>NC_080095.1:43679047-43983470 GCF_950005125.1 Chionomys nivalis | reverse complement strand
TAGGGATCAGGGTTGGAAACTGTTGGTTCTCCTCTCTTCTCACTAAATGTATTCTGGGAAGGCTCTGCCAAAAGGGGAAATTGATTGTGTAAGAAGGGTAACTTCCCTTATAGCTTTCAAAGCAAGATGCTTCCTTCCCCTTTTCTCTTTTTGCCATAATTGGAGTTACCAGTAAAGCTGTAGTGCAGAACTCTTGAGATGTGTTTGTCACAGTGTGATGGACAGAGGAGTTGCCTGTGCTTGTTCTTATCTTCTCATCGATCCCCTTATAAACAGGAATTACAGGAAATCACAGCTAGCATATAAAACCACAGACAGATGGGAAGAATGGAGTGTGTAACCCCCATTCCCAGAAGCAAGCAGAGCACTGAGCTGATTGACCTTAGCATTTGGCATCTGAGCCAAAGCATCGAGGTCTAAAGATAATGACACCATCTGGGGATGGAAACCTGAATCTTCCAGTTGTGCGCAGTGCCCCTCCTTCTGTGCCAGTCTTGTGTCACCTTCTGCAGGTTCCTCTCACCAGTATCCCAACGAGGCTTCTTTTGTGTTCTGACTAGCCTTCCAGGTTGCTGTAGTTGCTCTTGCCAGGGTCAGCTAGCACAGTGCTTATAGTGTCAGGGGATTAGGTAAGGGAATAAAAACTGTATCAGAGTGTGACACCCCTGTGCTTTCCTTCCTGTGCTCCTGGAGGCCCCTAGGTAATACTGTGGAACTGGATTAGGTCAGGTTTCCTGCTGAAGAACAGTTCTTTCCCACTGTCTACTGACCCAAGGGTGAGTTTCCAAGCTGGCCTTACCTGCAGAGTCAATTGAATGCTTAATACTTTGTGGAGCCTGCAAGGTGGCAGAAACTAGGGAAACCAGTAAGGATTGTCCTGAAGATTTTAGATGGAATTTATTTTCTGTTCTTCCCTGATCCTTGGACTTTCCCCATTTAGGATACGTAACTTCAGTATTCTACTCCAAAAAGAATTGTGTCCCTTCTCTTTGCTTTTTGATAATTTTTTATTGTTGTTTTTAAGATGTGGCATTATTGTCTAGCCTAGGCTGGCCTCAAATGTGTGACCTTCCTGTGTCAGCCTCAGAGAGCTGTATTATAGCTTTATACCATTGTGACAGACTGCCTTTCTATACTTTCTTAGCCTTCAAAGCTTTTATGAGCCGGGCGGTGGTGGCACACGCCTTTAATCCCAGCACTCGGGAGGCAGAGGCAGGCGGATCTCTGTGAGTTCGAGACCAGCCTGGTCTACAAGAGCTAGTTCCAGGACAGGCTCCAAAACCACAGAGAAACCCTGTCTCGAAAAACCAAAAAAAAAAAAAAAAGCTTTTATGTCCAACCTCTGACTTTCTTCTAGAAGGCCTTCTTTGATTATCTTGGTTCAGATTAATTTCTTTGTTTTCTATTGTTTTCATTATTTTGTTCATAACTCATGAGTAGCTGTTGCTTATTCTTCCTCATTTTCTCATTACTTATACTTCACAGTTCAACATTTATTGCACCCACATAGACTATTGAACTAGGTACTCCTGTCTTGGTTATTTGCTCTCTGAATCTACAGTCTCCTTAGCTCTATTGAAAGTATTGAAGTCTGTGCCTTCTGTACATTCTACAAGCTATGTAGAGAAAGTTGTTAGAACACGATAAAACAAGGAATGTGATTCTTAAAAATTTCAGGTGGCCCGAGGGTAGAGCAAGGATCTGGAGACTGGGTGCCATTCGGGAGTTTTAGGATATTGGGAGCCAAGACCCGAAAGAAACTGGCAAGTTCAGGCATGGTCAGACTTGTGTCTCAAGAGTTTGTCCAACTTTGAGATTCTCCTATGAGCTGAAAGGTTTGGTTAGGAAATATGTTTATTCTAGAAGATTGCTAGGGTTGTTGGAATGGTGGTAGGAGCAGGTGCCTCTGATCTAGTTTCTTTTTGTGGCAAATCCTCCAGTGGTAGGTGTGCAGGATGCCTAGTCACAGGAAACTTACAGCTTAAGGGACTTGATAGGAGCACCAGTAAGCACATCTGTCAGACTAAGGATTTATTTATATGTATTATTGACATTATATATTATATGTATTTGTATTGGTTTTATCTGGGCAGCTTGGAAATTTGAACTTGTTCAAGTATGAACATCATTTTTTCTTTGCTTTGTCACTGGCTGGGCTTATAGACCTATGTTAGGTTTTTAATCTGAGTAATAGAATCTTGGATAAAATTAAAAGTAGTGTCTTCTACTTTTGACTTGGGGGTAGAATTTTAAGCATCATGTTAACCCCCCTCCCATTTCTCCTCTGAACAATCTAGGACTGTGAAACACTTGGTAGCAACTGTGGGCAGGGACAAGCTTCAGCAAGATAAATTCCTTGGCTCTATCCACATTTGCTGAAACTAGGTAGAAAGTGTGGTTACATAGAAAGCTCAGGAAATTGTCATTTATGTGGAAATGAAACTAGTGTCAATTTTCTTCTCATAATAAGACCGCCAAACCTTTCTCTGCCTTTATAGATCCTTTATTTTTAAAAGTGGACTTTTGGATGGCAGAGCTTCTACTGTTAAGGTGGATAAGCTAGTCATTGATTCTCAGAATCCTGTGTCTTTGAAAAATGCTTCTGCCTCTTCCTGTTCTTTTCTACCTAAAAAGATGACTTGCATTTATTTACCTGAGTGTAACAGCATTTTGTGATAAAGTTTAGTTTTGTGGTGATGATATTGGTGACATATGGTACCAGGTACACTGAGTTGTGAACTAGTATTACTACTCTGTAAAATGTTTTTCTTAGTAATTTAAAAATTTTAAATAAACTTTGTTATTAAAAATTGCAAATAAATAGAAACACCACATTCCAAAATTAAGCAGACCTGAAGTCTGTTTAACTTAATGAATTTCTATACAGTTAGAGTAGGTATTCAGAGTGGAAACTGTGGAGTTTTACATTTTACACTTTGTACTTATGTTACCACCCAAAATAAAAAATTAACGACAGAATTAGAACTAGAAAAACAATTAGCTTTATATCCTCTAATAATTTGCGCTTACTACCTGCATCCACTCCTTCCTCACCTCCTTACATTTAGCCTTCTTATTCTCTTATGTTATACTTACTGTACCACCTACATGTACATTTGTTTATGTATATTATTGGCTAGAGTCTATATAAGAAAACATGCACTTTTTTCTTTCTGAGATATGTGACCTCACTTAATATTACACATTCTAAGTTTATGTCTTTCCTGCAAATTTTTGAGCTCTATTTTTTTAAGAGCTGAGTAGTATTCCTTGTGTGTGGGGGGAGAGATATCAGATTTTTATTGTCCATTAGTCTGTTGATGGTCAACTCAGTTGTTTCCAATTCTTTGCTATAGTAAATCAAGAAGTAATAAACAGGGAGATGTAAATATCTCTATTGTAGGGTATAGAGTTTTCTGGATATATGCCTAGGAGCAAAATAGCAAAGTCATATAATAGTTTTATTTATAATTTTTTGAGAAATCAGTTTGGAGAGCTATCTTCATTCCTTTCCTGTTTTGTTTTGTTGTTGCTGTTATGTTTTTTTGGTTTTTCGAGACAAGGTTTTCTCTGTAGTTTTGGAACTAGCTCTTGTAGACCTGGCTGGCCTCGAACTCAATAGATCCCTCTACCTCTGCCTGCTAAGTGCTGGGATTAAAGACGTGTGCCACCACTGCCCGTTTTGTTGGAACAGATATTTTGCCTTTTTTGAGGAAGTCTTTACAAAGGTGTAATGGCTCTAGAACTCACTGTAGTCATCCCTTTTTACCCTTAGCTGTCATTCCCTTAATGGGAGACTTCATCTGTTTTAAGAAGCAGAGAAAAAAAGTTCTGGAAATCAGAACTGCTTTTTCCTTTTAGGAATTCAAGGTTCAAAGAGTGATTTTTTTTTTTTTTTTTTTTTGAGGGAAGTCTGGATAGGGTCATCTCACACAGACATAAACACCCTCACCTCCACCCGTAGCTTTCTTATGGTAGATGTGAAGGCGTTCAGGATACAAGACCTGAACATGGCTTTTCAGTCCTTGCATTAGTCAGTTCTTTTTTCAGGCCACTTATGTGCCCTGGTTTTGGCCCTGAAGGCCAGTGTCAGAAAGCTTTTATGATGGCTTTGTGGTCCTGAGGATGAAACCCAAGGTTTCATCTTATTTGCTGTATAAGTGCTGTACCACTGGACTACACCCCCAGACCTCAAAGCCATCATTTGGCAATTACACTGGAGTATGTGGTCAGAGGAAGAATCCGAGGCCTGTGGAGGCAGCAAAGGTATCTGGTCATTAGGCTGTTTTTATCATACCTTTGCTTCAAGGTCTTGTAGTAGATGATCACCAGGCTGTAAATGGAATAGTAAATAGATCTGACCCTTATTAGCCTCTTTGTGTACTTTAAAAAAAAATGTTTATTTTGTGTGCATGGTACATGGAGGTCAGAGGACGACTTGGAGTAGATTCTTTCCACATGGTGTTTTGGGTCCTAGGGTGTACTGGTCTTTCCCTAACTCCAAATCCTTACCCAGACTCTTTCTGAGCTCTGTGAGTGCTGGAGAACTTTAGATAATGCTATTGATTTTGAGCTATGCCAACCTCCAGGCACTCTTGTAAGCATTGACGGCCCTTAGTTTTGTCCTACTATCCGCCATATTCAGTATCTGCCTAGGGTTGGGGCCATCTGTTGCTTGTGTGTGACCTGAGCAGGGGAAGAGGTGTAGGGTGAGCAACAACCTGTTTTTCCAGGGACTGACTGGTCCAGGGCTCCCTCCCCAACTCTGACTTCTGTTGTAGGGCATGTTGCGCCTCATCTTATCTCCAGGTCTTGATTTTGTTCCAGCTGCTGCCCCCTAACCACTGTGCTAGAAAACACTTGCTAGTTTTTGTTTACTCAGGGAGCGCTTTACCCTTTTGCCCTGGCCCTTGAGAATCTTTGTTATATAAAGTAGCACAGCAGGAAGAAAAACCAGGGAAATAAAAACCTCCAGAAATGAAACTTAGGATCTTTTAGGTGTAATGATGAGCCTCTACCTATCAATTTGTCTTTGAGTTCATTACATTGTTTTCCACATTTCCTCCTGGGATATCTTCAAACAATATGTATGGGCTGAATTACTACTTGGAAGAATTATAATTTAGGTCATGGGTCAAGCTTGCTTTTCTTTAGCTTTGTGCAGAGAAAGAAAAATGCAAGGGGAAAGTAATGTGCTGTCATCAGTCTTGGTAATCTTGAGTTTAGAGGTTCTGAGCTGGCATAAAATTGTGTGTGTAAACTACTAGGAGGTGGGGTTATCAAGGGAACTTGGGCAAAATATTAAAAGTTATGGTTTACTAAGTGAAAAAACAACAGAATAGTGACTCAAAGTTAGCATACTATAAAGCAAGATTTCCCAAATGTTAATGCTCAGATGGTTATCTGGAGAATGTTAGGAAATGCCGATTCTGATTGAGTAGATTTGGGATGAAGGCTGAGAGGACACTGTTTCTGAAAAGCTGTCAGGTGATCCAGTACTGTGCTCGGATGAACCTTAGTTGGAATAGCAAAGCTTGGTCCTCCTTTTGTTTTTTTGTTTTGTTTTGTTTTTTGTTTTTTTCCATCAGAAAGATTGACCTAAGGAAGGCAGGTTGGTACAGACTTTCATGTTTTAAATTCAGGACTAGCTAGTTTCTAAAAGCCTTCGTTCTCTCTTATATGAGCTCTTGACTTCTTAATGCTTATTTTGCTTGAGTTTGGCTCTTACCTCCACAGGTTATACAAATCTTTCCCCCTTTTGGTTGATTTATTGTAAACAGATAAGACTAAATCTAGATTTTAAAAGAATTTTAAAGGTACAGGAACTCTAACAGAATATTGAGTCCAGAAAAATATCATGTTATGCCTAGAATTACACTCAGTGGTTGAGCTGAAAGAAAACTAGCTGTTTTCATTCCTAAGGTCTACTTTGCTCTTCCTCTGCCTTGTTTTCAAAAATTAATTTATTGCTGGGTGGTAGTGGCACATGCTTTTAATCCCAGCACTCGGGGGGCTGAGGCAGGTGGATCCAAAAAACCAAAAATAAATAAATAAAGAAAGAAAATATTGTCATGACATGCTAATAGATCTCATTCCTAAATGTTTATTTTTAACTTGATTTATTTTGTGATGGATTGGAGACCTTCTGACTCATTTCTAGTGTGCTAATATATCCCATTGTTGTTGTAGGATGGCACAGGGTTACAGGTTGGGATGTTAGTGGGCATAGGTAATTTCCTTTAGTATAATCCTAAAAGAGGGTTTCATCTCGTTTCACTTCTTGGAGGATACTATAGTTGTAAATGTTTTTCAGACTATTGAATCCTTGTGCTCAATAGTAAGCACCATGGAAAATATTTGAACACATGGTTATTACTGATAGGGTGGAACTTCCATTGCCTCTTGGCTTGCTTGGTTTCTGGCAGTGGGTCTGCTATAAATCTTTGTTTCTTTGTATGTAGTATCTATCCTTGCCCCACCCTAAGCTGCTTTTAAAGTTTTCTCTTTATTTTTCAGTATTTTGATGATGATATGCCTTGTATTTTCATTTTGTGCTTCTTTTTAAGATTTGGTGAAAATCTTGAATCTATGACTTTAAGTTTCCATCAATTAAAGAAAAAATCTTTTGACTATTTTGTCCTCAAAATATGATGGTTTTTTTTGCCTCACTGACTCCTCTCCACTCCTTCCTCCAGTTGTCATAGGCTATTTCATACTGTCCTATAATACTTTCTTTTTAAACTCCTTTTTTCTTTTTATTTTGGATAGTTTCTCTTGTTACTTTGTTTTTCAAGACAAGCTTTTTTTTTAAATTTTTTTTGGATTTTTCGAGACAGGGTTTCTCCGTAGCTTTTGGTTCCTGTCCTGGAACTAGCTCTTGTAGACCAGGCTGGCCTCGAACCCACAGAGATCCACCTGCCTCTGCCTCCCGAGTGCTGGGATTAAAGGTGTGCGCCGCCACCGCCCAGCTCAAGACAAGCTTTTTCTGTAGTCTAGTCTTGGCTATCCTGGAACTCCCATTGTAGATCATGCTGATCTCGAACTCAGAGATCAGCCTGCCTCTGACACCCAAATGCTCAAGTTATAGGCTAATGCTGGAATTAAAGGCATTTGACCACCACTTCTTGAGACTTTTATTTTGTTTTTGAAATCCTTCTCAGTTACTTTGCCTTGCAAACCCCACCCCCTTGACCTCCTCTAAATTTCCAGCTCAACCCACTAAAATTGCTGAACTCTGGTTTCTTTCTGCCCTACTCTATAGTTTAGGACCTCTAGGGCTGGAGCACAGGGGTTTGCTGCATTTATGTCTGGAAACCATTGTTCAATCTGTTTTACATGCTGTTTAAAGACAGTGCTAGTAAAGCGGTTGGTTCATTGGGCAAGGGAGTTAGCCATAGATTTGAGCACCTGAGTTCTAATCCTCAGAACCCAGATAAAGGCCAGATGTCTAGTATGCAATGGGGAGATAAGAGGTAGAAACAGGAAAATCCCTGACTTCATGGACCAGTTAGCATAGTCTCTGTAGAAATAAAACAACAGAGACCTCGTCTCAAATAAGGTAGAAAGTAAAGATCAATGACCTGAGGTTGTCTTCTGACCTCCACACGTATACTATGGCAATGCACACTTGCATATCCACCTGCACCCACATATACAGAAGAGTAAAGCCAGTCTCTCTTATTCTATCATAAATAAAGTAGAAGACCCTCAGGCTGTTATCCCAGATGAATTTTTAACTTAGCTATTATTTTCCAAAGAACTCAATCAAGGTTAGATTATGTTAATTTCTTCTTGAATACCCATTATGTCCAAAAGAATGAGCTTGTCTCAGTATTACGTTGTGCATGGTATAATCTGTAATTTTACCTGTATTCTGATGCTGCACATTCTTAGTAGAAAACCAAGTATGTGCTTCCAGGTATTACCCTGGCATGAATGTAACAAATATGTATTTGGAGTCTTTCAGTACTTCCTGAAGATGGTACCATTAAACCTAGACAGTTAATTGAACTAACAAGTCTCAACTGATAAGCAGACAACAAATGTTTGGCTGTCTGCCTATTTACTAGTTAAGTCGAGACAGCTCAGTAGATATTAAGTCTTACCTTGCCTTCTCTACGCCATCTAGTAATATATTGAATTTTTTTTAAAAAAAAAATGTTCATTGGACTCTGCAATTCTACTAAGCAAATGCTGGTACCCAACTTTTTTCTTTGCTTTTTTTTTTTTTTTTTTTTCTCCTTCTCCAAGACAAGGAAGGTCTTACTCTGTAGCTCTGGCTGTCTTGGTATTCACTATGTAGACCAGGCTGGTCTCAATTCACAGAGGTGTGCCTGCCTCTGCCCTCCAAGTGCTGGAGTTAAAGGTGTGCACCACTATGCCCAGAGTAACTCCAAATCTATTGTGAGAAAACTCATATCTGTTAAGCAGTAAGCATTCATAAGTTCTATAAGAAGCAAGAACCAGGATTTGACTTCTGTTTATACGATCATAAAAGCCACATAAGATTTATTAGACTATGTTGTTTGACTCTATATCTGTTTCACTTCTCTCTTCTGGGATGCAACTACCTTCCTGTTTTGTCTTTGACATGTTGGTTGCATATCTCTCATGTCTTTTCACTTTCTATTTCATATCGTAATTTTTTGTATGTGTTTCTTACACATACAAATATACAGAAATCAGTTAACTCTTTAAGAACACATGCTTTGGGAGCACTGTTTCCATTTAATCATCTGTCCTGTGACTGAGTAGGGGAAAAGTCGTTCTCTCCCACCCACCATCAACACCTGAGGCAGATGGGAGAGCTGACCCAGAGGTCATAAGATGTAAGATTGGGAGAATTATCCCTGCCCCTCACCAACTGCAGCACTTGGGAGAGTGGCCCCTGCACCTTGCCTGGACTACACAGTAAAGCTAGCTGGTCCTGAAGGAGTAGGTGTGGGAGAACCAACCCTGAGGATGTGAAAGCAGGAGAACTGGCACTGCCCCTTGCTCATCACTACAAGGGATGAAGTAGCCAGGGCAGTGCTGACGAGCTCACCCTGGTGGTGAAGACAGGAGAGCTGGTGGACTGACCAACCTGCAACTACCCTGGCCCAGAACCAGGGTTATGTGTTGGCACACCCCAACACCCACCCTATCTGTGATCTGCTGAAGTGGGGGGATGAGGTGTGTCCTACGGACCCAGGGCTGCAGGATCTCCATGACACAGAGGAGCAGCGGGATGTCCAGGAGGAAGAGTCCTACTGGAGGGCCCAGTGTCAATGGTTGTGGCAGAGACCAGGGGCCTCGAACCAGACCAGTGATTCTTCATCATGAATACCTGCATGTAAAGATGTATGGATAAAGGAGTTTACTGTGTGACTCACAGAGTCACATTGTAGCTTCCTTGACAAGATTTCCCCTTCCTTCTTTTCCTTTTTTTTTTTTTTTTTTTTTAATTTTATTTGTTTGTTTGGTTCATTGGTTTTTCAAGATAGGGTTTCTCTGTGTGACTTTGGAGCCTGTCCTGTAATTCAATTTGTAGACCAGGCTAGCCTCAAACTTACAGAGATCTGCCTGCCTCTGCCTCCCAAGTGCTGGGATTAAAGTCATGTACCACCACCACCTGACCCTTTTTCTCTTAAATTTTACTGGGTCAGAAGGGGGATGTGAGGGACCAGGAGATGAGTGGGAATGAGATGCATGATGTGAACATCACAAAGAATAAAAATAAAGAAAGTTAAAAAAAAAAAAGACATGCTTTTACCCTTTGCACCCTCATGGAATCCAGTACTTGAAGGTGCTCAGTATGTGTTCAATAAACTCCGTAAGTTCTTTAGGAAAGTATGTTAGGAATGAATTCAGAAACCATGTCTGGAGAACTAACCATTATCTCCAGTAATTTAAGATGCTCTTTCGTTGGACTGTGTGTTTATCCTAATCTCTCTTTTTGTTATACATTTTAAATATATTTTTAATCTTTGAGAATTTCATACAATATATTTTGATCTTATCCACCCCCTTATTCTTACCGTTACATTTTAAATTTTTTTTGTGCGTATGTATATGGCATGTGTGCATGCATTCTTATGTCATGTGAGTGAACCAACGTCAGAGGATGCCAACTCTGAAGTTGATTTTCCGTCTTTCCTCAGGATCAAACTCAGCCTTGTGCAACAAAAGCACCTTTATCCACTGAACCATTTACCAACTTACTGTCTTCCAGGACACTACTGATCTTTTCAAAGTTGTTTTTTTGTTTTGTTTTTGACAGGAACTTGTTATGTATCTTGTAGCCCAGATTAGCATTGAGCTTGTGATCCTCTTTACCTTTCATATACTGGGGCCAACTTTTTTTGGTGTCTTTACCTTAAGTTTGACAAATTCATCCATCTAAATATTTTAGGGACTGTCCCTTAATGTAGATTAATGAGATTCTATCTCTATTCCTGAATGAAGATCCTACCTAGAGAGAACTTGAAATAAGAATTTGGTTGGAACTAGAACATATTGGATCATTTGTGGTGAAAGATTTTATACAGTTAGATGTCATGCAGTCATTGGGACAGTGGCATGGGACTAATCAACGGGAAGGAACAGTTGGCAAGTTTCTGTTTCTTGTTTTTACTTGGACCTGACCGTCTTCCCTTGGTAGCTCACAAGAAGTCTGGGTAGTTTGTGAGGGAGAGGACGGGAAGAACCATGATTTTCTTAGGAGGCTTGCTGGACTCATGTAAGATGGAGAGTATTCATTCAGACTCAGAGTCTCAGAGTCTTATTTGACCTGAGTGTTGCTACTTCTGTATAGTACTTAGAAAAGCCCTGTGAAATAGGTATGCATATAAAAACTGAGACTCAGTCAAGTTGGATTATTCAGACCTTGGCGTTATGACAGCTGAAGCACCTCTTGTGTTTGCTCAAGGTGAGTTTTTTCAGTTAGAGGTGACACATAAGTAGAACCCAAGTCTCTTGACTTCCATTGAGGACATTTTTTGTTTTGTTTTGAACTAAAGATTCCTTCTCTGTGATTATTTTGTCTCCTTTCTTTCTCTATCCATTTAATTTCAGTGAAATTGACTGAAATAGAGGGAAGGATGTTTTAAGTTTGGAGTTTTTGGTGAGCTTTTTAAGTTTTATTTTTAAATAGGCAGCCTTCCAGACAGACTGGGAATGTAGCAGAAGGCCTGAGAACCAGGAAGTGACACAGACCTGTTTATATCATCCCACTTGAGGGCCTTTGGAAAGCCATCCTCGTTGATGGTAAAAAGTAAACACAACTGCAGCAGCCTTTTCCTTTGGGGTTGCTATTTTTGACGTGGAGGAGGTGTTTCCTGCACAGCTATGACTACTTTGAACACTAAAGTCTGGCTCCTAAATTTCCTCTCCAGTGACATATATAGATAGGTATTTATTTCTTCTTACAGACAGAAGAAGCATTTTGTGATTCTAGGCAGACAAAATGGATTGCACCCCTCTTCATCCTTTTGAGTGACTTAGTCTTCTGTTTTGTTGTTGTTGTTGTTTGGTATTTTGTTTGTTTGTTTGTTTGTTTGTTTTTGATTGATGCAAGTAAGTAGTTTCTGTATGCAAAGATTGTCCCAGAAGTGTGATCACCAGTATGTACTTGAGAGAAGGGTACATCTTACCCCACAACACACACATCAAAAGTCTTTGTTCTTAAACTCCTTTGTTTTCTTTTAACACTATAAAATACTTTTTTCTTTTGGGTCCTAGTAACAATTTGGGAGTTATAGATAAACATGTACTTCTCGAGAATATTGTGAATTCCTTGAGAATAAGATACCGTATATGGTCTCTAAAATTAACCAAACCTTGCATAAAAGACAGCTAGTAAAGATTTGCTGAATTGCAATATAGTCAGTCCCTGGAAACACAGAGCCCTAAGGGTTCAGATTGAACAAGTCTCCTTCTTGACTTTTTTTTTTTTTTTTTTTTTTTTTTTTTTGCAAAGTGGGTATTGGAGCCTGTTTCTCTCAGCTCTGCTGTGAATCATGAAGAGAGTGTGATGACATAAAAGATCTATCTCTGGGGCCTAGAAACCAATCACTGCTGTTTCTGTCAAGCATGTTTTGCTACCTAGTCAAAACTTGTTGATATGCCTCTTCTCCCCATTTTATGCAATGATTACCTGTGGTAAATGCAGCTTGTGAGAGAAACCTGTTTCTGTATGGCTTCAAGGAGAAGGATATACATGGTTGTCTCAAGATAGAATTGACTCAGGAGGCAGAGACAGGAGATTACAAGTTCAAAGATAAAATTGAACATGGCATTTTATTTGGAAAACAAAAGAGCAGGGCATTCTTCAGGCAAATGGGTATTTAATTTTTCATGAAGCAGTAGTGCTTAGAGAAAAACCTTTAAAAATATTTTGGAATTTGGACAGAGCCTTATTTAAAGTTAAGGAAGGTTCTCTCTAACTCATTGGCTGTTTTTCATTTTGTTTGTTTATTTTTTTAAAATCTGAATTGACCTTGTAATAGTATTGAGCCTGATTTCAGGATGTTTCTAAACCACATACAAAGGCTGCCCTTTGGGAGTCGAGTGGGTATCAGCCATAGCATGATAAAAGAAAGGGCCCTCACCATCATAATCTGAAGTCTGCAGTTTCAGATCCATCCTATAGCGTGTATTTTTTTTCCCACCTCACCTAGTCCAATAGTATCAGTTTTATCCAGTTTGCAGATGGGAACCAAAAATGACGTTCCCTAGACCACCCAATTAATTCAGTCCAAATAGACCAAAGATTCTGACCTGGTCTATACTGTTCATGAGAGACACTTAGCTCAACAGTTTTCCTTTCATTGATAAGGAAATAGAAGCACAGGAAGTGAAGTTTTTGTCATAGGTCAGCCTGTCAGACCGTGGTAAAGCTTTTCCCTAAAAAAAGTGACTTCCTGACTACAGATTAGAAATTTATATGGCTGCGTTCCTTGCGCTCCTTATTTTCCTGTTGGAGTCAGTTTTGCTTTGTTCTTCTCTTCTGCTCTTTTCTCGTGTGCTTTCCTCTCACCTCCCTAGGCTCCTGCAGTGTTCCAGTGTTCCTTGTGTGTAGAGGCTTGGGGTGGTTTGGTTTGGTTTTGGTTTTTTTTCTCTCTCTCATTGTTAGGTGTTTGTTATTTTTGGAAAGCACTTTGGGAACACTGTGTACTAGATAGTGGGTAGAAATGTGCTGGTGGACTGATTAAACTCTCCTGAGTTTACTGCAATGAGGAGATAGATGCTGGAGTTTGGGCTTGGAAAATGAAAGGGGAAGGACTACTAGGGTAGATCTAACATTTCCTCCTTTTAGCTAGAACTTTTGTTGATTTTCAGATGAAATACTTTTGGGTCCCTCCTAGAAGACTTTGAATTCCTTAGACCTAAAAGGACCTTGGGAACCATCCAGGTCCATCCCTGTGCTCTGGGAAGAATAGATGGCTTGCTTGATGTCTAGCCACTGCCTAATGCTGAAGATGGACCTAGCTGTCTCCTATGTCAAGGTTCCTGCTGTAGTCAAACTGTTGCTAGGTCCTAGAAGAGAGGTGTTGGAGACCAAAAGAGAGGATTGAAGGAGGATATGGCAGTTAATGTGTCTGATCTTGGGAGAAAGTGTGATGCCCTGCGTGTATCAACAGCAATTCTTCTGGAGCAGCACAGGGGTATAAGAAATATCAAAGCAATTCAAGAAATCTGGCATGTTCCAGTAACTTTTAGGTGGCTTAAGAGGAAATCTGAGGGTAATTTTTATAATTAGGAGAAAATTAAATTTCAACAAAAGTTTGTTTTTAGCTAGGAATGGTGGAGCACAGCTATAATCCCAACAGTTGGGAGTTAGGCAGTAAGATTACAAATTCAAGGCCAGCCTGGGTTATCTTGCCTCCCCTTCCCCTCTCCACTGCTTTCTTTCCCTACCTGCCTTGAAATGCCAAATGTTCCTCAAATCCCAGCAGAGGGCATTGTGATAGTTGAAGCACTGAAGTGTGAGTGGCTGAGTGGAAGCAGAAGTTAGTGACCGGAAAGATCCACAGGAGGCATCAGAAAAACCTCTATTGTTTGTAGGTGTGGTGGGAGGTTTTAATGATTTCAAGGTGAATGGGAGTGAAAGGGGGAACAATGCAATCCCTTCTGGAAGGTGAGAGCTAAGGAAGGGGAGTCACTTTGATTGTTCTCTGGGAACTCTGAACTTCTTATCATTACATTATTTAATATAATCAACTGCTTCATTCTGTTTGTACTTCAGGAAATGGTCTTTGTCCTTTCTCATCATGTGGCAGGGAGAGGATTGGTGTAGGTGGTTGTTGTTCTAGACTCTCTTACGCTTCCTCCATTCCTTTTCATGTTAGTCTGAGACAAGAAAAGGCTGCAAATTTGTTCTCTTCCCCATTCCCTTTCCTGATTAATGGCTAAATGATTCATAGTTTATTGAAAAATTTGTCCTAAAAATTATATGTGAACTGAAGCTGACTGGCCTTCTAGTACATGGGAGTCAAGGCCTACTGAGTCAGGCCCTTGACTCCAGAGAGGAGAGCTCAATGTAACATAACCCCCACCCCTCTTCAAAACTGTGGCGTTCTCCCCAGGGGTATTCTTCAAGGCATCTGGGCAAATGGACAAAGATGTGTGCCTGGCTGCCTAGAGAATAGGGCGCATACTATTTCATGGTTGCTGCTTTCTCATGCATTGAACTAGTTTTGAAGGTGACTCTAGGGCACCTTTAACCTTTTCAGCAGGCGGTGTTATTAACCTGGAAGCATTTATGGTAACAGCAAGCAAGTAAGCCTTAACGAACTTTGGGCTCAAGTTGCAGGTTCTGGCTAAGATTGCACAGAAACCCCAGATCTAGTTTACAGATTTTTTTTTCTCTCTTTTTTTTTTTGCAGGGGGAGGGGGTTGACTGAGCTTCATCAGAGCATACTGAGATAATCAAAGCAAGCAATACCCCTCTCCCACTTTATGAAGGAGGAAACAAGAGGAGATGAGATGTGACACCCCAAAGTTAAAATCATAGCTTAGGGGCAGTATGGAAGCTTAGCAGCAGAAATGAGTGCTCATTACATTCAGCAGGATACAGTCTGCTGGGTTTTATTGTTGTTAGTTCACAGAGTTAGCACCTTGTTCTTATGGGGCTAGCCATCTATGTAGCTTATTGAACTTGTTGCTGCTGCCCTTTTTGGTGACAGCAGCTGGGTTTCCAAGAACGGAAACCAGAATAATGAATACAGGTTTTCCATGTCTTTTCCTGCCCTGTGTTTTGGAGGGGAAAGCACTACTTGAGGAAGACTTGGGTTTCATGAAGAGAAATGTAGAAGCAATAGAAAAGAATTCTATGGCAAATTCTATGGCTGAGATAAAACCTGAGAATCATTCTTAGAAATGGAAATAGAAACCAGAAAGCCTTGCTGCCTGGTGACAGAAGTATGACATACAAGTAGGCTCAGGTTCTTCACCTCTGCTCACCTATAATTTCAGTTGTTACATTCCTGTGAGGATGGATGAGTGCTGGCTTTGAAAACTGAGGCTTAGTTGTAGTTATTTCTTTTCAATCATATTTCATGTTTTAGTTTTGTTTTTTATTTTATTTTTTATTTTTTATTTTTTTTTTGATTTTCGAGACAGGGTTTCTCTGTAGTTTTTGGTGCCTGTCCTGGAACTAGCTCTTGTAGACCAGGCTGGCCTCGAACTCACAGAGATCCGCCTGCCTTTGCCTCCCAAGTGCTGGGATTAAAGGCGTGCGCCACTACTGCCCGGCTTATTTTATTTTTTTAAAGATTTATTTATTATGTATACAATGTTCTGTCTACATGTATGCCTGTAAGCCAGAAGAGGGCACCAGATCTCATTACAGATGGTTGTGAGCCACCATGTGGTTGGTGGGAATTGAACTCTGGACCTCTGGAAGAGTAGTCAGTGCTCTTAGCCTCTGAGCCATCTCTCCAGCCCTAGTTTTGTTTTTTAAATAGAGGATATAAGACTGGAGATGATTCAGTGGTTAAGAGCCCAAATTGCTCTTCTAAGGGGAACCAATTCAATTCCTAGTATCCACATTAGGTAGCTTACAGCTATCTAAAACTCTTAACTACAAGGGACCCAAAGTTTCTGACCCTCATGGCACATGCATGCACCTGCATGTACTTCCTATAGACACGCAAGTATACATAATTAAAAATAATAAAAATAGATCTTTTAAAAAGTAGAGATGTAGTCAGGTAACGCTATAGTGCACACCTGTAATTCCAAATTCTAGTTCTCGATGGGTAAAGGCAGGAAGATGGCTGTAAATTCAAAGATATCATGAGCTACACAGGGAAGGAAGCCCTGTCTCAAAAATAAATAGGTTAATTAATTCCATGGTCAGTAACATACCAAAAGAATACTAATGTGCAAATGAATCGTTTCCCCTTTTTGAACATTTTAAGTCCTAATATTTCTCTAGGGATAATGATACTGTGCTGGCTAGTTTTATGTTGACCCAACCCAAATTAGAGGCATTTGGGAAGAAGAAACCTTAAGAAAATGCCCCCTCCAGATTGGTCTGTGGGCAAGCATGTGGTACATCTTCTTGATTGATAATTGATGTGGGATGACTTGCTCATTTGGGTGGTGCCACCCCTGGTACTGTAAGAAACAGGTTGATCAAACATAAGGAGCAAGCCAATAAGCAGCGTTCCTCCATGGCCTCTGCATTAGCTCTCATCTCCAGGTTCCTTCCTTGTGTAAATTCCTGCCTTGGCTTTCCTTAGTGATAACTGTACTTGGAAGTGTGTGCTAAAATTCTCTCTCTCTCTCTCTCTCTCTCTCTCTCTCTCTCTCGTATACATACATGCACACTCCTGACCCACTGAGTTTGGGATTGCCTGCAGAAGCATGGGTGGAAGTTATTTGTGGGAGTATGGATGACTTTAGTGGTGACACTACTGATGAAAGTGATGCCTTCTCTCCCAGTCTGGTGGTGTTTGAAACAGAATCTCATTATGTAACCCAGGCTGGCCTTGAAGTTATAGTAGTTCTGTCTCAGTCTCTTGAATTCTGAAATCATAGGTGTATAGAACCATACCCAACTGAAGACTTTTTAAACTTCAGTTTAAAGCAGATAATTCCTAATTTAGATTTGGTTTACTGTATCGCCCTTTCTCCATAGTTACTGGATTTTCTTATAGCTGGTGGTACTCTGGGATCTTGGGAGTTGACGTTCCTGTTTTACTTCTGAAGCAGTAAACTTGACCATCCTTTACATAGATACTCATTAATTCTGTTTATGTCCCTCTACTTTTTTATTGATTGATTGTAAAAATTCACCCTTCCACTATTCTTTCTGTAGTTGATCAAGGATTAGGTGTCATTGGCCCTTGGTTCAGGTAGCTGCTTAAGGAGTAAGAGAGCACCAGCAGTTGGTGTAACAAAACAAATTAGGAGCTTGTACTCTTCTACCTCCCCACTTTTTATTTCCTCCCACAATATTCAAGAGTTTCACAAACATTTACAGTCTCCTGTCAAGTGCCAGGGCCTTTACAGGCTCTTAAAGATTCCAAAATGAGTGATTTACAGTTTCTGCCTTCAAGGAATCAGTCCACCAAGGTGAGACAGATGAATAGCTGTATGTACTAGCCTGTTCAAGCTAGTAGTAAAGGGTTCCAAGGAGCCAGTTCTGGGGATGGGCATGTTAGGAAGTGTCAGGAAAGGGACTCTTACTGGAGATGCTCCCTAGACAGGAAAGTCTTGCTATATTAAGTTGATTTGTATTTATCTCTTTGAACAATTAATATGGGTACAAAGTACAGGGCTTAAGAAGATTGAGAAAAACATTTAGTAAATGTATAGTAAGAATTTTTTATTTTAATTTTTGCTTCCTGATTTTTAACTACTCAGTTCCCCTTCCTAAAGGCAGTGTTTCTTTCTTTTCTTTTCCTTTTTATTGAGTGGGGCAGGGGGTTCAAGACAGGGATTCTCTGCATAGGTCTGGCTGTCCTGGAACTTGCTCTGTAGACCAGGCTAGGCTGACCTCAAACTCAGAGATTTCCTGTCTCTGCCTCCCAAGTGCTGAGATTAAAGGTGTGCGCCACCCAGCAAGGCAGTGTTTCTTATACATTATTCCTAAGGGACTTTTGGTACATATAGCTATGTGTGTTAACATACGCCTTTTAAAAACCCAAGTATGGTTTAGGTAGAGTGGTGTATACTGTGTAATCCTAGCACTTTGGAGGCTGAGGCACAGGCTGAAGAGTTAGAAGCCAGCCTGGGCTACCTAGCAAGGTCAACATCAATCTGGCCTACAAAGACTTCATCTTAAAAAACTAAAATATAAGTGTACATTCAAACTTTTTCACATATTAATTTTCGAATTCATTTCATATTAACAAGGATTGTAATGCTCTGTTTTAAGAAACTGAACAATATTATTTAGTGCACTATAACTAATTTAACCAACCTCCTTTTAACTTTCAGGTTGCCCCAGTCTTTTCCCTTTCTAAACAGTGTTCTGAGTATCCTACATATGTATGTATATGTTATTGCACATGTGTGGTTCTGAGGACAGATCTAGAATTAAAATCAATAGGTCAGAGAATATGTACTTTTTTGAACCTACATCATTAAGTTGCCTTCCAAAGGCATTGTGTATAAAATACAAATGTTAAGACTATCTTCTGTCAACCAGGTGATGGTGGTGCACACCTTTAATCCCAGCACTTGGGAGGCAAAGGCAGGTGGATTTCTGTGAGTTCAAGGCCAGCCTTGTCTACAAATTGAGTTCTCTGTGAGCCAAGGCTATACAGAGAAATCCTATCTTGAAAAAAACAACAAAAAACAAACAAAAATTATCTTCTGTCTCCACCAATTCTTTAAAATACCTTCCAGAGTGATCTTAAAAATAAAGATTTCCTGAGGCTAGAGAGATGAACCCATACTTCTTCCAGAGGTCTGGAGCTGCCATATTAGGCAGCTAACAAGTGTGTGTAACTCCAGTTTCAGAGGATTTAACACCATCTTATGACCTCCTTGGACCTCTACACTCAACATGTACATGTGTGTGTGTGTATGTGTGTATACATACATGTATACATATTTTAAAATAATAAAATCACAGAAAGGACTTTACTTTTATAACTTCCCTACTTAATATTCTTGTCATTATTACCTACAAAGACATACACACTTAACTCCTTGGCTTAGCCTTCCTCTGAACCTCTACCAGGAGTACTCTAATTCACCTGTATATGGTAACTCTGCCCCCACCTCCATATCTTACACATCATTTAGGACTCAGCTGAGCATTAGCTCCTCTGGGTAGTATTGTTTGACTCTTGATACTCATGTGCACTACCTTATATATATACTCACCACTTAAATATGTACTGTGCATGTGCTGTGATGTGGCACATGCAGTTGGCATTTTTGATGGTTCCCAGTTGTTGCTTTGAAGAGATGACTAAAGAATGTCTCATAGGGTTATCTAGTGTTGATGTACTGAAATAGTAGTACCATAAGGCTACTGTTATTAGCCAACTAACCCTGAGCATATCCTTTAACATCTTTGACTTTGAACACCCTTCCCCCTTTTTTTGCACTTGAAAGAAAAGCAGCTTAAAGATTCTTGCTCAAGTCTTATTAATGGTAATAATAATAACAGTAATGACAATTGGGGACTTAAATAGGACTGGGTACTTTGTCTGAATCTAAACCTTATATCTGTGCTATTTCACAGAGGTACCTGGGGCTAAGACCCATGAAGAGCAAATATCTGAATATAGCTGGGCATTCTGACTCTAATTACAGCCATTCAAATGTGAACAGAATCCACACATGCACAGACATACAGACTTCTCCATGAACCACTCTGTCTATAGGCTTCAAAGGCTCAAGTTAGTCTGAGTAAAAGCTAAGGATCAAAGATGCTGTTGTCACAATTACCGGGGGAAAGAGTTGAAACCCAGTAGCTAGCTCTCTGTTCCTGATCCCTGGCTAATGTTTACTAAAGGTTTTTATAACTGTTGTCTTTTAGACTGAGAGACCTCATCTTGCTGCTTAAAGTTGTCTTCTCTGGGAGGAGACATGGGTTTAAGTCAAGGCTTCAGACATATTGAAGTTGAGTCTAGTTAACATCTTTGGTCAAGGCTCAGGGAGTCCTTTATTGAGGTTGTAGGTGGCAGGCCCGCTAATCTGTGTCTATATAGCTTTATGTTGAATATATAGAACTTAAAAAAAAAAAACCTGAATAGCCAGGTGGTGGTTATGCTTCACCTTTAATCCCAGCCCTCGGGGGGCTGAGGCAGAAGAACCTCTGAATTCAAGGACAACTCGGGCTACAAAGAGAAACCCTGTCTTGGAAAACAAAACAAAACTGAAGTAGGCTCACTTTATAAACGTGTCATTAACCCAACATCTTCTCTAAAGACATTTAGAAAATAATCTTTAAATTCTTGACTACTGATTGATTTTATTTATTTGTTTGAGACAGGGTCTGCCTCACTGTGTAGTCCTGGTTGGTCTGGAACTCCTTGTGTAGACTAGGTTGATCTCAAATTCACAAAGATTTCTGTGTCTGTTCCTCCCCAACGCTGGGATTAAAGAAAGGTGTATGCCACCACACACGGCTTGGTTTCTTCCCTCCCTCCCTCCCTCCCTCCCTCCCTCCCTCCCTCCCTCCCTCCCTCCCTCCTAGCTTCCTTCCTTCCTTTCTTTCTCTTTTTTTAAATAATACTTTTTACTCTTCAGAAGCCAACCTGAACCAAAATGGGTGATGGGGCCAGTTAGCAACTACAGACTGTCTTCTACCTCACCATACTGTCAAGGATAGTCAATAAAATGTCACCCCTCTGGTCACAGGTATCAGGTCACAGATGTCAGGTCACAGGTGTGTGGGTTGAGCCTTGAATAGTTTTGAGATTCATGGCTGTCGAGTCAGGTCCTCAGGGGCTCCTTAGTCTCTAACAGGTTAGGCCTTTGTGGCCTTGGCTCCTGCTGCTGCATTCCTTCTCTAGGCGGTGTAGTTATTTCTTTAAGACATGTGCTCACTCTGTTTTTCCTTTTGGTTAGCTGAAGTTGCTTTGAGGCCAAGTGACACAGGCGTAGCAGCTCTGTGTCAACAGCTGCTTTCTGCTGGAGCTCATAAGTCAGTGGTCCTAGCAGAGCAGGAAGAAGTCTCTGAAAGCAGCACTGATTTGGCTAGCCCTTCAGGTGACATCCAGGTGAGCTGGAACTTTTTGCAAGGGTCTGACTCCTGGACCAGATTTCGACAACAGCTGGCAGCAAACTTTGGCAGCGCTCCAGGAGGAGCTGAAAACCCACTTCTGTGCTTGTCTCTTCTCTTGGCAGTAAGGATTCATTTGCTAGAATTTTTCCAACTCAGTGTGGGATTGTGGCTTCCTTGCAGAGTGTTTGCTTCTAACCAACTTATGGTTGAAATTTTCGCTTTACTTAAGTCTTTTTGTCTGTTTGTTTGTTATAGGTGAAGGTACTTCTGGCTGGCTTTAGGATTCTTACTTCTGGATTTTAAAGTCTTTCTTTTTAAAAAAACAAACAAATAAATAAAAAACATCGGACGGATAAAAGATGTGCCATGGCAGGATAGCACCAAAGAGCAACTCAGCATTTGTTGTGACCTCCGTGGGGCATGGAGTGTTTCTTCAGCTAGTGATCCTTAGCACCCTGCTTGGAGATGGATTAACCTCTGGTAAGTAAGTCCAGACTTGCTTTCTGTGTGTGGGAGGAGCCTGGGGTATGGGGGACTTGCATTTTGTCAGGCAGTTTGGGAAGAACTTTTATTTTCTTTTTTTATTCTGGAGACCTTCCTTTGGAGCTTAATGAGCAAATACAAAGAGGAGGGGGAACCTGCTGGTGATTACATTATCTCACTTCTATCTTCAGGCATGAGAGAGGTCTAGAATCCAGGGCATATGACATACAGGGAAGGAAATAGACTGTGGTTAGATTGCCTGTGTTCAGAGTTCATTCCTACTGTCTATGATCCTGAGCAAATCACTCTGTTACTGTGAATGTCTAGCTTCCTCGGCTGTAGAGTGTGTTAATGACAGTATCTACCTCCCTGAGAACTGTAAAGGAATCAATGTTGCATAGTAAACACTTAAGGATGCTCCCTTTTTGTTTGTTTGTTTGTTTTCTTGTTTTTCTTTGCCTTTTCTCCAACCGGGTACTTAGTTGAGATCCTGTATCTTAGCAAACTGACCACTAATGTTGAGTTTTGGGCAGAACCACTTAACTGTCCCATAGCTCAGTTTCTTCGTGTGCTAAACAAAGGAGTTGACCTTATGATCTTGAATGTTACTTCTAGCTCCTCAGTCTATACTTTGATGACTGAGAATTTTCTAATTGATGCTGATTAGCTGGAATGTTCCTAAGAGAGACTGAAAATTCAGGAGTGAGCCATTTTGAATTTGTTGATCCTTCTTGTTTTTAACAGTAATCTAAAGTCCCTTATCACTTCACTTTGTTCAGTATCTAGACCAAGCATTCTTTCCAGAAAGTACATATTTGGATGTACTCCACGGGCCATTGGATGATATGCCCAAACCATCTCTGTATCTGTTAGTCTTGATAAGAACATTGATGTTTATCAGTATTAGAATCGCTGCCAGAGTTCTTTAGAAAGACCTAGATGGCAGTTTTCTTGGACACATTCCCTGGAGAGTTATCACAAAGCTAATCTAGAAGGGGACTATAGTCAGATTTTTCTTTGGACTGTCGATAACAACATGAATACTTATTATTAATTATGAAAGCTCAGCCTTAGCTTAGGCTTGTCTCACTAGCTCTTACTGTGGCTCATTACCTCATCTCTCCATACTGCTCATGCTGCTTCCTCTGTGTCTGGCCAATGACTCCACGCTTCTTCCTCCCAGAGTCCTCTCTATCTCCAGAAGTCCTGCCTATACCTCCTGTCTAGCTATTGGCCATTCAGCTCTTTACTAAACCAATCACAACAATTTATCGTGACACAGTGTACAAATATCCCACAACATTTCCCCCTTTTGTCTAAATAAAAAAGAAGGATTTTAACTGTAACATAATAAAACTATATACAATAAGAACAATTATTAATTAAGAATTATTTTTTTAAGAATTAAGAATACTGGACATTATAATGTCCAATCTATCTATATTTGGTAAATTCAGAGAAATTTATTATCTATCCTATCTAGTTTTGTACCTAATTGACTTTCTATCCTAACTTGCATTGCCAGCCCAAAACTATCTTTTTGTGCCTTAAAACATTTTCTTAAATAAGCAGGTTAAACTTTTGTGTCTTTCAACCTTATATACTTTACCTCTTTTGTTTCTTTTCTGAAAACTATAATTATAACAATTTAGTCTTTAACCCCATAAAAGATCTGAGAAGGAGGCAGTTACCCGATTAAACAGAAAATACAGAGCAAGCAATTTCCAAAACTAAGAAATGACAGAGATACCTGGTTTCCTGGACGGTCAGCCAAGGTTCCTCTGCAACGTAGGGCATCCATCCTTGTCCTACAGGCATAGAATATCTGACAAACTTTTTTGTGAAGCAGGAGATTTTTTGAAGGACTGCAAAGCTCAGCAGCCACCTTTTTTTGTGTTCAGTTTGTCCAGCATACTGTCAGCAGTTGAGGCAGGGGCAGTTTCTTGCCCAGTGGCTAACTTGGCTACAATAAAAGCAAACTCCATATGGAGATTCTTCAATTCCTATCCTCCTTTTTAAAAATAAATTGGTGCTACCAGGAGCAGATGTGTCTTATTGTCATGAAAAGTCTTAGGTTATTAAAACATCTTTTTAAAAAATATTTTATTTTATTTATCTGATCATTTTGTGTATGTCAGTACACCACTTGTGTGATCCTGGAACTGGAGTTACAGACAGTAGTGAGCTGCCATGTGGGTGCTGGGAATTAAACCTGGGTACTCTGGAAGAGCAGTCAGTGCTCTCAACCTCTGTGCCATCTCTCCAACCCAAAACATCTTAAATACCATATTCTGTTGGTCTCTGAAGTGTTTAAAAACCACCTAGCTGTCTCAAATTTATCTCTGCTTATGTTGCTTCCTCTATGTCTGGCTGACGGCTTGACTCACTCTTCTTCCTCCCAGAGTCCTTTCTGTCCCCAGAAGTCCCACCTATATCTCCTGCCTAGCTATTGGCCATTCAGCTCTTTATTAAACCTGTCACAGCAATATACCTTCACACAGTGTACAACTATCCCACAACAGGGGACTTAAGTGGTGATGAGGTGCCTTATTTGTGGCTGTGGTCTTCTTGTAACTCAGTGCTTGCTCTTCCGTTACTTATCATTTCTATTACCCTTTTACCCACATACACTGATAATAGAGCAGGCTCACTACTTATTTTAGTAAGTAACATTCTTCTGAATTGTTGAGAGAAACAGTTGTTGATTCCATGTTCCATTATAGCTTGCCCTAGCATTCACATTCTTTCTTTTCTGTTTCCCTTTCACCCTGTTCTGGGTCATACCTTTCCTTCCTAGCCATAATGAGGAACCTCAATATACCACTCAGCACTGTTGATGATTAGGACTCCATAATATGGGATCATGCTTGTATGAAAAGGAGCATTAAAAGTGATAGGTATAGAAATACAGTAGGAAAGTTGTCTTGCTTGCTGCTCTTGACTCTAGAGCTAGCAAACTCTGGCTCCCATGCTAACCCTCCCCTCCAGCTATATAGCCAGAGCTGGTCTGGAAAACTTGCTATAATGGTATGATGCATGTTGGCCTTGAGCTCTTTTCTTTGACTTCTTAGTGTTGTGATTACAGATATGTACCACCCACCATGCCTGGCTTGCTACCTGCTTTGCATGACCTGTATGTTAACTATATTTTTAACTTGTTGAAAAAAAGCAGAAAAGTAATATTTTGTGACATATGGAAAGTATATGAACTTTAAATTTTAGTGCTTATAAGTAATATTTGAGTGGGGAACATGGTGTGTTCATTCTTGAGTATTTTCTGTGACTACTTTTATGCTATAATGGTGTATATTAAAAATTAAAATTTATTTTAAAATTAAGAGTTAAATAGATACAATAAAGACCAAATCTGAATTATTTGGCTCTTTGCCTATAATTTCAACATTTAGGAGACTGGACAGGAGGATTGTCCATGAGTTTAAGGCCAGCCTGGGCTGCAGAGTGAGACCCTGCATCAGACAGACAAAAGATTTGGTCCTTTATTCAAAGTTCTGCATTACCTGCCCCTCCCCCCCCCCAGTTAGTTTATACTCAATAACAAATGGTGTTCAATAGGTATGTGCTTGAATGGGACAGCTGTCAGAGCTAGAAGGAAGGGTTAACTTCTCAGCTAGATTTCAGAGGTGGTACATTTGCCTGAGGTCTTAACAGCTAATGGTAGGGCCAGGGACAGAACCTGGACCAGTGCCTAGGACACTCCTGAAACCTGCCTCTCCCAGAATTTCTCCAGGAAGCTGCCCTAGCATGTTAAGCAGCAATATTGGTAGCGGAGTATCAGAAGCCTTTAGCCCTTTTAGTTTCATTAAAGCCATCTCTCCCAGTCCACCTTCCTTTTTATTGGCTCTATGCTTTCTTCCTTCCATTCCCTACCCCACTTTCCCTCTACCCAAGGTTTCAGAGTAGCTAGATAAAGGGATTGTTATTCTTCAATGTAGAGAAACTATCTGTTTATAATGTGGGCCCAGACTAGAACTAGAATGGAAAAGTTGAAACTTATTTTTTTACCCCTCCCTATTGCAATGACTCCTTCCTCCCCTACCATCCTAACATTCAAGCCATTTTTATTCCTCAAAATGTGTACTATCTGGTAGCCAAGTGCAGACAGCTAGATGGGGCTTCACCATTCCTAAGATCCAGTGTGCCAAGTTGCTGCCAGTGTTTCCCTCTGTGAAGTGGCTTCTAGGGGAGGGTGATAACCGCCCTTTTGGCCTGGAAACCTAGAGCACACCTGCATGGCTGTGACATAAGCAGTGTGCCGAGTATATTCACAGGAAACCAAGACTCAGGTACTGTGAAGCTAAAGAAAGGCAGTTCCTTTCAGGAAGAGCCTCTGCTTCCCCCTTGTGTGCGCGTTTTGTGAGAATGCATGTGAATTTGTAAGTTCTTGTACCCGAAAATATGTATGAAGAGGCCAGAGCAAAACAACTGGTGTCTTCCTCCATCGTCCTCCTGACTGACTTGAGACAGAGCCTCTCACTGAACTAGGAGTGCTGTTTTGGCCAGCTGGCCAGTCAGTGAGCTCTCAGGATCCCCTTGCTCCACTCCACAATATAAACACACATTTTATAGGCTTTTATGTGGATGCTAGGGATTCTCATTCAGGCCCTCAGGTCCTTAAGCTTGTATAGCAAGTGATCTTAACTTACTAAGTCGTCTCCTCCAGACCTCCACCTTCTTGATTTTTTTTTTTTTTTTTTTTTCGAGACAGGGTTTCTCTGTGGTTTTTTGGAGCCTGTCCTGGAACTAGTTCTGTAGACCAGGCTGGTCTCGAACTCACAGAGATCCGCCTGCCTCTGTCTCCCGAGTGCTGGGATTAAAGGCGTGCGCCACCACCGCCTGGCACCTTCTTGATTTTTATAGCTGCTCTTGAATACCCAGTTCAGAGATAGCTTAAAGGGAGAGTTAGTAAAATATATGGCCTTGTTACCAGTGTGCCCTACTAGATAACAGACATGCTCACATGTCACATTCATGGCTCTGAGAATCCATTGGCTCATAGGTAATACCTTCCCCAAAGGCGTGCAAGCCTAGTCTCCTGATTATAAACATCTGTGCAGTCTTGGTTTTAATCTAAGGTTAAACAGAAAAGAATTGTGTGTAGAGAGGCACTTGAGAGTTCTAGGGTAAAATTACATTATTTTGGGGGTTTGAGTTCCATAGCCATCTTGCCTGCCTGCCCTTTTGTCTATTTTTTTTCTTCCCTTCCTCCTCCTCCATGTTTTTTGAGACAATCTCAACTAAGTAGCCAGACTGACCTTGAACTAGTGATCTTCCCCGTCTGTTTCTCAAGTGCTAGGATTGCAGCTGTGTGTTACCATACCTAGCTGTTGTTACTCTTATCTATAGCTCAGGATTTAGAATTATATTAGCAAAAGTATTAGAGAAGCATTAACCAAGGGCCACATTTTCCTCTGTGTGTGTGTGTGTGTTTTTTTTTTCTTTAAACAGATTATTGGAAAACCCTTTTTAGGTATGACAGAAGAAGCATATCTTGTTCTGCAGTCCCACCGTGCTGTGGGAAGACCAGAATTAAAAACAAAATGTTTGTATATGCTACTTTAACTTTCTTGGACTAGAGAGGAACTAGGACCCAGCTGTGGGGCAGTCTCTCTGAGCTTTTTCTGTCTGCTCAATCTGAAGAAACCTGAAGTAGAACCTTGAGCAAATTGCTTGACCTCTTCATTCTGCTACTAAAGAGAAACAACAATCTTTAGGAATATCGGGTTGGTGTGTTGTATAGACTAATGAAAATGATTGGAGGGCACATGACATTTAAACATGATGTAACTCCTAAATAACAACAGACTTGTTATGTGACTTATCATTGAGTCACTGAACAGGAGACTTTGTGAAGACACCTTTGCTCTCATGAAAACACGGAACTGAACACTCAGAGTCAGTGTTTGTCCTAGTGAAGAGATTTGGGAGCAGGTGTTAAATTTGACCAGTGAGAAAGGGTTAATTACTTGAGGAATCCCTTTTGTCTTCCCAAAAGCTCATGTTTGCACAGTTTGATGATCTCAGTTGAGCTGGCCTGCTGAGACATATCAAAAATTTTGCTTTGCATTCTCTGTCCTGACAATATTTACTGACAAACTCAGTATTTTTTGTTTCTGATCACCTATTCCCCATGTTGCCATGATGCATAAGACCATGTTAAACATCACAGTTCACACAATGCAGTTTTAAGATAGTGGGGAAAGCAGCCCTCTCAGCGCTTGCGCTCGCTCTCTCTCTCTCTCTCTCTCTCTCTCTCTCTCTCTCTCTCTCTCTCTCTCTCTCTCTCTCTTTCTCTCTCATGTCTACACAGCAGAGTGAGAAAGGAAAGTACTTAGTTTTTGTTGAAGATGGAAATTGCTAAGAACCAGGTTCTCTGTGATAGGATGTGGCTTTGACCCTGAGCACTACTGTACCAGAGAGGTGTTGACAGACCTCCTTTCCTCCCCATCTCAGAAGGACATGGAGGGAGATACTGTACACTTATCTGAGATGGTAGGACAGCAGATAGGAGTACATAAGGAACACCATTTCTGTGCCACATTGAGTGAGAGATGAACTGAGCTGGATTCTGGGTAGCTTACTTGGACACATAATTGCAAGTAGTGGACCTGGCTGGGATTTGTGTTTGGTCTGACTCTGCTCATGACACCAGCCTACCTGTACTGGATGGTAGGTGTCCTTGGACGCATTTCTTAGGTTTCCAATTGAAAGAGACTTATTCTGATAAGGATACAGGAGTCATCTCTGGGATACCATGTTTCCCTCTGAAGTTGTATTCTTATCCACAATGGCTCTTGGTTGTTTGGTTCCAGTTTAGACATAGGGTTTGCCAAGGCAGTTCTATTCTTGGAAAGGAACAATGGAAGCCATAGCAAAGTGTTTCTAAATGAGGATGTAGTTCCAAAAACATCCTTAAAACATCTTCCTGTCAGCTGCAAACCCTACTGACAAAAGTGATGTAATCTCTCTATGGGGTAATTACCTGTGACTATAAAAAGACTTAGGGATTGTGGTAGGAGACTGGATTGGTCATTGCTGGGTTTGTTGAACCCTGTTGTCATGAAAAGACATTGAAAAATTACTCCACAGACTTAATTTTGTCATGTTTAGAACATTCAGGTACATGGTACTACCTTTGTACTGTCTTTCTAACAAATGAAACCTGAGCCCACCAAATTGAATGCCTGACTGAATCTCAGTTGGTTTAAAAATCTTCATTAAACACAAACTTCCATCTGTTCAACAATGGTATCCTTTCACTCTGGTCTAACTTGTTAATTTGGAGGTTATTTTTCTTACCTGTCCATGTTTTTCATCAAAAGAAGATTACAGGGTGCCAAAGGGGAAAAAACAGTTGCTAATCAGAGTCTCTAATGATTGTGAGTAGGTTTCTAGATGAACTTCCTACCTACTGGAAGATTCCATTCTTCTTTGTCACTCAGGAGTATAAGCCTCTAAAGGGTGTGAGCAGCTTCCCACTCCAGGTGATTTATGTTGCTGTGGCTGAGTGCCAGGCCTGTGGTCAGATAGGCATGACTTTGGCCTGCATGTTGTTTACCTTTGGGACTCAGAGGGACAGCAGTATTTAGAAAACTGGCTATTCCATGGTGTCATGTGAATGAGAGCTTCATTGGTTGCTTTCCTTAGCATTTGATCATCCAGCTCTTGAGCAAATTAAATACAAGGAAATCCGAACTCACAAGAAGATAAGGTTCAGATTAAAACTTTTTTTAAAAAGAGAATTATTCCTGTAATTTCTTTGTTTAGAAATGTGAATTGGTGACTCTGTATATTAATAGCAACTCTCATAGAGCCACTGAGGTAATGTAGCTTTGTATTTATTGTATGTAACTATTGTTTGGCTTCACCTCCCACCTTCTGTTTTAGAGAAGCACTAAAATCATTAAAAGTATGAACTCCAAAGCCAGGTTATCTGTGCTTGAGTATTTCCTCTGTTCCTTGCTGTGCATGTTACTTAGGCTAGTTTTCTGACCCTACTTTGCGTTCCCCCAGAATGGTGTATAATAGTACCAGACTTCACACATTCATTGTAAGGATTAAATAAAATGGCATTGTCTGGCACACAGAGAAGTAATTCCTTATCGGGAATTCAAATCCAAGCGCCAGTTGATGCCATTGTTCAGTTCAGCTTCTATGATGCCTTAGCTGATTAGTTTAGACTAATGCCATATAAGGTGAGATGTTTCTTGTTCCTTCTGTATCTCTAACATTCTGTTTGATTCCATTAAGTGCATCCATGAGTAGAGTTATACCCCTTATAGTTTCTTCAACTGTCTAAATTATCAAATGCTGCATGTTGGCTGGCATGTTGTGTAAGATTAACATGACTGTGAAAGAGTGGGTGATGCCCCATCCTCTTTGAGCTGTTGGTGCCTTTTCATGAGCAGTAAGCCTGCCCTTCAATGAGATTGTACCTTGTTGGCATTTTAGGTTTGTTAGGAGCTTGGGAGTCATTTTTGAAACCTTATATGTAAGTTTCATAATGCCAAGGATATGTTCATTTAAAGACAGTTTATTTCTCTAAGCACAGTGATAAAATTTTTTTAAAATTACATTTTTAAAGATGTAATCCAACATACACTTAGAAGAATTGGAATTAAAAGAAATAATCTCTATGTTCTCTGCTTGGTGGGTTTTTGTCTTTCTTTTTTGATACAGGGTCTTTGTTGGCTGGCCTCATATCCACAGTCTTCCTGCTGTAGAGCTTGAAAGCTGCGGTCACAGAATAGACCTGTAATACCTGGCTTCCACTTTTCTTACCTGTATTTCCTGTGTTTATTGGCATTCCTTTTTAGAATTTTACCCATATGTGCACATGCACATGGAGGCCTGAAGTTGATGTTGGAGTCGCCCTTGATTACTGTTCATTTTATTCATTGGGCCAGGGTCTCTTCTCACTTGAACAATAGTGTACCAATCTTGCCCGTCTGGCTACCCAGCTTGAGCTGGGGATGCTCCATCTCTACCCTCCCAACTCTGGAGTTAACAGGTGGGCCTTTATGCCCACCTGGCATTAACAGGGGTTCCAGATATCCAATGCCAGTCTTCACATACAGACAGCAAGCACTATAACCACTGAGCCATCTTTCCAATACACAGAACTTCTAATTTTAAGAATCTTTCCTTTTCTATCTAGATTCTTTGACATTTCCAGGATTGGAGATTTCCCTTCATTTGACTTGACTTTTTAGCTTTGCCAGTAGCCACATATTGAGGTACAGTTGTTTAACCATTCAAAATTCTGGGCAGCCATACAAGGATGATAAATAGATTTTCTTCAGTTTTTCTTTTTCACAAAACTCTTTTGAATGTAGAAAGTATTTTTGACATTGCAACTGTGGAGGGTGGCACAAATGGATTTCAGGAAGTCAGGGCTGAATACAGCAGGATTACAAAATCTGCTCTAGCTTTTATTATTCTGAGTAACAAGAAACATTTTATGAAATGTAGAAGGTGAGGTAAGCTCCACATGTGTAGCAGACACATATCTCCTCCAGGGGGGTGGGACTTGTGTTGTCACTGGCTTGAGTTCTGACAGTTCAGCCTTGTTGACTTAGGAAAGGCTTAGGACAGAAGAATGTAGCTGAGATAACTGCCTGCAGAGAAGTACTGAGTGGCCGTGATGGCAGCCTGTCAGTGCAGAGAGGTTTAAGGACAAATGGGAGAAAAGCCTCTCTCTTTCAAGTTGCTCACTACTTATGGAGGCTGGGTTGCAAAGGATCCCGTGGTGTTTTGAGCCACTATAGCTCACTTAGGCCCATTGATAGCTATACACAGTAACTCATACTTGCCAATTTCTGTACTGTGAAGTTAGCTAGAGACTTTCTTAGGCGTTTAGCTCTCTGCTTTATATCCTTACAAAGGAACCTTAAGCTAGAGTAAATTCTTTCTTGCTTGTGGTCTTAGTATTTTATCACAGCAACAGAAATGAGACTTAATAGCATCTAAGGAAGGAAAATGGGCTGTGCTGTATGTCTGTGCTTAAGTGGAATCAACGAGAGTCTTTAGTTCTGGTCCTCCATTTTCAGAGAATGCCAGCATTTTCTTAAGAAATAGAATTAGAATGCCTGGCTGTCTTTGATTTGAAAGGATCAGCCAGTTTGATAAGACTTAGGAAACTACCACAGAGAAACCCTGTCTTGAAAAACCAAAAAAAAAAAAGACTTAGGAAACTGTGACCCTGGAAAACCTGAACATCTTTATATGGAAGATGTATAATAGTATATTATATTGAAATCTTAGAAACTTGCTCCAAACTCTAATAACCAAGTAATTATTAATTTTGATTATCAACTTGATGGGATTTAAAATCAACATGAAAATGTCTGAGCATGTTTGTGAGATTTCTGTGTTACGTTTTCTACATCAGTTTCTGATGGAGGTGGGAAGACTCACCCTAGATGTGAGTGACACTGTTCTGTAGCCCAGAGTTCCAAACTGAATAAAAAGGAGAATGGAAATGAGCAGCAGTGTCCCTGGCGCTCTTCCTCGAACTGGTTGCTTGACAGGGCTGCTTCTGCAACTGACTGGTTGCGTTATAAACAGCTACATCACATTCTTGCTAAGAGCCAGAATGAACTATTCCCTCAAACTGTGAGCCCAAATAAATCCTTTCTTCTTTATGTTGCTTTGCCAGGTATTTTGTCATAGCAACAATACAAGTAACTAGTAGAGACCCAGAATTGCTATGAAAACAGGTTTAGTATTTTCATAATCAGCATTGAGCCCTTTATTTAGCAAGTGCATGTTGACAGAACGTGGACAGGGAGACACAGCAAGAGATATGTAATGGCATGGAAGGCTTCCTGGGAGCAGATACTGAACTGGTTTGTAATGGAAACTGTCACTTGTTAGCCTGTGAGATCATCAGTGGTAGCCAGGAGCAGTACTCTGACCTGGAATGAAGGCAATGCTGTGATCCATGGTGAGTACGTGGCTAGGCCACAGCACTACTATGTGCTATGATAGTTCCATGTGACATCTGCTCTCATCAGGGAATTGAACAGTGTGATGGTATACACGTAGAAGGGATACCTGCCAAAGATTGGGATGGTCATTGTGATACTTTGCTGGGGGAGAGAAGTCAGAGACCTGAAGGCAAACGGGACTTAATAGGCAAAAGAGGCAAGATGGCGCAGGAAGGTTAATGATGCTGTTTCTTCTTCCAGACTGGCTGGTATAAAGCCTAGATCAGCCATGAACATGGTCTGTGATTTTGAACTAGATTCTTAAAGTCTGTCTTTAGTGATTGAGTCCATAATGTTGAAATGCTGCTGCGCACACCAGGTGTGGTGGTAGCAAAGATAAAATGTTCCAAATATCATCTCTGTTTCAGGATGTCACCTTAAGGTGGCAGACCATAGTCACCTGGTGGGGACCTTGGAAGGGAAGAAAGTAGTCTAACATCTGCTGTGTGTCCTCCTCTCAGGTTACTTTGTGTTTAAGGCTTTGGGATATGATAGGGTGTGGGGTGGTGTATGTGTTTGTTTGTATGCATATGTGTTTGTGGAGGCTAGAAGTTGATTAACTTTGGGTATCTTCCTCTATTGCTCTTGGTTTTCTTTTTTTAAAATAGGGTCTCTCACCTAACCCGTAACTTCCTAAATTCAGCTGTGCTGGCTAGGCAGTGAGGTCCAGGGATCTACCTGTTTCTGTTTCCTCAGCACTGGGTTTACAGGCACACACTACCGTATCTGGGTTTTTAATTCATTGCTAGAATTTGAACTCAGGCCCTTACCAAGCACTTTGTCAATTGAGACATCTCCTCAGTACCCCATTTCACTTCTTTTAAAACTGAAACTCAGAAAAAACAAAACCCCAACTGGAATCAAGATACTGGATCTCTAAACTGGTGTTCCCATTGCTGTGGGTGGTCAGTGTATGATCTCCTTCACTTTGGTGGAATATGTTCAGAAACTGAAATTTCCAAAAAGAAGGCTGGTACTGACCACAGCCTAAAAGTTCAAGAGTTTAAACTGCATAGCACCAAGAAAACAGTTTAGTGTCCTTGGGCAGAGTCAGGTTGCTGCTGGTGGAGGTAGACAACCCTCCCAGTGCGTTTCAGAGCCGAAGAGGAACAAACTCTCTTGTAGGATCTAAAGGGGTTAAAGTGTGCGAGAAAAACAAACACCAAGGGATTGATTCTATGCAAGGAAGTAGGAGGGTTAGAGAAAGATAAGTTTAAGTACAAGTTGTGGGAGAAGATTGAGGATGATAAGATTGGTAGTTGGACTTCAACACACACACACCGGTTTTGGGACAGGAATCAACAGACTCTTGTGCTGCCTTCCTAGCCTGCCTCTGGGGGAAGAGTCCAAATAGGCCCTCCATCCAGACCCTTTCCTACCATAGCTCAGATAACCTGTAAAGACATGCTTGACAAAGGCTTCTTATTTCTCTGATGCACTGTGAAGGGTCCCCTGTGGGTCTTGGCTAGCATCATGGATTCCTTGGGGACACCAAAGGATGTGGGAGGTTCTTACTTGATTAGGGAAGGAAAAATACTGAAGGTACCATCTGGCTCATGTGGATGTATTCCAGGATTCATCATTTGAGATCTGCTCTGCTGGGGTAATTGGGGAAGTAGGATGAGGACTGCTCTATTTGATGTTTTCTAGATTGCAGAGATGTGGCTCGGGTTTCTTTAGAATGGCTTTCATTCTTAGTACCCTGCTAGGAAGTTTCGAGGTTTTGCGGTTCAATTGTCCCTTCTTGCACTCAGAAAATTGATTACTAAACTATTTTAACAAATATAATGTTGACTTTTTATGCCTTGGGTCACAAGAATGGCCTTTGCTGGTAATTTGAGGAGGGGTGGTGTTTTGGTTTGTTTTGGTTTTCAAGACAGGATTTTTCTGTCTAGCCTTGGCTATCCTGGACCTTACTTTGTAGACCTTGAACTCACCTGCCTCTGCCTCCATCCAGATGCTGGTAATTGTTTTTAAAGTTGCTTTTTTAAAATTTAGATGATATTAATGTCTATAACAGTTTATAATCTTTTTATTTAAATATTTATTTATTTATTTATTTATTTATTTATTTATTTATTTATTATGTAAACAATATTCTGTGTGTGTGCCTGTAGGCAGAAGACTTCATTACAGATGGTTGTAAGCCACCATGTGGTTGCTGGGAATTGAACTCAGGACCTTCGGAAGAGCAGGCAATGCTCTTAACCCCTGAGCCATCTCTCCAGCCCCAATAGTTTATAATCTTTAATGTTAAAAAGCAAGTTGAGCTGGGTAGTGGTGGCACGGGCTTTTAATCCTAGCATTGGGGAGGCAGAGACAAGCAGATCTCTGTGAGTATGAGGCCAGCCTGATCTAGAGTGAGTTCAGGACAGCCAGGGCTACCCAAAGAAACCCTGTCTCAATAAACCAACAACAACAAAAAAAGTTGGTTGCAAGTAAATGTGGGAATAGTAAAGATTGTGAGATTCTGAATAAGGAGATTTATAGTGTATGTGTCTTAAGTGGTGGCTGAACTGTGAAAGTATAATCCAATGGGATTATTATGGAATTAAAATTACAAGGAATTATTATGGTTTTTTTTTCCTCCAGTAAATAACCTGTGACTCTCAGATTTGATTATTCATACCCTCTGCAGGGTTTATTAAATGTGGGCTGCTGGCCTGCACAGAGCTTCTCATTCAGTAGATCTTGGGTAAAGTGTGAAATTTTTACATTTTCCTGAGTTCCGCTGGTCTGAGAATCATATGTTAAGAACTACCAATTACAAATGGGATGAATAAAGCTATCTTACCCTTTTCATAGCAAATTTCGGTGAAGTGGGGAGAGACGGGTATAAAGATTCTGAATCCACCCACCTACTAACTTAATTTTAAAACTAGGAAAATCTAAATATTAAGGGAGGGTCCGCAGGCCTTTGTCTTGTCTCCTCCAGATTGGTCTGGCTTTTGCAAACTATCCAACAGAAAGGAGTGGGACTTGGTAAATCCCTGACCTGGGTTACTTTGACCATTTCCTCCCAGTATTATTCTGCCCTTTCTGGCAAATTGGGCTCTAAAGGCTACATTGCATGCATTACAGGGAGCCTTTCCTAAGCTTGGACTCTGTGGTATGAAGGAACAAGAACCTGAGCTGGGGTACTTGCCATCAGTCCCATTTCCAGCAGCACTTGCCCAGGGGCCATGTAATGCTAAGATACATTTAATATCTTTCCCTATATCAGAAACCTAAGAATGATTGTTACTTGGTTTGAATTTCCCTGTGAAGACTTTTGATAAGCAGCACTGAGTCAGAATGGTGTTCAAAGACTGGCTGGCCAAAGTGAAAACAAGTTGTCTGTATTGCTTTCCTAATGCCTGCTTCCAGAGAAGAATGACTTAATGTGTTTGTCATATCCCCACCCCTATACTCAGGGTTACCCTCCACACTTCATTACAAGACTTCACAGGATGTTGATCTGTTTTTATTTCCAGGGTGCATGGGATTGTTAGCCAACTTTCTCTACTATCTGGCACAGTGTGGCCTGTGTTATGGGTTGTAGCAACAGGAAATTGTATCTGTCCCCCCTTTTCTTCCCTGTAGTTTCTCCCTTTATAAGACTTGGTACAGTTGTCTTCCTGTCTGCTCACTTCCATCCTTCCCTCCTTACACCTGTACTCTGTGTAATTCCTTCTGTTCCATCAGGGCTGCACACCCTGTACAAGTGTGTGAAGCGTCTCTTCGGGGCTCTCAGTCCCCTTCTCTTTTCTGTCCATGTTACTCTGGGTAGCTATGAGTTAGAGAAGGTTTTGTCCGAAAGGAGTTTGCTGTTCTGCAAGCTGAGTTTGACCCTGTTTTCTGCCTTTATTTCCTGCTGGAGCCTGGTGATGTTTGTATTGGCAAGCTAAAGGACTTCTGACTTGAAAGGAATTAACATACTGCCTCAGAACCATTGTCTGGTCCTGTCTTTCTACCCTGTGACAAGGAAGCTAAAGATTTCCCAGCCTTGTTAATTGTTTCTATCCTCTCTGATCCAGCTGGGGCAGTTTCCAGGGAACTCAAGTACTGACTAGCCCAAGATCTCTCTTGAAACAGGCCAAGACTGAGGTTGATTTCATTCATTTTTAAGTAAAATGATCAGTCTCTTGATGATTTCATTCATTTCCTCCCTTCTGAACTCCCTCTTGTTAGCAGTAATTGGAAATCCTGACTGTTTCTCATCTCCCTGACCACGCTGCTTTAATCTAGGCAGCTTGGTACCATATTCTGCTTTTTCATCTGCTGGAAGTGTGGTTTGAAGATGATTTTAATGACTGGCTTTGGCAGGATTTTCCAAAAGCTGAGGCTGTTGCTGTGATTAACTTCACACCTACCTAGAGCCTAGGTGGGACAGGTAGAGGAGAAGAATCCTACCACAGAGTGCTCTTTTCTCCCAGGAAGGATGTCTGCAAGTTTTTCATTGCTCATTTTTAGTACTCAGCATTTGTAGACTTCCTGGAATGTGGCATGCACTGTTGAGGTTCCCAACACCTCTCTTTAGCCCATGTGGGAATGTTAGAAGCTTCAGCAGTTCAGATTCCAGCAGGGTGCTGGCTACCCAGGGATCACCCGGCCTGCAGTAACACCTGTAAACATTTTGACAGTTGTAATTCTATTTCTTGTGCTTTTCCATTCTTGACTCTAAGAAAAATAAATAATACAAACCACCTCAAGAGGCCAAAGTCAAAGCAGATAGTTGTAGCTGCCTGTAACAGCTAGATGTAGAGCAGATTTGTGCGTCTTTTATTATGTTTTTATCCTTGTAAGCATGATGCAATTCATAAAGGATGAAGCTGGGATTAGAACCCAGATCCTTTCGTTGTAAATCAAATACTTTTTTAAAAAAGAGATTTATTTTTATTTTATTTGTGTGAATGTTTTGCTTGCACGTATGGATGTACACCATGCGCATTCCTGATGCCTATAGAGGCCACAAGAGGATGTGGAACTAGAATTAAAGGTGGTTGTGAGCTGACATGTGAGTGCTGAGGACCCAACCTTAGTTCTCTACAAGAGCAGCAAGTATTCTTAACCACCAAGCCATTTCTCCAGCCCCTCTAATATTTTTGTGCTACATAATTTTGTCTGTTTTGTTTTAACACTGACCTCCCATGTCACTGTCTAGTATTGTTTTAATAACTTAAAATGTTTTGCTATTTTGAGACAGGGTTTTCTAAAACTTGTCTCAGCCTCCTAAGTGCTATGATTGAATGCATGCACCCCTACTCAGCCTCTTGAGTATTATGGACCATTTGTGTTCATGTAATAGGTCCTCTCACAGGATGGAGGGTCCTACAGTCTATGTGGGGGCAGGAAAAGAGAGGGAATCTTAGTTTCTCTTGAGAAGTTCACACACTGAATGACTTCTAGCAAAGCTTTGAGAAAAGCTGAAACTTAGCTGGGGCTGGTAGAAAGGCAGGATCCAAATCAGGTTTCAGAGAAGGAGAGTTTTGGTTGTTAGTTGACTTCTTGGCACTCTGGGATGCAGAAAAGAGGCTGAGGTTTGTTTGATTTCTTCATTAGGCTTATGAAAAACTGTGTCATTTGAGGTGATGCTTTTACCAGTCTGCTGGGCTGTAGTGATGGTAGGAATCCTTTAACTCTACCTGAATAGAAATTGTGGGTAGACAATGAGAAGTTCAAGTGTTAGTCTCAAGCAGCACTTCTTGGCAGCAGGCCCTGCCAATAGACAGGCAGGAACAAGTGACACTTTGTATTGTTGCAGTCCTCCTGTGGGCCTCTGGCTTTAGGACTGTCAGCTCTACAGATGTTACCTTGTGTGGTCCTGGGAAGTTGGGAAACTGGAATTTAAATCCAGATCCTCTCATCTATACAGGTATTTAGTCTGCATGCGTGCATGTTCACCGTGTGGATATATATACAGTATGCTCACACCGTTTTTGGCTATGGCTGCAATTGCAGCTTCCAGGAAGGCTGTGTCATCAGGATTCCTTAGCCCTTCACACTGGCCTGTGTTATAGTTCTTGTTCCAAGGTCTAGACCTTTAGCCCATTGACAACTCTCTGAACTCCTGGCAAGTAGAGCCTGCAGTTTCTCTTTGGCTCCTTCCTGCTTTTATCCTTCTGCCTCATCTGTCTGCCCTCACTTGTCATCTCTCTCCTTCTATGTCCCTTCTTCCTGCCCTGGTTTCTCTTGAACTGTTCAGCTGCTGCTGCTTCAGCTGTCAAGTAGCCGGCCGCCTTGCTGTTTTCACAGCCAGTCCTGCCAACTGTTTGGCTGTCTCTCCATACAATTGTTCTTCCCAGCCTGTGCTACTAAAAGTAGGCAAGCAAAGACCACTTGAGAGAAACCTAGCCCTGGTGCTGCAAAAATACTAGGAAGTAGCCTAGGAGAGGTATTCCAGCTGACTCACCAAGTGAGCCTAAGCAGCCTGCTTTCTTAGCACCAGTAGTCAGTCTCTGCTGGGCCACCAGTAGTACTTCCTTTCTGACCTAGGGTTGCAAGGTCATCCTGAGTTCACTGAGGCTGTAATAGCAAAAAGTCTGGTGAAAACTATTTTAAACGGCCCTTGCCGAGGCCCTGCCTTTAGGATCCCAGCTGCAGTTTTCTCAAGGCTGGAACATTGTAGATAGCTAGAGCTGGTAGAGGGTAGCTGGTCAGCCGTTCTTTTAAGGTAGACAGGGAGAAAGAGATTTTAACAGGTGCCAATTAAGTTGTCAAATTGCCTTATTCCCCTACCATCTTTCCTTATTTACAGGAATCCTTATAATAAGAACTCAAAAAACTTAACCATTAACAGTGACTTTAGCAGTGCCTAACGCTTGCCCAGTGCCCCAGGGAGTGGTGGGTCTTTTTCATCTGCCCCAGCACCCTTTGTTTGCTGTGCTTTTAAAATCAGACTCACATCCCTATATAGAACGGAGGAGCAGACCAGCAACCCACATTCTTTAAAAAAAATAAATAAAAATGTGAAACAGTTTCTCAAATTATCAGTTCTTGCTGAAGAGAAGAAACTGATTTGTTTTCCTTTCACCCCATGCCCCCCTTATTCTGTGGCAGTTGATGAAGGTAGACCACACCAAGATACCAATCCAAAAACATTCTGGTGCCTTCTATGATTTCAGAAAGCATGAAAGGTCAAGGCTCTGAATTTCTACATCCTGTCTCGAAACAAAGATAAAAAAAAAATGTATACAGGACTTGTGGCATATACCCCTAATAGCAGGGCTGTTGGATTGTGGGACGTTTATGATTCCTACATTGTACATCTTGTCAGTTAGCTCTCCAAAATAATTGTGCCAGTTTATGCTTCTGCTGAAGTATAAGAGAATTATTTTTTTCTCAACAATTTCTTGACTTGCTTGTTACAGCTTATATTGTGAGTTTGTCCGTCTAATAAATAAATGAAATCTTTATAAGGCTTTCATTTTTATTTCCTTTGTTATTTCTTAGTTTGTAGGTTGTTTTAGCTTTTTTTATGACTGAGATTCCTTGACTTTCAAGACAGGGTTTCTCCGTAGCTTTTGGTTCCTGTCCTGGAACTAGCTCTTGTAGACCAGGCTGGCCTCGAACTCACAGAGATCCACCTGCCATCTGCCTCCCGAGTGCTGGGGTTAAAGGCGTGCGCCACCACCGCCCGGCATGACTGAGATTCTTAAAAGAGAATTTCAGCTTTGACATGGTTGAAACTATTATTACCACTGAGTTATTTGCCCTTTTTGCACTCCTATCTATGAAGCTTAATTTAGGGGCTATGTGATATCTTTACAGTGTTAATATCCATTTTGTGTTTTTCTTTTTAAAGATTTTATTTACTATGTATACAACATTCTGCCTGCATGTATGCCTGCAGGCTAGAAGAGGGCACCAGATCTCTCCAGCCCCACCCCCCATTTTGTGTTTTTTTTTTTTTAAGAATTTATAAATAAATTAGTTATTTTCAAATATAATAATAGAAAGAAACAGATTCTGCTTTACTGGCTCAGAGTCCTTAATAATTTTGATCCCTTCCTACCATAAGAGGTGTTCATTCACTGTATTGCTCAGAATGTTTGGCCCCAAATTCCTGAAATCAAGTGACTTACCTAGCTACTTTCAGCCTCCAGGTTAGCAAGAACTACAGGCACATACCACAGCATCTGGCCTATACCAAGTGCATAGTACTTTCTCCCCTACTGCTAATGTCTGTAATAACAGTAAAGGGACCTGAGAATAGTTTAAGAACCAACGCTGTTTCTACTGTTATTTTTATTAGTATTTTTTTTCTCTCTGGGATATGGTTTCTTTGTCCTGCTTCAGATATTCTTTCAGGATGTATGAGATGGATTAGCAGGTAAAAGTGCTTTCATGCAAGCCTGGTGGGAGGAGAGAACCAACCCTAACCTCCACAGGCACACTGTAGCACATGTGCCCCCACACAGCATGTGTGCACACACAAATAACCAGTTTTTTAATTTAGAAAATATATTCTCTTATCCTAATTTTATAAAGATAGATTCTGATATTTTCGTCTAGAAGTTTTAGGGTGTATTTTATGACTGGCACCTCCCATTTCCCAGGACTTTCAACTATTAGAAATAATGTTTAGCTTTATGTCTTCCCTCAAGACATAAAATTGGTCTGGGGATGGGATGTGGGTGGGAATGGGAGCAGGGATGCAGAGGTTCTGCCACTTTCTCCAGACTGTCTTTTAAAGAGAGGCATCTGGCGTTTTGCAGACTACAGCAGTGATTGATTCCCTGATGTGGTGCATATTCTTTGAATCCCTAGTTTTGTAGCTTGCTGTCCAGAGACCAGAATCTGCCAGTGACAGAAATTCTAGAAGCATCCCCTAGAAGCACTGGTGTTCTTATTTCTGGTGGTATCTGTGGGGGTGGATAGGTGGGCACACATCCAGTTAGTTAACAGTAGTCAAGGGCACAAATGATAGCCCACTCCGTGAAAAAAAAAATAGCTGACATCCAAGGTCTTATATCTCTTATTGGTTTTCCTATCTCCAGTATCATCTCTGTTGCTCTCTCCACAAATCTCCCTTCTATTGTGCTGCCAAAATAACTCTTAAAATCTCAGACTTGGAGTGATTACACACAAGCAGTTTTAACCCTCATCTTTTCTTCTAGCTTTTGTCCAAAACTTACATCCCTATCATACATCATGGCATGTGCCTCCTGTGCCTTACTTATGCAGTTTTTTTCTAGTTCAAATGTTGCACTCCAGTTGTCTCTCAGACCTCAACTCTGTCATAGTGAGAGGATGGTTCCCTTAGCCTCTCTGTTAACTCAATTAAAATGAAGCTTTCAAGTTAGCCCTCCTACTGGGGGTGGGGGACAGGGTGGCACTTGTGCTTGCTAAGCAAGCACTCTATCACTGACCTAAATCCCTAACTCTCTAAGTTAATTTCTGTCTTTGTTTTAACTTCGTAGGAGGAAGAAAGATGATATATCTCTAGCCCTTCCCTCAAGTTCCTTCCCATAAATTCTATTTGTAGGGTTAGCCCCTGTCATTTTGCAGCCAATTGTTTAGTAACTGCAAGAAAAGAGGATTTCTTACTTGTGGTTTAAGCAGCTGATGGAGACACCCTAATAAATTGTCTTTCAGCGTAGCTTGCCTGCAGTAAGGGGGCACATTGAACAGACTCATAGAAACATAAGTTCTCCCTTTCCCCACCTTTGATTTTCATGCTGCTCATTTTAAAAAGTAATAAATTGCTATCCTGGTATGTTTTGAAAGTGATGTGTGAGTTGTTATTGCTGCCTAAAGGAAGGTTGTAATCAGAGAAAGAATTCTGGGTAGTACAGCAGATTCAAAGTAAAATTTAATAAACTTGGATAATAAAATTAAGGCAGATTAATTTTTGTTTTCCGAAATTGTTTTGTAGCAGGAATCCATGTGGTTACCCAGAAAGGAAACTCCTAATTTATGGTCTAGGGTCAAAACAGCAACTATAGCGGAGGATAGACTGGAAAAGAGGAGGGCCTACAGAGACACTTTGTGGGAATTTTCTACATCCAATGGAGTTGAGCTTTCTTTAGCAACTTGTTTATGGCCTTTTCGTTATTCTTGAGAATAGCTACTATGAAGACGAGGTTAAGTAGGACAATAAAAGGGGGAGAGAATATTACATATTCTAGTCACCAGGAAAATGCTAGGGGCTGATGTGTTACAAGGTACCATCTAGCCCAGGCAAACAGGCTAAATGAGAATGAATTCTCAGGTTTGGTAGAGGTTTTATGCCAAAGAAATGGGATTGGAACCCTCACAAATGCTGTATGAATATATAAGATGTTATCAAGACATTGGGGGGGTGCAGACAGGAACCTGGGGGACATTTCCTTTTGCCTGATGTTTTTCTTTCTTCTTCCATGACTGATGAGTACTTCCAGTGTCATAGTAATATAGTAGTTTTAATCTGGGAGATTGATAAACCTTGCATACCAGGCAGATTGATAGGAATTTTCTGTTTTTCCTAAGTTTTTACATGTTCCTACTCTGTGAACAGAGACTATCCTTTCGTTTCCTGGCCACTCAGACTCAGAAACTATTTTAATTACAATACTGTTTGGCTTATTAGCTCGGGCTTCTTATTAACTAACTCTTACATCTTAAATTAATTCTTTTCTATTAATCTGTGTATCACCATGAGACTGTGGCCAACTGGTTAGGTTCTGGGGCTTCTGTCTTCTTCGGTACCTACATCGTATCTCCCTGACTCCTACTCTCTCTCTATATATATCCCTTCCAGCCTGGCTATATTCTCCCCTGCCGTAGGTCAAAGTAGCTTTATTCATTAACCAATAAAAGCAACACATATACAAGCCGGGCGGTGGTGGCGCACACCTTTAATCCCAGCACTCGGGAGGCAGAGGCAGGTGGATCTCTGTGAGTTCGAGGCCAGCCTGGTCTACAAGAGCTAGTTCCAGGACAGGCACCAAAGCTACAGAGAAACCCTGTCTCGGAAAAAAAAAAAAAAAAAAAAAGCAACACATATACAGAAGGACATCCCACACCACTGTCCTGAAACCAGTCACTCTAATATAAGGTAGAAAACCAGAACTGGAGAGATGGCTCAGAGGTTAAAAGCACGGGCTGCTCTTCTTAAGGATCTAGGTTCAATTCCCAGCACCCACATGGCAGTTCCCAACTGTCTGTAACTCCAATTCCAGGATCTGACATCCTCACATAGACAAACATGCAGTCAAAATACCAATGCACATAAAAAATAAAAGAGAAAACCACCTTATAATCTAGCCAGGTGTACGGGATGCAAAATGTACCCTCCCCGCTTTTTGCCTCTTTTAAAAGAAAAATAATAGTGTGACTATAGCAAAAAGATTTTATCACCATCCAAAAGAGTCATTGTGCAGTTATTTTTATGTAACAAGTGCTGTAATGTAACTGCAACGTGATTGGATTTGCACTCAAGTTTTTGGGGCACATCCATTGTTTAAGTTATGTAAAGAGAGCTGGGTAGTGATGGCACATGCCTTTAATCCCAGCACTCAAGAGGCAGAGGCAAGCAGATCTCTGAGTTCGAGACCAACCTGGTCTACAAGAGCTAGTTCCAAGACAGGCTCCAAAGCTACAGAGAAACCTTGTCTCGAAAAACCGAAAAAGAAAGAGAGAGAGAGGGAGAGGGAGAGAGAGAGAGAGGAGAGAGAGAAAGAAGATATGTAAAGAGGAAAAGAAGAGTCTAGACTTCAGGGACCATGCAGGATCAGATGCATCATCTATCTGATAATGCTACGATTCTGGAAATTACACTGAGTTCCTGTTCCTGTTTTTCCCCTGCATGCCCCCATCTCTCCTGTTTCTGTGTAGCAGCTTTGCCAAGGATAAATGGCCTAGATGTCAAATCCTTTTCTCTCTCTGCCTTGGCAGGGAAACTGATCTGGTTTCCAAGAAACCATTTTTGCACTTGGGGGCTTTTTTTCCTTTCTCTTATGGGAAGTTGCTTCATCATTTCCCATAAATACACAGCACCTCTTGTTTAAACAGGGTGCCTTTTAAGAGCTTTGGAACCTGCAGCAAGGGTGGGGTTGTGAAATCTTTTGTTTGATGCTTGATGCAAGTTGGAATGTGGGCTGTCTGTAGGCAGAAGTCTCAGATTGGCTAGGACTGAGTCAGGAGTGGCCTGTGAAAAGCAGAGACTCCATGGAAAACAAGAACCTTGGGTGTTTTTGAGCATTTGGCTTGTCTATGATATCAACCTTAAGGACACAGGCTCTGTCTCGTGTTTGTCCAGTAAGTTAAATGTGCTCCAGGTGGTGAAAGTAGAAAGTTTTGTCATGAGTAACTCGTGGCTGCTGGACAAGGAGGACACACACATTTTAAAATAGTGAACATTGATGAGGTGGCCGAGTGGTTAAGGCAATGGACGGCTAAAATAGTGAACATATTATTGTAGAATTGTGTGCTTGATTGTGGTATCGGACACTTGAGTTCAGAAAAGGAAATTTGTGAAGGAGATGCTAAGATACAGCTAGCCTTTGATTTGGGTTTGAGTTCAGCTGTGGAAAGGCACTTATTTGGCAGAAACCCTGATACTGATAGAAGTTGGCACCATTTGAAAGATTCTCGAAGAAACATCATGATGGAAAATGTGCTTAGAAAAGGTTAACCTATGAGCGCAAAATGGAGTATGCCTCTAGGTAGGCAGTAGAAAGAAGCCAGCTGCCCATAGTTGAAAAGGAAACCATGAAGGGTAGGCATTGGGAAAGAGGGGTGGCTGACAGAAAGTTTGCTGTTTTTATCTTTGTCTTGCTTGATCATGCAGTGGTGGTACCAGTTTCTCTCATGGGACCTAGCAGCTAAAGCCCTAAGCTGTTGCTGGCTTTATGATCAGCTATTGGAATAAATAGCTTTAACCTGAATAAAGCTTTAACCAGATCCTGTTCCAGGTGGAGGTGAAGTTCCCAGGGATCCCAGTGGAGTCTTGCATAACGTGATCATTTTAGAATGAGATTGAAATTTACTGCTCAAGTCTTGGGGACATCAGTCACCTCATACGTATTTGGCAGTGAAAGTGTTTCTTTTTTTTTTTTTTTAAAGATTTATTTATTTATTATGTATACAACATTCTGCCTCGATGTATACCCGCACGCCAGAAGAGGGTGCCAGATCTCATTACAGATGGTTGTGAGCCACCATGTGGTTGCTGGGAATTGAACTCAGGACCTCTGGAAGAGCAGCCAGTGCTCTTAACCTCTGAGCCATCTCTCCAGCCCCCAGTGAAAGTGTTTCTAAAAACCCTACCCAACGTTGAGTGAAATAGTCTTCACTGGTATCTGTCCGCTTTACAATTTTTCAAAAACAAACAAACAAACAAAAAAACTTGGGAAGCTTTGGGCTTTTACTAAATTAAAAGAGATAAATCAAAATAAGTCAAAGGTGTTTTTTGTTGTTGTTTGTTTGTTTTCTCAAGACAGGATTTCTCTGTAGCCCTGGCTGTCCTGGAACTCATAAACCAGACTGGCTTTGAACTCAGATATATGCCTGCCTCTGCCTCCTGAGTGCTGGGATTAAAGGAGTGTTCCATTCTGCCTGGCTAATAAAACTGTTTGACTTGGCAAAAAGGTTTTTTATTTTATTTTATTTTGGTTTTTCGAGACAGGGTTTCTCTCTGGTTTTTGGAGCCTGTCCTGGAACTAGCTCTTGTAGACCAGGCTGGTCTCGAACTCACAGAGATCCGCCTGCCTCTGCCTCCCAAGTGCTGGGATTAAAGGCGTGCGCCACCACTGCCCGGCGCAAAAAGGTTTTTTAATAGAGAGAATATAATTGTTGTTCTTGTTAAGAAATGGAAATTGGGAAAAATTAATGTTTATTGAGAGATTCTGTGGGAATGAACAAGCATAAACACACTCAACACTAGTCTCAAAATTCTATTAATTCCTCATAGAAGTGGGGAAGGTAAGATGATTTCCTACAGAAAGTGAATGCATTTCCCTTCTATCTGTTGGTCCTAGGTGGAGCTGCCACTCCCCACAGACCTGGCTCAGGTACTTGGCAGAGACCCTAGAAAGTGAGCATTTCCTTGTGAATCAACCCCATTTGTTGCCAGGCCGTGATGAGACTCCACCAAGGAATTTGGGGCTCATAAGGCAGAAAAAGTGCTAAGGAGGAGCCCTGAGTTTTCAACATAAGCCCCATTTTCTGCCCTTAAACAGCAAAATCTTCCTCTTTTCTTGAAAGCTTGTGTTTGGGTTTGTGTTGTGAAGTATCTCACTATGGTTGAGTAACAGTCCTCTAAAATAGCCCTCTTCTGCCAGAGTTACAGAACTTCGCAGTTTGTCTTTTTCTGTCTGCTGTGAGAAGATTGAGGGTACCCAGGAAGAAGAAAGCACCAGGCCCAGAGTTCAGAATCAGCCCTAAAGCATATTTTAGTTTATGCCCTTTTGGCTGAGTGGTTTTGTTTGGTTTCGCAGGCAAAGAACTGACCTAAGAGGACATTGTCCAGTTGTGTTGGAGAAGTGAACACGTTAATTCTGTTTGCCATAACTGAGCTGCTCCCAGCTGAAGAAACTCTTGTGCTATCAGTACTGTTCCACCAGGAGGCCTTGCTGGAAGCATCTTCAGGGCTCTGTCTGCATAGTTGACAGGTCTTTTCAACAAAGTGTAGGAGCTGGAGAAGCCCAGGATGAGCTGTCATGTGATTTGCAGGCTTGTACAGGTGCTGACTAACTTGGCTTTCCTAATGAGGCCCAGCAAACATCTGACTCTAGATGCAGGCATGCTTTCTGGAAAATGCAGGTGTATATGTTGAGTGCCAGAGACCCGTGGTCGTAGTCACATTCCTCATTTGCAGGTGAGGGTGCCTAAAAATATATTTTCTCAAGTTGTATTACAATGACTCTGAGCCCTTGGAAGTAGGAGCCTCCAAAGCAAAATGGAGCAGTTTACTTCTGGACATTTAGGAGCAACCTGCTTTCTGGTCTGTTGTAAATCAACACCCTAATACCTCAGAGTAATAAATTTGGACAGTTGTGCAGCAGCTGATAAAAAACTCGACATCATATTGTGAAAGCAGACTCATACTCTAAGCTGTGTTGCCTGTTCCCTATACTCTGCAGGAGAACTTTTAGAATTTAATCTTCATTTTGTAAGGTTAAACTGAAAATGGGAAATGAAATTGCTGATTCCAGTTATAAGAAGTGTAGGTCTTATGAAGTTTACGTACTTGAAGATTTGCAGTTTAGTCAGTGAATGTGTCAGAGGTGGGTGACGGCACGACAACAATGACGTAATATTTACTTGAGTGTGAGTCAGCAGCCCTGCTCAGCAGTGAAGAAGAAAACACATGTACAGCTATGGACTGTTGTTTGAAATACCCAGATTGTACTGTCCCCAGTTATAGTTAAAAGGCAGGGTATAATTAAGCATTTTTAGTGTCCTTTTCTGTCTGAGAACATGGCTTCCCTTTAATATGTAAGCCCATTGTGTGACATTGAGGGGCCATTCAGGAAGTAGGGGGACAGGTTCTACTATAACTTTAAGTCATACAGAAATAAAATTTCTTTAAAAAGGCTTTTCCAAAACTGTGAGAGTGTTTTCTGGAATATATTGTATGGGTCCCTGGCCTCTTCATGTAGTAACATCTACACATTTTGCTCACTCATATATGCTCATTTCTGTTGTCTTAAGTCCACCTAGATATATTTAACCCATGATTTTAAGTCTGTAAAATAAAAGCTGCCCTGTTCCAATATTGTTAACTTTCTCTAACTTGCAAATCCTCAAGTTTGAGGAGTTAAAGAGAACCATCAGACAATAAACCAGCTTCTAAGCTGTGCCTTTTCTATTTTCTAGCCCTTGTCCCCAACTTTGTGAGTATTGAGTTGTTAAGTTTGTGCTTTAAATAATAAGGTTTTTAGGAAAAACTAATTAATATCCTACACTGGGTTACCATCGTCCTAGAAAAATCTCTAGTTGTGGCAGTATGGGGAGCCTCTTCAATGCCTGGCTTGTCACTGAGTAGAGTTGATAAGCTACAGTACAGTCTTTCATAATTGCTGTTACAAGATTTTAATTAAGAGAATTCAGCTGTGGCACCAGCTGGGGATGTCTGGCGTTGTGGAAGATTGCAATTAGATGCTATATATTCTATCTTCTTTTTCCCCTTTCAACTTTTGTGGTGTGCCTTTGAGAAGGAGCTTTTAGTCTCAGCAGTATAAATACTTTAATGTGCTTAATTATGTAATCACACAGTTATACTCCACTGTGTACATACACGTCATTTTATGGATTCTTTAATCCCTCTTCTAATACTGAAATGTCTAGTCTGCTTTTTGGTTGGAGGCAGACAATGCATTGAGCAAGAAAAGGAGGACCAGAGACGTTTAGTGATTTTTTTTTTCATCTGGTTATGCTCTATCCTTCTGTCTCCCTACTTTATGGTCATGTTCTTTTATGGCTGAAATAATTAACATTTATTTTCCTAGCAAATGCCAGGCAATTTATGTAAAATTAGATTTTTATAAAACTCTTATCTTCTATTAATTTACAGATGGAGCCTTTAAAGTAAGTTACGTCATTTTTCCTAACTCTCTGTTCCAAGCACATGTAGGGGCATAAACCTGGCATAGGAGAATCTGACATCCAGGCACAATGGGACCCATTGATTTCTGGCATTGAGTTTGTGCAGCGAGGACCTGTGACCCCAGCTGTTAGAACTAGAACCTAGGAGCAGCTGCTTTCTGGGATCCAGTCCTCTGGGAATGCACTTCCATCTGCTGCTGTGTGGCAGCCTGGGAAAGAAATTGACCCCAAGTCATCTTTTATTCCTTTTCTCATTACCCTCCTGTTCTTTTCCTGTCCTCTTGCAAACCTGAGAAGCAAAATGACTGTCCTGGAAAATTTTCCATGATTTTCTTCCCCTTTTCCTGATTCTACCTCACTGCACATCCAGTTCCATTGGGAAGCACTTATTTCAGGAGTATGTAAGCAGATTTATATGCCTGGCTTCTTCGGGAGAAGAGTTAGTACCATAAAGAAGACTTTCATTTTATTATGAGCTGTGCACTTCTACATTTTAGGACTGGAAGGACCCTTAGAATACTCATCTCTTGGGAGAAGAACCCAAAAGTTCACATTCCTAATCTTGCATTTAGGGCCTTCTCTAATTATCTGAATCAGACACCAGCCTGGCATCTCACCCTCTGCATTTCCCTAAAATAGAAGCTGACTATGTCGGCCTGGCTGGCTTGAACTTGCAGTGCTGAGATTAGAACTGGCTGCAACACCTAGTTTACCAGTCTGTCTCTGTCTCTTGCTAATACTGGACATATTTGTTACTTTTTTGTTTGTTTGGTTTGTTTGATTTGGTTTGAGTTTCTTCCTGGAACTCACTCTGTAGAACAGACTGGCCTCGAATTCATGGAGATCCGCCTGCCTCTGCCTCCCTGAGTGCTGGGATTAAAGGCGTGCGCCACCACCCCCAGTTTATTTGTTATTTCTTATACACAAGCCACCTCCTTTTGCTTTTCTGTCTTTGCCGTATTTTCATCCCCAGTGTGTTCTTCCTGCTCTGCTTATCTCTGCCACAGTTCTTTACCTGTGGTCACAGGTCCTGTTTACCGTCCAATTGGAACTCTAATATCTCCTTCTCTCCTCATTTCTCCATTGGGTTAATCCTTTTTCAAAAACCTCTCGTATCCCATATTGATTTATGCTGTGGTCACTTACTAACCAAGAGTCCCCAAAAGAGTAGGGCCTCTCTCTTTTTCATCATTCTACCTGCCTTCCTCCATTGCCTGGCACAGTGCTTGGTACTTAGGAAAACTTTCTCAAGGGAATGGATGGATAAGTGTGATCCTTATGTGAACTCTGAAGCTTAAACAGAGAGTAGATGAGATGTTACTATTTATTATAGGCTACTTGGGCCTAGAGAGACTGGATTCTCATCAAGGACAGATGCTGTGTTATTTGCTCTTGAATTTGTAGCACCAGGGACATAGTAAGTATTCGATAGATGATTTCTAAGTTAATGAAGTAACAACAGGATGAAGAGTTTTCATTTTTTTATTGTCTCCTAGGTAAAGGTTATTAAATCTACTCTTTAGATAAGATTAAGGGATATTTCCATTTACTAAATGTTGCATTTGTATGTTGCTGTCTGTAGACATACAGAGTAGGTAAGGCTTATCTGTAGGCACAAGTAGGTGAGGCTCTGTCAGATAATATCTCCTGACCAGGATTGTTAGACTGGTCAATCAAAAAAAAGGCTTGCTAGAAGCTGGGAACAGTGGGATATACTATAATACTAGCTACTTGGAAGGTTGAGGCAGGAGGATCTCAATTTTGACTATATAACAAGGCCTCATCTTAAAACAACAGCAAAGGCTTTCCAGAATTTAATAGCCACCAAAGGAAATAGGGTCATGAACTTCAGCCTGATTTAAAGCCTGCCTGGTTGCATAGAGAGTTCTAGGCCAGCCATGGCTCTATGGTAAGACCCTGTCTTAAAAATAAATAAGCCAAGTGTTGTGGTACATAATACCAGCACTCAGGAGGCAGAGGCAGGCAGATCTCTGTGAGTTCCAGATCAGCCAGGGAGACATAGAGAGACCCTGTCTCAAAAAACCATAATACTAAATAAAACATTGAATCAGACTATACAATTTGTCTAGACCCAAGGTTTTACAAATTAATTAGAGATTGATTTTTGTACGTATGTATATGTTTTGTTCTGTTTTAAGACAAAAATCTTACTGTGTAGCCTAGGCCAACTTTGAACTTTGTATCAACTTCCTCAAACACTGAGATTACAGATCTATGCCACCATGCCAAGCTCACAAATTGCTCTTTTGAGATTGCTTTATGTGATGGTCAAGGGACACATGCCAGAGCCAGACTGATTAAGTACAGGCTCATAGAACAGGCAAATCCTAGACCTTTAGTAATGATCAGGCACTTGTGTTGGACTTTGCATGAGTTTAGACTAGATTGACTATAATTCAAGGCCAGCCTGGTCTTCATAGTGAGTTCCAGGCAGCTACTGCTGCAGGTGAGACCCTGTCTCAAAAAAAGAAAAGAGAGAAATTTAAAGTAGTGCTGAAGAAATGGCTCAGTAATTAAGAACACCTACTGATTTTGCAAAGGACCTATGTTTGGTTCTTAGGACCCACATGTTGCTGCCCACAACCACTTCTACTAGCACCTGCACATACAGAGACAGACGTATACATACAATTTTAAATGAAAACTAAGTGTGGCTTCCTCAGAGAACAATACATGGAAGGAGGAGTAACAGGAAAGAGATAAGAAGAGTAAAGGCATTGCTGAGCCTGTACAGAGCAGCCTGATGATCATCACTGGATGGCAGAAGGGAAGAGCAAACAAACCGTCAGACAGGACTGGCACTGCTCAGTGGTAGTGTTTCCATAGTATTGTGAGGCCCTTAGTTCAATCCTTAGCAGCACAAAACAACAAAGAAACAAAAGACCCCACAACCCCTAATAACAGTACAAATACTCTTACTGTTCACGATCAACTGACATAAATTCTTCTTGTGGGACATGCCAACCATGATTTTATGGTGATGTATATGTGAGACAAGGTGATTCATGTTGATAAATGCTATTCTCTTCCTCATTTGCACAACAGAGACTAAGTTTGTTTTACATTTAAATGTATACTTCTTAAATGGATATACCTAGACATTACTTTTAGATGGTAGAGGAAATGAAGCTATAACTTTGACCTTTATATGATGCCTCTAACTCTATTTTCCCTGGAATCCCTCAGTTTATTATCATAGTTACCCTCTGACAGTGAGCAGCTGTCTATGGCGTCCTCCTCCATCAGACCGCTTAGGTAGGAGCTAGGATGAGGAGATGAGACTGGGTAGCCATTGCTACCAAGGAAAAGATAAACTCCTTTGATTTCTCTTGACCTTTCTCTACCACCCAGAGGTAATACAATAATATGTTAGCACGCCCAGAATATCCTGACTTCTTAGCTTTGTGATCATCTTTCCATCCTGGGCATAGAAAACAGCTATGAGCTGTGCTCCATAGCTAACTGAACTGGGAGAGATGGGTGGCTAGCAGTGTTGGCTGACTAGATTGGTGGCCTGGCCTGGAGTAGCAGGATAAAGGAGAATACCCTCATGCCTGACCCTTCTTCTAGCAATCATTAACACTGGAAAGGGAAAAGGACCCAGCCCATCTGTCAATCTATTCTTCCCTCCTTCCTGAGCTGTGAAAACAAGAAAAGGTGAAAGGGTAACAGAACATATGGAGGCCATTTGTCAGCCAACTGCAATCTAAGCTCTGCAGCTGAAAGGGGAAAAGGGGCTGGCTCATTTGCTGAGATGGTGCAAAGGAAGAGCAGAGAAGGAGTTTCCATCCTGTTGTTTTCTGCCAGTCCGCTCTCTGTAGCTTCAGAGCCTGTTCTGGAACTAGCTCCTGTGGACCAGGCTGGCGTTGAACTCACAGAGATCCACCTGCTTCTGCCTCCTCTCCAGTGCTGGGATTAAAGGCGTGCACCATCACCACCCAGCTCTGAAATAGTCCCTTTTTTATGTAAAGTCTTTGTCCTACCCCATTCAAAACTCAAAAATATGGGGTTTAGCTTACCTACTCTGTAAAGTAAATGTAAAAATGTTTTAGTGCCTATTATATGTACATAATTTTCATGAATGTTGTTTTTATTAATTGGCTCATTACACTGGTAGAATTAGATATTGCTGTTGAATAAGACTCAGAGGAAAATAGGGCGGTTGATAGGCCACAGAGTGGATCTTTGGGTCAAACTCAGATTTATTTGTTTGACACCTAAGACCATGCTCTGACCCTTTCTGGTCTGACCCTGTTAGGCAGGCAGTGTGTTTTCTTGATTAGCTAGGGGCTGATTTATTTATTTATTTGTTTATTTATTTATTTATTTATGTTGGTTTTTCGAGACGGGGTTTCTCTGTGACTTTGGAGCCTGTCCTGGAACTAGCTCTTGTAGACCAGGCTGGTCTCGAACTCACAGAGATTCACCTGCCTCTGCCTCCCAAGTGCTGGGATTAAAGGTGTGTGCCACCGCCGCCCGGCTAGGGGCTGATTTAGAGAATAAGAGATTTATTTACTTGCAGAGAGATTCAGTTATGTGTCCCATTCTAGTTAGAAGCAAGACAGTGTTTGCAGTGAGTAAGCTTTTGCAAGCTCTATACCATTTTCTATTAAGTATTTACTGTCACTCAGGACCAAACCAAATCCCTGTCCTATAGTGTGGACAGATGAGTGGTGGCTCTTAGTGGAGAAATGGAGGAAAGGTGATTTGTAGAAAAATAAATTCAAAAAATGATATAGTAGTAGTTTATGAAGAGGAATGAAGTTGTTGCAGAAACAGAGGAAAAATAATAAAAGTTCCTGCTTACTGAACACTTAGAATGTAACAGACCCTATGCTTGTCCCATATATTTGAATTAATCTTTACAGCAACCATATGAAGTAGACATCTTTGTATCCCTGTTTTAGATGGGGAAACTAAGGAATAGATCTTTCCAAGACTGCAGTGGGTCTCTTTTGAAGGCAACAAACAAATTAGACATCTAATTTTGGACCCACACTAACATATTCTAGCCTGTGCTCTCTGGCAGTGGCTAGAGAGGTGTTCAAAGAGCTACAGCCTTGGAACCCCAAAGCATAAAAATGGAAGTTTCAGCTGGCTGTGTGTGCTTTAAGGTTAGGATCCTTGGCCAAGGAGAACAACACTTTATTCTGAGTGACTAAGGAGTTTTTGTGACTTTCTCCAAGTAATAAGAGTTTCCATGTTTGAGACAATAAAAGAAAATACTTCTCCTTCTTCTGAGGCTACTGGTTATAAAAGAGAGGGAAGGAAGGAGCGGGGGAGTCTGGTCCTAAAACAAGGACAGTCTCTCAGCTAGACTTGTCGGCCAGTTACCGATGTCCCAGAGCAAGGCTTGAGCTAGGCCTTTCTTAGGAAGATGATAGGGACCAAGATGGGCTGTAGGGAGACAGCCTAGGTTTCTGTGCCCTTCATCCCAGCACCATGTCACACCCTGAGAAAGGCTTGGGCTACGACAGGCAGACCCTATCCACAGTATATGTGGAGTTATCTAAGAAAAGAGATTCTGACTGGACAATGGGGCTTCCTGTCTGACTGCTAGGAAGGTTTGTTTTATATGAGAAGGTTGCAAATGGCTTGAGAAATCATCCTGATTCCCTTTCTCTGCAGCCTGTTTTAGATTTTTGACTTTTCAAGTGTTGATAACTAATGCAGAAGGCCAGGAAAGCCATTCAGAAGCAGTCCTTGGATGTCTTCTAAGTAATGAGAGTTCTGTTTTCTGGCTCCCACATCAAGCCTTGGCAAAAATCTGCTCCATTGAAGGAGCTCTTTCCTGTATAGAAACAAGGTGCTGCCAGCTGTTCATACTCAGGTCAGCTTAAAACCACTGTAGAAGTTTTATAAATGAACCTCTCAAAGGTGTGAGGTTAACCACATAGTCAACTTCAGACAGATTTTCAATGTCAGAAATGACCCTGATCAGAGGTGTTTTAGTTTAGTGCCTTTGTGTGCTGAAACAGGCCTAGAAATGACTTCAGTGTATGCTTACGTGTCCAGATTGACCTTGTTGCTGAACTTCTCACTGAGGCACCTTTGGCAGGTGGAGGTTTGGAGGAGAAGCTAGTCAGTGAGCCCCTCTGATACCTTGCACCAGCCTTACCTGCTCGTTAGCACTGAACAAGTATCCTAACCTCCCTTACTTTCCTCATCTGTATTGTGCTATAAGTATATTTAAGATAAATTTGTATATGCACACACACATGTGTGTGTGTGTGTGTTGTGAAAGATAAAGGAATTCCACATGTAAACTGCTTAAAATAGTGCCTGGCATGTATCAGTAAGCATGAGCAACTTGTGAAGGATATCACAGAAACCTGTGACCATCAGTAGATGGTCTTCTTTCTGTATTTATAATGTTCTAATTCCAACTTGTCTGGGATGCTTTTTGCCTTCTCTTTGAACAAGCACGTGCAGGTCAGCCTTGGGGAAAGTCATTCAACTCAGAAGAGTCTCCTTGTCCTCATGTGTAAAATGCATCGTGGAGAAGGAACTCAGGAAAGTTGCTTGGTGCTCCTAGACAGCTGTGTACAGTAACTACTGTTTCCTGCACAAAACAACATTATAATGGTATACTGTTTGTATTTTAATAAATAAAGGTTGCCTGAAGATCAGAGTGCAAAGCAGCCACACTAGTCGACTATACAGACCAGGCATTGATGGCACACACCTTTCAACCCAGCAGTCATACTAGTTAGCCATAGGGGCTGGGCAAGGGTGGTGCACACCTTTAATCCCAGCAGTAGAGAGGATATAAGACGGGAGGAAGGAGACAAGTCTCAGTCTCGGTCTGAGGATTTGTGGAGACAGGATTGCTCATTTCGATCTGAGGTAGAGTTAAGAGCCAGTGGCTGGTTGCTTTGCTTTTCTGATCTTCAACTTGAGCCTCAATATCTGTCTCTGGGTTTTTATTATTCGTGCTACACAACATATTTGAACAGCTTTACTCTCCATAATCCCCTTGTCTTTTCTCTGGCTCTACTGCTAATAAACTGGAAGTAGAAATTGAACCTTTACACATGAAGAAGGAGTTTTACAAGTGAATAGATAGTCCTCTTCTAAATAATCTTAAAGGGCCCTCTGTGCAAAATGCTGAGTTTTTGCATGACTGATTGTTTTTTTTTTTTGCAGGGGTGGGGGAGGCAACATCTCACTGTATAGTCTAGGCTGTCCTCTTGAACTCAGAAGCCTCCTGCTTCAGCCTCCTGATGGTGGAGTTATAGGAGTGTGGCTACCACACCTGATCACGTCTCATGCTCATCATATAGATCTTTGCTGGGTTTTTTTTTTTGGGGGGGTGTCCACAAACCTATCTTCCAATATTAGCCAAGAACTCCTTTCACTAAGACTCTGCTGACCATTAACTTAAGCCTTTACTAGCCCTGTTAGTTAGCTTTCAGTTATTGTGACAAAGTCCTTGAGAAAAGCAACTGAAAAGGAGACAGTGGCTCACCATTCCAGCCCACAGTCATTTGAGCCTGTAGCAAGGAAGGGAACACATGATGAAACAGCTCTTTTCTCCTGGGGGTAGCCAGGAAAAAGAAAGATGGGTGGAAGGGGAGGAAGGAGGTCATGCTGCTAACAAGCCAAGGAATTTAGACCCTAGGCTCTATCCATACTGTTATGTTCTTTCTTGTTACTTCTAATTGTTTTCTGTAACTATAGCTCAATAGGGCATTTACAGTACTACCCCAGTCCTGCTCCAGTGATTACTGAGACTTGGGCCTGGGACCTCTTTCTCTTCCCCTCCCCCACTGTCAGTTCCCAGGAGAGCATCTCTCTGGCCATCTTCCTTCAAATTAAACACTTTTTTTTAAGATTTATTTTTTATTTTATGTGTATGAGTGTTTTGCCTGCTTGTAGTCTGTACATCACATGCATAAAACATGTGTAGAGGCCAGGAGAAGGCATTGAATCCCTTGGAATTGGAGTTTTAAAGGATTGTGAGATACCCCATGCGCTGCTAGGAAAGGAACCCTGATTTTCTGGAAGATCAGTCATTGCTCTTAACTGCTGAGCCGTCTCTCTAGTCCTCTAAACACCTATTTCTTTGTGCTCATTTGTATCTCAAATGTTAACACATTTTAGTGTGAAACTGTTACTGCAGACCTCCAGTGAACACTTAAACACAACGCAGTCTGTTAAACCTGCGGCTCCTGTGTTTGATAGTGTAGTATTTTCTTGGTGGCTGTTAGCCAGAAACCTCTTTTGTTTAGTCTTTTGAAAACATGCTGGATATTTAAATGCTTGCCAGCCCCTCCCACCTCTAATCCCTTAGAGTCTGGGGGCTGGCTGCATACCCCTACTTTCTATAGCTTCCTACTTGTCTGAAAGGGTTCGAGTATTTGTTCTGTTTACCCCGAGGCCCTTCCTGGAGTTTTAATTTTGCTTGTTGAGCTGTTATAAAAATTTTCTGTAATTTGTCTCTTTCCTGAAAGACTGGGCACCAGAACAACAAAAGCAGGACATTTAGAAGGGCTTTTGGGTTCTTGTTGACTTTTGAGGTGTGTGTGAGGCCAAGGTGAGCCTGAAGCAGAAACTTCAGCTGGATCAGTTCTCTCTAACTTACATTCCCAGTGCTACCTGGCTAGAAGGTCACTGAATGCTCACAGTATGTTATGTTAGCTTCCCCTGGAGACACTGCCTTCTGATAGGTCAGCCCCTTCCTCTGAGGGTTTACTTTGCTATGTGAAAGTAAATAAAGAATTACCAGTATCTGTCATGTACTTAGCATGGTACAAGACAGTTTCAGATACTGCTTTACTCGAAATTTATACCAAAAAACAACAACAACAACAAAAAACGCTGGGCGGTGGTGGCGCACGCCTTTAATCCCAGCACTTGGGAGGCAGAGACAGGCAGATCTCTGTGAGTTCGAGACCAGCCTGGTCTACAAGAGCTAGTTCCAGGACAGGCTCCAAAACCACAGAGAAACCCTGTCTCGAAAAACCAAAAAAAAAAAAAAACAAAAAAAACTCGAAATTTATGGAGCTGAGTGTTTCTGTTGAGAAAGTCTCAGAGGAGACAAGCCATTTAACACTAGGGCCCTAAGTATGTGTGGGAGATGATAGAGTTCAGAGACAGCAGCTAGGAGAATGAATCTTTTCCCCTGTAAGTCATCTGGCTTTCTATCCCTCTTAAAAATTAAATAATATTGCCAAATCAGATGAGCTCATTATCTTCCCAGGGTTAAGAACAAAGCTTGAAATTCCCTCTTTGTGTGAGGAATTTCCCAAGAAAATCTGAAGGATAGATTGTCAGCCTCCTGGCCAGGACCATGGCTTCCCAAAGTTGCTGGGTATTTCATCTGCTTTGTGGGCTTTGGTTTCCCTGGATGGTCTTCCCTTTCCTGTGAACTTCAGGCTTCACTGAAGGCCTATACTTTATCTTTCCTGTGGCCACATTCCCTCTCTGGACTAAAGAACATTTTGCATGTGTACAATTGTTACCTCAAAGTGGCTTTGCCTGTTGTTTTCTGACCCTTTATTCTAAAACTTCATTATTTTCTTGAACCTGGGTCTGTTTTGATGCTGAAGCTGCTGTATTCCAGCTTGTTACCTTTGAATGACTTTCATAGATAATCACAAAATAATTTTTAAACCAAGTTTACTTTTGTTATACTGCTGAAATAATCTGGTCCATCTTAGATTAGACTGAACTGTTTTTGTTAAGAACTTTAAACATATGACAAGCTTCTCTTACTGTGAGTCAAGGTCCTTGCTAAGGTTTTTGTTAATCAGTTTAGCTAAACTGGGATACTTTGAATTCTCTGGGTTTAATTTATATTCTCTAGTCTCATTGCATTTGTTTCAAATTACCCCTCCTCTCCTGATGAAAAGAAGTGCCACTTCTCCCAGAGTTGTTCTGAGCCCCCATACAAGCTGCTATTTTTGCTGCTCTATGCTCCCTCTCTTGAAGTAAGAATCCCATTCTTGGGCTGGAGAGATGGCTCAGAGGTTAAGAGCACTGACTGTTCTTCCAAAGGTCCTGAGTTCAATTCCCAGCAACCATATGGTGGCTCACAACCATCTGTAATGGGGTCTGGTGCCCTCCTCTGGCCTGCAGACATACATGGAAGGAATGTTGTATACATAATAAATTAATAAATATTTTTTAAAAAGAATCCCATTCTTTGGGACATATTAGAATAAGTCTGCATGCGGAGATTTTCTTAGAAGCATAAGGGGAAATTACATGCTGAGTATTTTTGGAAGGGGGTGTCTGGCTTTTCACTGTACACCTTATTTTTTTTTTTAACTTTAAGCCACATATATGCTGAGATCCTGTCTATTTATGGGATTTATAGAGGAAAAAATATGTTGCAGAATAGGCATGGCCTTAGAATCCTAGCCTTTCCTCTGAGAGCCTTTTCCAAGTACACTGGTCTGTGGGTCTTGCGTGCTTTCAGGAACTGCCCTGAATGTTCAACATTAATTATGCCCAGGAAATGAACCAATAATATACAGTCTCTAGAGAAACAAGAGTCAATCAGAAGGTCTGAGGGGGGGGTTACTACTCTGAACAAAAGATGGAAAATGAAATAGTAAAGCAGCTGGTTTGTTGGCCAGCTCTCCGAATGACTTGGCCACCACTTTGAATACTACGGAAATACATACATTCACTTCCTTCCTGTTCAGGACTTTGAGCTGTGTAGGTGGTAGGGATATCAGAGGTGTGTTCTTTAAGGGGATAGGGCCTCATATTTGGATTCATCTTCTAGTTCCATAGTTTCTGTCAGACTTACTGATCCATTGGCAACTTTTTAAATTAGCGACTTTTAAAAAATTGTTGAGCTGGAACTGTAGCTCATTGGTAGAGTATATACTAGTATGTATAAGGCCCTGAAAGCAATCCTCAGTATTACCAATGGAACAAATAAATGGGAAAGTGAATGGGAGTGTCTGAGTGATAGATGCTTATCTAGCATGTACAAGTCCCTGGTTCAGTTCCAAGTAATGCCCAAGGAAAACTATAAATGTACTTAAATGACAAAACAAGAGAAAATGACATATTCCTACCTTTAAGGATGTGCAGCCTGAGGGTGAGGATCTTTTTTGCATCTAATATCTTCCCCCAGCCAGACTTGAGTCAACCTGCATAATAGCATTCTGGGTCAGAGTTAGTGGGAGGCTGCAAGGTTATGTCTACTGAATGTAGTCTGGGGCTTTCACATGGAAGTGAGCCAGGGCCTTATCTTGATAGTCAGACACTCTTGTGCAATTCCCAGTCACTCTGGGCCTTTTGGAGGAAGTGAGAAAAGGAAAGATCATTCTGATTCCCACACAGATGTCTCTGTGATACAAGGGATAGGCTGGCATGTAGTCAGGAAAACTGAATTTCCTTTGGAAAAATCTGTGTTGTATCTTGTGTTTGTAAAACATTTAGAAAGTTGGAGGTCATGAGTGCCTGGTCATACTGCCTTCTCCCAGGCTAGCCTTTCAGGGATTCCTTCATGTTACCACTGGACTCCTCAAGTATAGCTAGAAACACCCCCCTTGCATTACCTGGCTTGGAATTCAGTTCTGTAATCTGTCTGAAATAGAAATAATTCCCTTCTCCTAAGAGCTGCTGAGACCTTCCAGATCCTATGACGCTGTGACAGCTTCTCTAAACCACAGTCCCACAACACCTACACCTTGTTTGCCATCAGTTCAGTTGACCAGATTGAGGGAGTGAAAGGATGTGATCTTGGTACACATAACTTTATAAATCAGTCAGCTCATGAGAAGAAGAGCTCAGGGTTAGGATCAGAAGACCTGATTCTGGTCCCCAAGTTGACATTCACCCTGCCCTAATCTTGGCTAAAAGTTGCTTCCCTTTGTGGGATTTAATAGTCTCATTGTCAGAGGGAAGAAATGATAATTATTGCTCAGAACTTTAAGAGATGATGATGACTTTAAAACTAGATTGTCATACCTAGAGGAGAAATGTGGGGTTCATTGTGGGACAGAGGCAAGTGAAGCCTGGCAGACAAGAGAAGGTGCACAAGGCTTGGGAAACCTCCCAGGAAAGCTCTCTGGAATCTTCTCAGAAGCCAAACTCATGTTTCAATTACACCAGGGAGTCCTTCCTGGAATTGTTGTAAACAACCTAACACTTGCCATAATGAGTTGTCCATGCTTTATCCTCACTCAGCCTGACTCCCTGTTAGTAGGCGCTGTTAGAATCAGGTCCAAATTACAGCAGGTACAGAACTTTTCTGGAGTCTGCTGGCCAGTGGGGAGTAGAGAAATACTGTAAAAACCCAGACTGACAAGTGCACTTCCCTCTCTGTCGGTGACAACTTGAATTCCATACTAGTTCAACAGGCTTTTCCAAGGATGGTTCTATGCTCTTAGTATTTCAGGACCGTGCTACTGAGAGCACATGCCCATTGAAAGCCTCATTGTGATTCCATCTCCCTCTTTCTTTGCAGTGTGTCCTCTGCCCCCAGAGCCAGAGAATGGTGGCTACATTTGCCACCCCCGGCCCTGTAAAGACCCCTTGACAGCAGGCAGTGTCATCGAGTACCTATGTGCAGAAGGTTACATGTTGAAGGGCGACTACAAATACCTGACCTGCAAGGATGGCGAGTGGAAGCCGGCCATGGAGGTTAGCTGTCACCTCAATGAAGGTCAGTCTACAAGTGAAATGGGGTAGTGCCTGGATCCTGCTTTTCTCCTACTTTCTGGGGAATGGTGCATGCTTTCTTGAGCCCTCCCTTGGCTATGGTAAGCCCTTTGTCCCCTCTTTCTTTGGTATTCCATGTCTTTGTGGATGTCATTGGGGTTGCTGGTGCGTGTCACGTTGCATTCCACTGGACCATTGAGAAGTTCTGTGTCTTTAATGAGGCATCTGCCTATGTAAAATTCCTTTGATGTCAGGATCTCTGTCTAGTCAGACGTTGATGACCTTGGGCTGTATTCTGTCCGCTAACAGCGAGCAGCGAGCACAGCGCTGACACATTTTCCAGTGTCTCTTCCATTTCATTTTTCCCTTGAATAGAAAGTGATGGTTTTGTTATGGAGCTCCGGCCTTGCTATACAGAATCCTTTTTCTTTACTGTCCTATCTTGTCTTGGATGATATAAAAATACAGATTCTTAGAGGAAAATGTGTGTTGTATGCTATATGGTCTTTTCTCTTGCTTCACACTTGGGCTTTGAGACCAGAACATGCCTAACCCATAACACCTCAGAAGAGGATGGCAAACAATATGGGGTTTACAATGAAGGCTGAGGGACTTAGGACAAGACCTTATTATTTGCCCACTTCTTAATTATCCTGCTGTATGGAGGAAAATATGGTGGAATTCAAGGTGGTAGAAAAATGTGGCCCTTTTAATGGTTTATGTTCACCAGCTTGCTGTTGGTATTTTAAGAGCTCCAGAGTTAAATGAGTTTAGGTACCAGTTGAACTGAGGGGGAGGGGGATCTTACTCAGGGAAAAAGAAATGTTTCCAGAAACACCATACGTACATAGGCCACTTTATAAGATTTTTTTCCTGAAAGGGCCCAGCTGTAAAATAAATGTTTCTGCATATTACCATGCAGGGAGTATTTGGCTACATCATCCGTAGAGCTCATCTGTTATGTTTCTGGGTATCAAATGTTTGTGATGACTTGTTTCCTTAGACAAAGAAACGCACACGTCCCTTGGGGTCCCTGCGCTGTCCATAGTGGCTTCCACTGCCAGCTCTGTGGCACTCATCCTTCTCCTCGTGGTGCTGTTTGTACTGCTGCAGCCAAAGCTGAAGTCTTTCCATCATAGCAGGTGAGCACAGTGTTAGTCAACCATCTTCGTGAGACTGACCTTGAACTACTAGTTGTTGGCCTACAGCCTCTGCTAGTCGGTATCTTAGGGAAGTGAAGAAGAGGGTCTGGCTGTATGTTAAACTCCTGGATGTGCCTGGCACTGTAGTTTGGTTCACATACCAAACTTTGAACCTAATGGGAACATTACAGACAAAGAAACTGAGGCATTCACATTATATCTCAGGTTGATTGCAGAACTGAGATTTGAACCTAAATCTGTTCTACTCAAAGCCATGGCATTTCCACTTGTCTCTGGAGTGTGGTTCTAGCAGCATTAGCATCACTTCTGAAATACTTGGAGCTAAGGCATAGTGCTAGGATGTATAGTTCTCTGTATCATGTTGATACATGATTGTATTTGCAAGCTACCTCTTCCTGCTCCTGACTTCTAATCCTTAGTGCACCTTGGTTTCCCCCAAGTTCTAATTTATTCAGTTCGGAGTGGGATTGTGACCGTATCATTTTCTAGAAAGCTTCTCAGATAATTTTAATGTGTAATGAAAAATCCAGGACCATGGTACCATTCTGAAATCATAAGAAGTGGGTTTTCTTCTCTGCAGATCCTCCTTTCCCTCTTACAGTGTATTATAACTAATTATCCTAGACTCAGGAGATGGGAGTGACAAGTGGGAGTAGTGCCCCAGTGGGAATGGGGGACTTTTCTCCTGCACTACTTTGGCATCTATAGTTGCTCAATGCTTGAGGGTACCTCATGCTTTTGAAGAATAGGCCATTTATATTCATTCATGGTCCTACATTAGTCATTGTTTTAGCTCTCAGGCACAGCAGTCTAGACGAAACCACATTCTATAAAATTCTCCAGATTTGGAACTTACAAATACAGACTACCCTGAAGTGAATTTCTGTATGGGAATGTGATTTTTTTTCTTTCTTCCTCTTGTTTTGTTTAGAAGAAAGGAGGAGTAGCTTTTTTTTGGGGGGGGGGGTTTCGAGACAGGGTTTCTCTGTAGCTTTGGAGCCTGTACTGGAACTCCCTTTGTAGACCAGGCTGGCCTCGAACTCACAGAGATCCGCCTGCCTCTGATTAAAGGCGTGCGCCACTACCGCCCGGCTAGTAGCAATTATTTTTAAAGAGGTATTTTGAAGGGAACTATTTAATTATATTTACTATGTAAGTGGGCGTGTGCCATATCATGGTATACATGTGGAGATCAGAGGACAACATACACTAAATAAATAAATATAAGTTTTTGGTTTTTGTTTTGTTTTGTTTTTTGGTTTTTCGAGACAGGGTTTCTCTGTGGTTTTGGAGCCTGTCCTGGAACTCCCTTTGTAGACCAGGCTGGCCTCGAACTCACAGAGATCCGCCTGCCTCTGCCTCCCGAGTGCTGGGATTAAAGGCGTGCGCCACCACCGCCCGGCTTTTGTTTTGTTTTTTAAGGCAGGGTTTTCCTTTGTAGCCCTCGGTGTCCTGGAACTCACTCTGTAGAGCAGGCTGACCTGGAACTCATTTTATAGAGCAGACTGACCTATAACTCACAGATGCCTCCTGAGTATTGGAATTAAAGGCATGTGCAACCATGCCCAGCAAAAAAAATATATATATAGGGGCTGGAGAGATGGCTCAGAGGTTAAGAGCATTGCCTGCTCTACCTAAAGGTCCTGAGTTCAATTCCCAGCAACCACATGGTGGCTCACAACCATCTGTAATGGGGTCTGGTGCCCTCTTCTGGCCTGCAGGCATACACACAGACAGAATATTGTATACATAATAAATAAATAAATATTTAAAAATATATATATATATGTATGTATGTATGTGTATGTGTATATATATATCCTTTTGAAGTTTCTCATTCAGAAATCTCTGGGTACTTTTAGGGATGCTAATTGTCCTCAGTATATACATTATTTGAATTAGGCAGCGTAGATTGTGTCTGCCAAGTACAAGTAAGGAAATCAGGAGCTAATCACTTGTAAGCAATGGTAATGCCGGTATGGGCTGACATCGGTTCTGTGCCTCTCGGTGTGGTAAACGAAAGAACAAACATATCCTTCCTCATCTAGGTAGAGTTCTCGGTAAAATTTAACTTAAGTTCAATTATAATGAAAAATAATTACACACATCTAGGTATACATCCTCCTAGAAAGCTGGCCTGGGCACTTAAAAAATTGTCAGACTCTTGAGACTTGAGAGATGACCCAGCAGTTATGAGCACTGGCTACTCTTCTAGAGGACCTGAGTTCAATTCCTAGCATCCACATGATGGCTTACAAGTATCTGTAAATCCAGTTCCAGGGGATCTGACACCTTATTCTGGCCTCTCAGGGTGTTGTTCCACATAGTGCCTCACATGGTACACAGACATACGTGCAAACAAAGCAGTCATATACATAAAATAAAAAGAATTAAAAATTTAAAAAATATCATGTCTTAAAACTCTAGTGGATACTCTAGACTGATGGAAATGAAAGGGACAGGACAACTAAACACAGAGAGTGTGTGCGTCTTAGAGTTGCTGATGCTGTGACGAAACACCAAGACCAAAAGCAAGTTAGAGAGAAAGGGTTTACACTTTCACATCCTTAATCCTTCACTGAAGGATGCCTGGACAGAAATTTAAACAGAGCAGGAACCTAAAGGCAGGAACTCATGTTCCGGCCATGGAGAAATACTGCTTACTGGCTTGCTTTGCCTGTTTTGTTATGGAACCCAGGACCCCCAGCCAAGGGATGACTCCACCCACAGTAGCCTGGACCTTCCCACATCAATTACTAATTAAGGAAATGCTCCACAGGCTTGCTTACAGCTCAGTCTATGGAGTCCTTTTCTCAATTGGAATTCCCTCCTCTCAGATGACTCTCCTCTGGTGATTCTCAATCTGTGGATTTCATCTCCCTTGGGGGTCAAATGACTCATAGGGATCACATGTTAGACACAACATTACAGTCATAACAGTAACAAAATGAAGTTATGAAGTAGCAACAAAATAATTTTATGGTTGGGGGATGGGCTTACCACATAAGGAACTGTACTAAAGGGTCACAGCATTAAGAAGATTGAGAACCACTGTTCTAGCCTAAGTCAACTTGACATAAAATTAGCCAGCACAGTATGTTTGATTCTGAATAAAATCAAAGAACAAAGCGGCAATGGATGATCTTGCGGACAGTTTGGGAAATTTGTATTATAGTGCACCTAAACCATTGTTAAGTTTCTGGAATGTAACAGCACTGTAAGTTATATGGGGAAAGAAGTTCTGAGGCTTATCCGCTTATACAAATTATGTCTTCAGCATGCTTTTAAACGATTCAGAAGGGAGAAAAGTGTGTATAACAAGCATGATCCCCAGAAAAGGTAACTGTATAAATCTCTCACAGTGTTCACTGAAAAGAAGCCAGAGGGGTTGCATGTCTAAACACAGAAATTTAGAGCTAAACCAGTGTTAAAGAGTTTGTGTTATAGTCAAAATATTAAAATAAAAAGAGCCAGGCAATGGGTTACAAATGCCTTTCATCCCAGCACTCAGGGGGCAGAGACAGGCAGATCTCTGAGAGTTTTTGAGGCTAACCTGGCCTACAGAGCAAACTTCAGGACAGCCATGGTTACACAGAGAAATCCTGTCTTGAAAAACCAAAGATAAATAAGTAAATAAAAAGTAAGCTAGGCCCTGTAATCTCAGCACTTGGGAACCTGAGGTAAAAGGACCCTCAGAGTTAGTCTGAACTTAAATAGTAGCAAGACATGTCTCTTTTAAAATAAAATCAGCTAGACATGGTGGTATATACTCTGTTCAAAAAAATAAAAATCAGACAAGTGGTTTCCATGCAAGTCAGGATAGTGGTGGTAAGATCCTTGTGGTAGTGAGGAAGTGGGAGTAACTGGGATGGGTGCAGAGGATCTGGGCTTCAGTTCTGACCTCAATAGGAGTCTACACCAGTGTCACCTTTGGATCATGCAGGGACCTGTATGTAGTCTTTGTCACATGTTCTTTCCTGCATTTGGATTAAAATTCAGAATTTTATATGTGATGTTTATTTATTTATTTATTTATTTATTTTTCCTGAGACAGGGTTTCACTGTAGCTTAGGTGCCAGTCCTGGAACTTGCTCTGTAGACCAGGCTGGCCTTAAAACTCACAGAGATCCACATGCTTCTGCCTCCCAAGTGCTGGAATTAAAGGTGTGCACCACAACCGCCTGGCTGTGGAGTTAGTTAGTTAGTTAGTTAGTTAGTTAGTTAGTTAGTTAGTTAGTTTGTTTGTTTGTTTGTTTGTTTTTTAAGACATGATTCTCATTCTGTAGACGATCTGGCCTCAAATTTATAGAGATCTTCCTACAACAGCCTCCCAAGTACTGGGATTAAAGCATGCACTACCATGCCCGGCAAGATGTCTGAGTGTTTTACTTGTCTGTGTATGATGTGGATGCTGGAATCAAATCCCAGGTCCTTTGGAAGAGTAGCCAGTGCTCTTAACCATTGAACCATCCTCTCCAACCCTAAGAACAGTCTTTAAAAGTATGTAAAACTGGATTCAATCTCAAGTCCATCCCTTACCAGCTCTCAGACTGCCAAGCAGTTACTTAACTTCTCTGAGCCAAGCCTACATTCTTGGTGAATCCCTACATGAAAGGGCTCAGGTGAAGTTCCAGTCAGTGTTCTAAATGTTTAAAGCACTTCCTACTTGATGGCATAGAATAAGTGCTGGAAAATGATGGCTTTTATTGGTACAATGTTATTGAGTCACCTCTTTGTTACTCAGATTCTTATTTTGTCTTGTTCTTTTCTAATGCAGGCGTGACCAGGGAGTTTCTGGTGACCAAGTCTCCATCATGGTGGATGGGGTCCAGGTTGCACTACCTTCATACGAGGAAGCTGTGTATGGCAGTTCTGGCCACTGTATGCCACCGGCTGACCCTCGAGTACAGATCGTTCTGTCGGAAGGGTCTGCACCTAGTGGGAGGAATGTGCCAAGGGAGCAGCAGCTGCAGGGCCAGGGTGCCTGTTCCTCTGCAGGTGGAGAGGATGAGGCCCCTGGCCATTCTGGGCTGTGCGAAGCCTGGGGTTCCCAGGGCTCAGAGACTGTGATGGTGCACCAGGCAACCACATCTTCCTGGGTGGCCGGCTCAGGGAGCAGCCGGCTGACACACAAAGACACTGCAGATTCGGAGAACAGTGACATACAGAGCCTTTTATCCCTCACATCAGAGGAGTACACAGATGGTAAGCCGTCTTTGCTAAACATGGATTATTGCTGGGAATGGGGAAGCCCTGTGGGCTACTATGACAATTGGTATATTTTCGCGCACGCACACACACACACACCTCCCCAAAAAAGATAATAGCCAGAGTACAAAGTAGAATTTGGTCCTCAGAATGCCAGGTAAAAGCTTTGGGATCTCATAGGGAGACTTCATTAGGCTCCACTAACCCAACTGGATGGGGTTCAGGGTATAGTGCTGTTAAAAGTTTTGTGTTCACGGAAGGCAGAAAATAACGAGGAGACCTTGGGCTGTACTGCTGAGAAAATTGTAGCCTGCTTGTCTTGTAGAGAAGACCGCTGCTTCACTTTACAAAGGAGTATATTACTGGTTTCCTTGTGCTGTCCAAATCATTTAGGCTTGAGTGGCAGGTATTTATGACTGTCCCCATGTTAGAGATGGAGAAATTGGAACCCAGTTTCACTTGTCATTTATCCACTGGTAACTGACAGCTGAGATTTAAAGCTAAATGACTGTGACTCTAAACCAGGATTTTTAACCTCAGTGCTGTGAGGGCTCCCAGGTAATTCTAGCTCCTTTGTGTCAGACTGGCCATAGAGTGCAGTGGTTGTCTACTCACAATCTACCTTTGCTGGAGCCTGGGGAATTTAACTAAAATTCGAATTTGTCACTTTAAAGAATATCTATAGACGAATCTCAGTATAGTTCAGGATTCAGACAAAGCTTAGAAGCTCCCTGTAGATAGTAACACTTTGTGCCTTTCTGAAAGAGCCAGAAGAAACTTCACAGACCCTAGTGTGCTGGAGAGAGGCCATGTCAGACATTTAGAAATGTGTCTATCAGTAGCTTGCCTTAGTTGCTCTTTGTTGGAAAGAGATGGCAAGGGCCCTGTAATAACTGATCCAGTTTGGATGTGACAGTTACCTCTGGATCCTTGGGTACATATACTACGAGATGTGGCTAAGGACGCGTGGCATCCTTTATCTTTCCTCAGGAGCCAAGGAGGTTCCTTGTTTTTCCTTGATGACTACTTGTTTGTGTTTTTGGTTCAGGCACTTTTGTTTGTTATTTTGTTGTTTTCAGAGACAGGGCCTCTCTGCATAAGCCCAGGCTGCCTTAGAAACCATTGTCCTTCAGCCTCGTGGCTAATCACAGCTGTCTCCCATGTGCTGGCTTAAGCTTCTTTTTTTTTTTTTTTTTTTATTATTATTATTAAAAACGGGGTCTCACTTCAGGCCTTGGCTGGCCTGAAACTCACTATGTAGACCAGGCTGGCCTCAAACCCACAGAGATTAGCCTGCCTCTGCCTCCAGTTAAAAGTATTCTGCTGGCATTAACAGTAATGTGTCATCACGTCTGGCTTGAGTGAACCTTTTTGAAGCCCCATTTTCTGTTTAGTTCCAAATGAGGTTTCAGGTCTGACTCAAACAGGAAACATGCTCTCTGTTGCATGGAGTATCAGTTGGAAGATAGTGGGGTCTGCATTGGAGGAATTATGGAGCCAGTAATTGTAGTGCTAGCCAGATATGGTGTCTCAGGCCTACAATCCTAGCATTTCAGAGACTAGGGCAAGAGAAACACACACAAGTTCAGGTTAGTTTGAACTGCGTAGACTCTTTCTCTAAAATACGGTCAGCATGATGACTCAGCAGGTAAAGGCTCTTGCTACCAAACCTGATGATCTGAATTTGATCCCCGGGCCCCACATGGTAGAATGAGAACTAACTCTGAAAAGTTGTTATCTGACATGCAAGTACAGATGCACAGTATCACATACTTCCTACAGTGTGCAGATGTATACACACACACACATACCATTTAAAAATAAACAGGAATAAAGTTTAAAATACAATAATGAGGGCTGACTCAGCGGTTAAGAGAACTAGCTGTTCTCCTAGAGGACCCAAGTTTTAATTCCCCAGCACCCACGTGGCAGCTCACAACTGTCTGTAACTCCAAGAATCTGACACCCTCACACAGACATACATGCACACCAGTGCACATAAAATTAAAAATTTTTTAAGCAAAAAAAAAATGCAGTAATGAAATAAAATTGAAGAGCTGATGTCATAATGAAGTATTCAGAAAATAAGACACCTACCTAAGACTGATATCCTAGGAAGTCAGGAGCTTGACATGGGAGTCTAACCTTCTCCCCTCTGGTGACCTATGAGAAGATCAAATCCCAGAGAAACAAAGTGATTTGTCCAAGTTCACACAGATGGCAGATAGCTTTAAAGAAATGATGGGACTTAAGGAGGATGTTGTGGCTTCTTAGAGCAAGATTGGAGAATTGAAAGTAACTAGACCAGCAGAGAAGGGAGGCAGAGTCATGTTGGTGGGACCAGAAAGTGTGTGAATGCCAGGCTCAGCATTGTGATTATATCATACAGGCAGCGGGAAAGATGAGACAGAAAGCAGGAGATTCTTACTTGCTTAGATGTGTGCAGCAGAACATTTACTTCTTTAAATGGGGCTGTGTGGGGTCCCTAAGGTGGAGTAATACTGAAGGACGCCTTAGGTAACTACAGTTCTTCTCTCCCCGTCTTTCTGCAGATATCCCACTGTTGAAAGAAGCATGAGGACTGCCACTGGCCTCTCTCCTCTCTGCCCGTCCTCTCTCCCGTGGGTTTGAGTACCATGTCCTCTCCAGTTGCCCCACCTGGATGCCTGAGCTGCCACCTGTGTATTTGTGTGTATCTGAGGGCCTGCAGCCCACCCCGCTGGATACTCAAGGAAGATTCTCACCATCTGCCCACAGCTGGAGGACCTGGCTCTTTGCCTGGCCCAGCCTTCCCATCTGTCAGGGACATGTCTGAATGTGCTGGATTGAACCCTCCCTTTCCCCGAGCCACTGGGTCCCTTCCAGCCAGCTCTCTGGTGGCTGCCCCACAGCCATGAGGGCCCGAGCACTGCTGTTTACTTGTGCCTTCCCCCACCCTGTCCAGGATCCCTGTTGTGCAGGTGGGTTGCTGTTCACAGGCCTTAGTGACTATTGCCACCTGTACACGGGGGCTGGGCCTGGGGCTGCAGAAACAGATTGAACAGTAAGGCCCTCAGAGCAGGAGCGACTCTTTTCAGGGCCAGAATATGGGTCCTTGAGCTTGCCCTGTGTGATGACACTGACGGCATCTTCCTTGACTGAGGATAGGTTTGGGAAGCCATGCCAAACCTACTCAGCACTCAGCTGTCCAGCCCAGGTGCAGCCTCCTGGCTCTTTGAGTTTCCAAGAAGCACCCAGAAGACCTGTGGGAGGGAAGGAGGTTGTCAGATAATGGTTGTCTTCCTAATATGCAAGTTATCACTTCCTGCTTCCAGCATTGGCTGCCTTGGCCTTGGATTCTGTTCCTGGTTAAGGGGAAGTTGCATGCTGTCTCCTGGACTTTGTCCTAGGTAGCTCTGGCTTCCTTGCAGTCCACAGAACCCTGAGATTTGCGAGATGCCATCAAAAGCTCATCTGGGTTTTGGCATTCTGGGCAAGTTGCCCAATTCTAGGTTTGTGGTGATGGAGGGGAGGTTGAGAGGTACAGACTAAGTCCCCCGTAGCTGCAGGCAGCTCCGGCCAGGTCCCGAGGATCCTCCTCACCACAGTCATGTGCCTTAGTAACTCTGCCCAGGAAGTGGCCTGCTGTGTCACTGCTTCTCCTACTCTCTTCTCCATGCTCGTCAACATGTCATTGCTGACAAGTCACTATCTTTCCTGCAGGGCTAAGAAATGATGCCTGGCACACACACCCCCCACCCCCCCCACCCCCGGCTTTGCAAAGCTGATGTGAGTTGGTGGGTACTCAGAAGCCTGAGATACAGGCCTGGGAGTGAGAAAGCGCTATCACTGAAGGAGTGCTCCAGTCACTGTGCTGGGTCCTCCCACAGCACTGAATGCCTGGGTAGCTGAGCCCCACCAGGCTTCTGCCATCTTGAGAAGACAGATGTGGTGTTAATGAGCTCTCTCTTTTGCTTGCTCGCTCTTTCTTTCTCTCTTTTTCTCTCTCTTCCTCTCTCTCTTCCCCTCTCTCTCTCTTTCTCTCTCCCTCCCTCAAGCCTCAAGGCTGGGAAACGTCAGAGCCAATCCTGGACTGTACCTATGATGTTTCTCCCCAAGCCTATCTGGGGTGGTAAAAATAATAAAAAGCCCAGTGTATCTATAGTTCCTGACCTAACAGGGTTAGCTCCAGGCATCAGTGGCAATGATGTCCCCTAGCCCACTGCCACTGCCTCCACTTACAATGCACTTTAGTCCCTGTCATGCCAGGCTCCCTACCACCCTCATCTCCTTTCCTCTCAGGGTAAAGGCAGTGCCTGCTGGCTACTCCCCCACCCCCACCCAGGAGGCCAGTCTCTTGTGCCAGGTATCCAGGCGAATGTGGTGGCTAGGAATGGGCTGGAGAAGGTGCTAAAACTAGAAGACAAAAGCTCAATGGAGATAGTGCACACCTCTTAGCAGTGGCTGTCATAAGCCACCTCACCATGGCGCTCCTTCACCCTCAGTGATGCCCACCCTCCTCAAGAGAGAAGTGGTGCAGAGGGGAGGAGTCTTCTGAAGGAGCCTTCCTCTTCTGTTTACTGCTCTTCTAAAAGTCTGGATTCTGCTCTAAGGGTTTTTAAAAGAAAAATGGAAGATCCTTCCCTTTTCTGTGTCTTTACTCTGGGTTTTTGCCCCTTAACAGATTGCACTTTTTGTTTTGGATTTATTCAGCCACATAGGTGACTGGCTTGGCCCTTGGGTAAAAGAACCTGGTGCCTCCTTCCTTCTCCCCATCAAGCCCAGGCCCGTCTAACTGGAGGTAAAGGCCATGCTCCCCATCCTCCTGTCACTAGTTTTGAGAAGGTCTGTTCTTGAAGCTTCCCACCTGCTGCTGCTGGCACCTGCTGCTTCTTCCCATGTTGTTTCTCTTTCTTCTAAAGCAATTTCTTAGCCATCGGCCATGTGCTGTGGTTTTTGCATCTGGACTTGGTCCCTTACAGAGGGACTGGAGGACTTAATTGCCTTGAGGTAGAGCCTGGCTAGAAACAGGGTCAGTGGCAGATGTCAGGCTGTTGGGCAGGAAGCAGCTTGGAGCAAGTGGGAAGAAGCAAGGCAGCCTACTTTGCTGGGCTCACCTCCAGGGGCATCCTGCAGATTTGTCCAAGAGACAGTCAGCACCAAAGGACTTTTAAACCGTTTTTATTGTTGTTGTTTTGTTTTGTTTTGTTGGTTGGTTTGGTTTGGTTTTTGGGTTTTGTTTGTTTTTGTTTGCCTGAGATTTTTTTGTTTTGTTTTTATTTTCGTTTTGTTTTGGGAGACATTTTGCTTTTTTTCATACTTGTGCTGACTCAATGCAGGTTTTATATCCTGTGACTTGCTGTCACAGTCTATCAATTTTCAAGGGCCAGAATGGTGAAATACATAAATAGAAAAGTCCGTCCCTCCTTGCCTTAGTTTGGCTACCTAGGCTCTATCTGCCCAGTTCTGTATTCTGTGTTGTTTCTGTATTCCTGTTTCACTGGGTGAGAACTGTGAAATGGGCGGAGTCCTGACCACTTTGGATTTGTTTGCTTTTATAAGGCATTTCAATGTATATTCTATAAGCACTCCATTAGCAAAGAGAACTTAAAGTAATACCGTCTTCCCCATTCATCTTGCCCTCCTCCCCCAGCTCCAGCTTTACAGAGAAGCCAGGCTACAAGACAAAGGTATACTTTTCCTGCTTTGTGAGTGGCTGAATGGGGACAGAGAGCAGTTGGCCTTTTTCCTCCCAATCCCATCAGAGCTCTTGAAGTACTTGGCTTCCTACATAGCAGTGTTTCCTCTGTTCCCGGGGAACGTTCTAGAATAGAAAATGGAATATTCTGCAAACATTTCTGGATCCTTGTTCCCTTCCACCTCCTTAAAGAACAAAGGGGCAGTAGTGGCGCACGCCTTTAATCCCAGCACTCAGGAGGCAGAAGCAGGCGGATCTCTGTGAGTTTGAGGACAGTCTGGGCTACAAGAGCTAGTTCCAGGACAGGCTCCAAAGCTACAGAGAAACCCTGTCTCAAAAAACAAACAAGAACAAAGGGGCTAGAAGGGACACATAGCATGCCTACTACACAGCTCAATTCCAGGTGCGCTTATGCCTGACAGTATGGCTGGAGCCTCTTGTGGGGCCTGCTGGGTCTTCTGCAGCCTTAGAGAATTAAGTTCCTTGGCAGATGTTTAGACTTGAGTGATGCGGTAGCTGGTTCCCTGGAAAGCCGAAGGTGGCAGGGCCAGTTTTTCTGAGATGTGACTTAGTTTCCAGCTGAAAACCTAGTAGAGGTTTTGAACAAAGCCCCCTCCCCCCCATACCCTCTTCTAGTAGCAGAGCTTACTGGGGGGATGTGGGGGTGCCACTTAGATTGCCAAGTAGGGAGAGAAAATGGCTGTGGGCTGCATGGCTGTATGCACACTGGCCTGGCTTCTTAAGGTTGTGCACCACTATGGGATCCTTTGCAGAATGGTACTCATATAATGGTTTAAAACAACACATGCATAATTGACTGTGCAGGATGTCAATCAGTCTGGGTTTGCTTTATTTTATTTTATATATATATTTTTTGGTATCCTGTACATTGCAGTGGGTATGAAGATAGTATTTTAATATTTGTACAAAGTTTAATTTAATTTTAATTGTTCTATGTATATAACTGCATTTCTAAATAATAATAAAAATTCTTATGAAGGCAATTTTGGAAGATGTAGTTTTTTCCACAAAAATTCTACAGAATTCTAGATGATTGAAAAGAATAGGTATAGGGGATAAAGCCCTAGCTTAGTGTTAGAGCTCTTGCCTGGCATGTGTGAAGTTCAACCTCCAGTACCACAAAAGGGAAGAGAAGAGAGATCAATTCTAAAGTGTAAGCATGGGGCCTGAGTTCAGATCCCCCACACCCACATAAAGCTGTGCATGGTGGTGTGTTCCTGTAATCCTGAAATGAGGACAGAATCACGAGCTTGTTGGCCTGCCAGTCTAGCTAATTAGTGAGTTCCAGTTCAGTGAGAGACTGTCCCAGAATAGTAAGTTGGACAGCAGTAGAGGAAAACACTTGATATCATCCTTTGACCTCTGCATGTGTATGTACACACACACACACACACAGTAGATGTGGGCGAGAGTTCATGAAGAGGTGTTGCACTGTGAAGAGACTGCCTGGCACTGGGTTAAGGAAACTGGACAGATTCATAAACCTCTCATTAAGGACATAGAACCGACAGTTTGGTGATTGGATGAGGGGACTTCTTGGGAGTGCACAGACCACTGCTGGCAGTGCAGAGGAGGGTGGCCCTGGGAGAAGAAGCACCAGCTATCTTCGGTAGAAACCCATTGTCTCTTGATCAAGTATCTTTCCTCTCGGTATCAACCACTGTGCTTAAGCTGGGATTAAATATTTGAGTCTGATAGGGTTGGGGCCAGCGTAGAATGTCATTTGGGCCAGGAGAGTAGACAATGAAAAAGTGTTGTAGGAGCTGGAGAGATGGCTCAGCGGTTAAGACCACTGGCTGCTCTTTCAGAGGTCCTGAGTTTAGTTCCCGGCAACTACATGATGACTCACAGCCATCTATAATCAGATCTGGTGCCCTATTCTGGCATACATGCTGACAGAACACTGTATACATAATAAGTAAACAAATCTCTTTTTTAAAAAAAAATGTGATATAAACTAGAACCTACAAGAAGGTGGGATGGAGTACTCCAAGCCCTCAAACTGAAATACAGCTAAACTGTATGAAGTAGCCTAGACAAGCCAGATGAGTGATGCATCTTATGTGTGGGCACAGAGGGAACCATGCAAGAAGATGTCCCTTTTGGGCCACAAGGATGTAATATGGAGAATGGAGCCTCAGCGGCCCACTAAGGATGTTTGAGTACCCTTCAGGCATAGAAATCTTTGGTAGGTCTTAGCAAGATCTAGAGTGGAAGGGGTTGGGAGCCAAGTCTAACTGCATATAAAGAATGGATTTAGAGGTTTAAGACACTGCTGAGCTGGGGAGATGACAGTGGTTCCTCTGGGATGATGATTGTTGGGATAGAGAGATTGGCAAGTTAGTGAGGCGCTTGTTACAGAGAACACAAAACAGTGGTGACTACATGTGGAGGAAAATAGACAAGGGTGCACAGACTTGCTGGTGGTGCAGAAGAAAGAAGGAAATAACTGCAGGAAGATCAGGAGTGTATTGTGATGGGGATGTCCCTTATATGCATTGCTTTTATTGGTTAATGAATAAAGCTGTTTTGGCCAATGGCTAAGCAGAGTAAAGCCATGCAGGATATCAGAACACAGATAGAATAGGCAGAGTCAGAGAGATGCAAGCCAACTGCCAAGGATGTAGAAAATCGGGTAACACCACAGCTATGTGGTAATACATAGACTAATAGAAATGGGTTAATTTAAGGTGTAAGAGCTAGCTAGAAATACACCTGAGGCATCAGCCAAACAGTGTTGTAATTAATATAGTTTCTGTGTGATTATTTGGGTCTGGGTGGCCTGGAAACAAAAGTGCAGTCTCCTGTTATGTGTTGTACACCTTAAATGCTGCCCTTCAGAGGCAAGATCGGAGGTTGAAGGCCAGCCAGACTTATGCAGTGAGATCTTGCCATTTTTATTTAAAAACTAAAATAAAAAGATAAAAAAAAAGGTTATGTAATTTGGTAGAACAGCACTTGCTTGTTCTACCCTGAAGTTTGAGCCCTGGCACCACAAGAAAAAACTGTGGTCTAGGGAAGAAAGCAGTGAGAACTGAATTAAAATGAAGACAGCTGGGAGTGGTTGTGCACACAGCACTTGGAGTTTGAGGCCATCCTGGCCTACGTAGCAAATTCCAGGGCAGCCAGGGATACATAGTGAAACACGGATAGATGGATGGATGGATGGATGGATGGATGGATGGATGGATGGATGGATGGATGGATGGATGGATGGATGGATTGGATGGATGATAAAGGTCCATTTCTGTTGCCCAAGAAGCTATAGAAGTAATAATGGAGGTCAGGTCACTGAGCACACACAGGAACAAAGCAGGAACTTAGGTGTGGTGGAGAAGCATTGGGAGAGTCAAACAAAAGATAGTAACAAAGTATGTATGAAGTTATTTGAGGCTCAGTCTACACTCACCCCTCTAGTCTAGGGTTGAGGCAGAGATGGGGAAGTGGGGATAGTGGCATGATGGATACCCTGAGCTTTCCAGTGATGAAATGGGCTCAAAATTGTAAATGATGGGTACTGATTTAAGTCTTTTTTTAAATAAACCAATTCTTGGTAATTTATTGCTCTTATTAGACAAAGAAACTTTTGTCATAGGTTTCTATTGCTGTAAGGAAACAACATGAACATAACAACTCTTATAAAGAAAACATTTAACTGAGGGTTAGTTACAGTTCAGAGGTTCAGTCCATCCTGGCAGGGAGCATGGCAGCATACAGGCAGACATGGTGCTGGAGCTGAGAGTTCTTATATTTTCATAGGCAGGCAGCAGAAGGTCAGCTGATTGTCACACTGAGTGAAGTTTGAGAAAAAGACCTCAAAGACCACACCAATGGCAACTTCCAACAGAAGGTATGGCCCAGATTAAAGGTGTGCTCTCCAACCTTGAGGTCTGGATTAAAGTATGTGTCATCCAGCCTCCAACAAGACCATACTTCCTTCAACAAGGCCACATCTAGTAATGCTACTTATTCTCTGTGAGCTTATGGGGGCCAAATACATTCAAACTACCTTTCCACTTTCTGACCTCCACAAACCTTTAATGATATATAATGCAAAATGCACATATCTCAACAATGTTTAAAAGTTCAGAGTACCGCCGGGCTGTGGTGGCGCACGCCTTTAATCCCAGCACTCGGGAGGCAGAGGCAGGCGGATCTCTGTGAGTTCGAGGCCAGCCTGGTCTACAAGAGCTAGTTCCAGGACAGGAACCAAAAGCTACGGAGAAACCCTGTCTCAAAAAATCCAAAAAAAAAAAAAAAAAAAAAAAAGAAAACCACTCAAAACTAGCTCTACCAAGACAGCTTGAAGGTTGTTATCCCTCGCACACAGCCAATGGTGGGGCTGAAATATGAAATATGGTCCCCAAGTTTAATTACATCCTCACCAGCTTTCAGTCTTTCACTGACTGAGCTTGGCTGTCCTTAACCTCACGCTGTAGACCAGGCTGGCCTTGGATTCACAGAGATCTGCCCCTGATTTAAGTCTTTCTTGAGCAAGAGTCTATCTCAAACAACAAAACCTAAAGTAGGGGTGGTGATTGGCCTAGCAAGCACAGTTTTGTGTTCTGTCCCCGTACTGCAATAATGATTAATAATAAAATTGAGGAATGCTTTATCAAAAGGTCACACTGCTATGAAGTAATGGATTCAAACATGACTGTCTTCCAGCCCACACTCTTGATATAAGCCTCAGAGAACTTGGCCCATAATCCCAGACTGCCTCATGATGCAAGAACAGAAAACTACTCAAAACTAGCTCTACCAAGACAGCTTGAAGGTGGTTATCCCTCGCACCCGGAACTTGCTTCAGTGTTCAGAGAAGGAAAGCCAAACCACTGACCCCACAATGGTCATGCACTTCCCAGCTTTGCAGATGAGGGTTCTGACATATCCAGCTGTGTGCTGACTGGCCAGTTAGCCAAGCAGGGATGGAGCTGAGCACCAATGTGTGTCTTTGTTCCACCACCCTCGGCAAGTCTACGTTCTGCTTGGCTTTTTTTTTTTTTTGAGAAAAAAAAAATTTAGACGATATATTTTGATCATTTTTCCCTCCCCCAGTTCCTCCCAGATCCTTCTCATTTCCCTACTCATTCAACTTTATGTTCTCTCTCTCTCAAAAAAAAAAAAAAAAATCTAGCACATACTCATAGAACCACAAAAACAAAATCAAAATAAACAAAAGGCCAATAAGACCAAAAAAAAAAAAAAAAAAGTCCAAGGAAAGTAAGATTAGACCAAAAATTCTACAAAAAATACCACTGAGTTAACTTTATGTTGGCCAAGTTCTGGGAATGGGGCCTGCGCTGGGGTGCATGGTTAATATACCCAGTGAGACTTCAATGTAGAAAACGGATTTTTCAAATGGAAATATATTACCTTACACAGTTCTGGAATAAGCTGTGTCTTTCCAAAAGACTGCAGTGATTCTAAATATTAAAAAAAAAAAAATACTCTTATGTGAAGAAAAAAACGGATTTTTTCCTTTGCCAGCAGTTTTAATTGCAGATAGCTTCTTGATCAGGGGTCAGAGCTCATGTCTGCTTCTCCCCCTTATTGCTGGGACACCGTCTGACTTGAACCTGTACCTGTCACCAAGGACTCTGTGAGTTCATATGTGCATCAATCAGTCCTGTTGTATCTGGAAGATGCTGTTTCCTTGGAGTCATTCACCACCTCTGGCTCTTCCGATTGATCTTTCTGCCTCCTCTTCCACATAGGTCCTGTAGCCCCATGGAGGGCGGGGTGGGGTTGATGAAGACATCCCATTTAGGAGTTGGTGCTCCTAAGGTTCTCACTTTGTTCACACTGTTCAGTTGTGGGTATCTGTGTGAGTTCCCATCTACTGCGAGAAGCTTCTCCAGTGAGAGGCACTGACCTATGGGTACTGCAGTTTGTTATTAGGAACCACTTTTCTGCTATGTTCCTTTAAGAATAATAGTCTTGGGTTTTCCCTAGGCCTATGACCTAGTTAGTCTTGGGATCTTGGCCACTTTATCAGTGTTAGATATGGGTTCTATCTCATGGAGAAGACCGTAAAGCTAATCAGAAAGTGGTCGTTTAGTCCTGTAACATCTGTGCCACTCCTGCACCAGAATATTTTACAGGCAGGCCATGGTAGTCCATTGCGGGATTGTAGCTGGGAGATACTGATTACCTTTGGCCTCTGGTAGCACGCAGAGCACCTTCCGATACCTTGAATGCTGGTCAATAGGGGTGATGCTTCTAGTCAGATGCGAGTTCAGCTTCTCTGTATTTGATGATATATGTAAGTTTGGTCTTCAGCAATAGGACCTTCAGGTTGTGGAGAGTAAACCAGTAGCCTTGATCTGCTTGGCTTTTGGAGCCAGCCCTTCATCCTCCTCTCCAACTCGGCTTCCCTCTACAGAGAGCCCACTGCTGCTGGGAGTCAGAGCTACTTCAGGCAAGTTCAAAGAAAGTTCCTCAGCAAAGACTCAAGTTGTCTTCACTCCCTCCCTGGCTTCTTCAGATGAGGCACAGAGAAAGAAGAGCCCAGCGTGAACAGGAAACATGTGCCAGAGTCCTAAACCTAGGCAATGCCTTCACTTCAAACCCCACCTCTCTTCTAGATTAGACCTCAGGCTGATCTTCAACCTGGACTAGAACAAAGGTGCTGAGACAGAAGAAACCTCCTGCCAGGCACAGGTAGCCTTTGTCCCCTGCCCTGGAAGTGTCTGTCAGGTTCTACTGCTTTAAGAGAATCGGAGAGCTGAGACTTGCCTCTTCTGCTCTGATTGGTTAGAGGGTACTGGGGAACTCCCATTCCGAATGCCAAGGCCCAGCTAGAAGGACAGACTCTTTGCTCCCAAAGGCCTTGAACATAGAGCCAAGAGCGAAGGGAATCTGAACAGTGCACCCCATGGCAGGAGTTGGTGTTCTGCCTTCTCAGCAGTAGCCCAGGAAAAGAGAAACATACTGCCCAATCAGCCCATGCAGTCACAAAGCCCGGCCTTCTATGCACAGGTCTGTCTTCAGCACAACAAATGTTATTGCTAAAACACGTGTGCCCCAACAGGGACCCTGTTGTGCCCCTGTGAAGAAGCCACTTTTACAAGGCAGACACTGTTTACCCATTTCACAAGTGAAAAAAAAAAGCAAAACTCAGACATAAGTAACATAAGTAACTGAGCTAGGATTTGAGTCCAGGCATGCCACCCTGAACTAGACCCCCTCAGGAATCACTAGTCACCTCCACATTGTTTCCCCGCTCCTCCTTGTTTCCTGATCACTACTCCCTGGGCATCTTCCCCAGCACCTGATCCTAGTTCACTTATTATCCTGATCACAAATTCCTCTCCAGAATTCCCAAAGCCAGGGCACCAGCCCCTTTGAAGTCAGACCTTCAGGCTCTGGGGCAAGGCTTTGTCCCAGCAGTTAGCATGGTTCCTGGTCCTAGGGTCAGGTGAGCCATGAGCCACCCTGCAGCTCCTGTGTGCCCTGGCCCGGAAGAATGTCTGACTTTCAGGACCTAGTGCTGCCGCATTGGTCAGGGTTTTACCTTTTACTATTAAACGAGATCTCATTGGACTGTGAACCTGTTTGAGACAGGACACGTTACTGAGCCGACCTTGGCTCTCCTGCAAGCTGCTGGTGATAGAAGAACATTATAAAAGCACAAGAAAGTGACATCCCACACCCAGGAGGGGAACAGCTGCCTGGTTTTCTGGACTTCCCCTGATACCCCTGTATCCTCAGAAAAGGAAATTTCGCAACATAGACGTGGCCCCCTGCAGTCTGCATGGGCAGCTTTTGTTCGTCTGGGATAGCGGTTGTTCTCATGTTTTCAACTTAGCCCGGCAGGGCAGAAGGTTTGGCAAGTGTGGACATCCCCTGAGGAGAACTTCCTGGTGGAGCAGCAGTCTGGCGATGATGAAGCCTGCCAGCTGAGTTCAACATCTGCAGAGACTGAGGGCCTGTGAAACAAAGACTTTGGCCCAGCATAACCACAGCAGACATGCACCGCCTCCTTTCTAGAAACTACTGGTTTCTTGAAGCCCTCGAGCAGCTGGGCTCAGAGACTTCGTGGGACTTCGTGCGGCCACCACTCAACAGGATGGCTGCTCCCCCACCTCTTTCAGTCATTTCATTGTTCATTCGGTTTAGAATGTGTTCAGTAAACTAGTGTCTGGCTTCTCAGAACATAGATAGTGGTGAGTGAGACTCAGTCTACACCCTCAAAGTGTGTGTACGGTGGGGCAGAGGGGTTTAACAGCCACTTGAAACCTATGAGTTTTTGTTTTTTTTTTTTTTGTTTTGTTTTTTTTTTTTTTTTTTGAGACAGGGTTTCTCTGTGGTTTTGGATCCTGTCCTGGAACTAGCTCTTGTAGCCCAGGCTGGTCTCGAACTCACAGAGATCTGCCTGTCTCTGCCTCCCGAGTGCTGGGATTAAAGGCGTGCACCACCACTGCCCGGCCAACCTATGAGTTTTTAAAAAGCAGAAAAGGCTGTAAGGATAGATCTGCGAAGTGTCTGGGGAGGAAAGAGGACAGGATGACACTCAGTGCTTTGGGGGAGGAGCAAGGAGTCCCCAGGGAAGAAGCTGCCTCTTGCTTTGTGTCTTAAAGAATAAATTATGTCTTAATACTCTGCAGAGAAGTGAGTAAGCAAGGGGTGTTGGATGAAACAGGAAGAAGGGGGCCTTTCAGACATCCACAAGAATATATATATATATATATATACACACACACACACACACACACACACACACACACACAGCAATATCTGAGTGAGGAACCACAAGGAATTGCCCCTTCCTTTATTTTATTTATTTTTTTGAGATTTAAAAACATAAGGTCAGATAGGACCTGGTTTCAGTTCCCAGCACCCATGGTGGCCACAACCGTCCATAACTCCAGTTCCAATGCCTTCTTCTGATATCTATGGGCTCCAAGCACACAGGTGGTGCACATACATACATGTAGGCAAAACACTCATACACATGTTTTAAAAATCTGAGAAAACACGATATTGAATTGTGCTTGGTAATTCACACCTTTAATTCCAGCCCTCTGGAGCTAGAGGCAGGTGAATCTATGAGTTCCAGGTCAGCCTGGTCCAAATAGTGAGTTCCAGGCCAGCCAGGCTACATAATGAGGCCCTGTCTAAAGAATTAAAATAAAGAGGAATTCATGCCCATTCTCTGGTACATAGCAAATTTAAGGCTAGCTTGGCTACTAAGTAAGTCTCCAGACAAAACAAAGCATCCTACAGCATAGAGATGAGAATCACAAAGCTTGAAAGTTAGGAAGAAAGATTCCCACACCAGGCCCCTCCAGGAAACAAACAACAGAAAAGTCAAGACCAAACAAAAAGAGAATAAAACAACAATAAAAAACCCAAGCCTTGCTGTGTCAGATTACAATGGGAGGGAGCATGATCTCATGGTTTTCTTTTTCTTTTCTTTCTTTTTTCTTTTTCTTTCTTTCTTTTCTTAGACAGGGTATCTCTGGCTGCCTGTAATTATTTAGACCAGGCTGGCCTCTAATTCACATAGGTCTGCCTGCCTTCGCCTCCTGAGTGATGGGACTAAAGACATGTATCATTATACCCATTTAAACTCATGGTTTTCAATATACAAAAATTGACATAGCCCCTCTTGATGGACAAAGTAATGCATAAATAATGTGGATGTGTGTATACACATTTGCTATATACCCAGATATTCTTCATTCTTCCCAGGGACTCAGGAGCAGTGACACCCCAAGAATAGTGAGAAAAATGCCCTGAGCTTAGAAATCATTGCTTTATTATTGTTGTTGTTGTTGTTTTATTATTATTATTACTACTACTACAGTTATTTATTTGTGTGTGTGTGCGTGTGTGTGTGTGTGTGTGTGTGTGTGTGGTTCTTCAATACAGGGTTTCTCTGTGTAACAGTTCTGGCTGTCCTGGAACTCATTCTGTAGACCAGGCTGTATTCAAACTCACTGAGACCCACCTCCCTCTGCCTCCCAAGTACTGAGATTAAAGGTGTGCACCATCACCACCCGTGCTTTTCTTTGTTGTTGTTTTTTTTTTTTATCGTATGTGTAAGGTGTTTTGCCTGCATGTATGCCTGTGCACTACGTGTGTGCAATGCCATCAGTGGCCAGAAGAGGGCATGAAATCCCATTGTACTGAAATGACAGAAGGCTGTGGGCCTCCAATGCAGAGGAATGAAATGAGGTTATCTTGGAAGGACAGCCAAGTCTCTTAGCCACTGGACCATCTCTCCAGCCTGTTTGTTGTTTTTAAAACCTATTTCCAGGGCTAGGGAGGAGTTAAGTGGTTAAGAATGCTTACTGCTCTTTCAGAGGACCTGGGCTCAGTCCCCAGAACTCACATGGTGGCTCACCTTTAACTCCAGTTCCAGGAGATAGGGCATCTTTTCTGGTTTCCTTGGGCTCCTGCATGCACCTGGGGCTCATAAATGTGTGTAGGCACGTGCATACACATAAATATGATAGATAGATAGATAGATAGATAGATAGATAGATAGATAGATAGATGATAGATAGATAGATAGATAGATAGATAGATAGATAGATAGAGATGGATAGAAGATAGATAGATAGATAGATAGATAGATAGATAGATAGATGATAGATAGATAGATAGATAGATAGATAGATAGATAGATAGATAGATAGATAGATAGATGTGATTCGTGCCAGAGCTCCCTGGAGAGAAATGGCTGACTCCGAGGAAGCCTACAGAAGGAGCCTGGACTGTTTATGTTAAACAGCAAAAGTTTCAAAGAATGGTAGATATGTACCCAAAGGACTCTCGCTACAAGTAACTCCTTTAAAGATTTATTTTATGTATGTGAGTGTTTGCCTATGTGCATGTATGTGCATCTCATGTGTCCCTGGTGCCTGCAAAGGCCAGAAGAGGGTGCTCAATCACCTGGAGCTGGAGTTACAAATGATTGTGAACTGCCATGTGGGTGCTGGGAACCAAACCAAGTCCTCTGTAAGCACATCAAAGGCTCTGAATAGCTGAGCCACCTCTCCAGTCCCTCAGAGTCGGAGGTGATTAGATCATCAAAATAATGCTAACGATAATTTTACAAAGTAAAACCTAAGGTGTCCATGCATTGTGTAGCCAATCCCTCTGGATCGACACATCCCCTTCTACAGGGAACAGGAAAGCCCTGAAACTCACAGGACCCTAATGAGCTCCCGAAGCTCATTGGCCCTTCCCAGGGCTTATGAAAGCAGTAAATAGTTCTTGTAACGCAACTTCCATGAGTCCTCACCCATGCTGGGGTGGGACTTCAGGTGACAGAGCTGCCTCTGAGTCACCCACGCTCCCTAAGTAACTATAATCCATTCATCAGTTTCCCCAACCTGGTCTTGGCCACAATCGTCCCTTTATTCTGTTATCAATGCTGCCTCTGAGGTAGATGGGCATTTTTCCTGTGCCGCCCCCCTCCCCCGGGAAAGATAAGGGAAAAAAAAACATATAGAAAAACCTCACGGTGAAAAAGCCTGACAGACTTTGACCAAGGAGATAAATCAAAATTATCTACCACCTGACAGGATGCATGAAGAGATGATAGCACCAGTCTCTGAATTTCCTCAGGAAATGCCCAGATCCACCCAGCCACAGACGGTCTTCCTTGTGATATCTAACTTACTCACTGCAACTACTAAGTAAAGCAAAACTGAGAATAATTATCAAGACGAACTAAATACAATCGGCATCTACATATGGATACAGGAGAGAAAGTAAAATCCCAAGATTGCTTTAAAAATTGAGGCAAAACCCAAAATTGAGTCATATTTTACAGACGGACTGGCTGGTAGTCTCCAAACTGTTAAGATGATGAAGATCAAGGTGAGACCAAGGAACAGCTCCAGACTAAGGAAGCCCAAAGAGACATGAAGCCATAGAGTACAACCTGTGATTCTCAACCGAGTCTTGTTTGTTTGTTTGTTTGTTTTTGCAAAAAAAAGCATTTGTTATCTGGTTAAAAATTGGATGGGGGTGAAGGTTAGGTGGTGATGCTGTCACTGGTGTGTGTGTCTGTGTGTGTGTCTGTGTGTATGTATGTATGTGTATGTATGTGTGTGTGTGTGTGTGTGTTTTGTCCTAGCCTGTAGGAAACACATATGGTTCAGGAAGCTTTATGAAAGTGTGTGATTGGTTCTAAATAAAAGCATTTACTTTAATTGAAAATAATTACCATGGGGTCTGGAGACATGGTTCAGTGGTTAAGAGCACTGGCTGCTCTTACAGAGGACCCAGGTTCGATTCCCAGCACCCGCATGTTCCCTCACAACCATCCTATAACTCTGGTTCCAGGGGATTCCAATGCCCTTCTCTGACTCTCCCAGGCATCAGGCACATGTGTGGTACAAATAATAAGGCAAAGCACTCATACACATATTAATTAATTAATTTTTAAAAAGGACAGGAAACAATTATCCCATACTGTTTGACCTTGAAATTCTACACTGTAGCCCATTCTTGTTGCTATAACATGGTCCATTAGACTGTATAATTTATAAAGCACAGAACGTTACTTCTCAGTGTCCGGAGAACGGGAGGGTCAAGGCCCCCGGCTTGTCAGTGTCTGCTGGAGTCCTGGTCTCTACACCACTTGCTGCTTTCTCATAGAATGATAGACATTGTAAAAGAGACGAATACATCCTCAGTAGCAAAAGAGATGGAAGATGAAGAGGTGAAATGGCCCACAGGGCCTGGCTACTCTCTCCAACCCTTTACAGGGCATTACACTAACCCAAGATCTATTTACACACCCCACAACAGACCACACGTTTTATCGCCACCTTAAGGGTTAAGTTCCAACATAAGAATTTTGGAGGGATGAATTTAAATGGTTCCCCTTAGTAGAGTTGGGGTTTTTTTTGCAACTATTCTTGCTAATTTGTGTCTAAGTTACGTATTGCAACTGTTTAATAAAGCAAAAATGTGAATCTAAGTCAAATAGTTATCAACCTTGGCTGGTTAAATACATCTGACACATCCAAATATGCAATCAGTACCAGGGGAAAGCCCTAAAATTAAAAAAAAAAAATGCTGGGCTATGGCGGTGCACACCTTTAATCCCAGCACTCTGGAGGCAGACACAAGTCGATCTCTGAGTTCGAGGCAACCTGATCTACACAGAGCAAGTTTCAGGCCAACCAAAACTACATAGAGAAACCTTGTCTTGAAAAACAAAGCAAAAGGCCGGGCGGTGGTGGCGCACGCCTTTAATCCCAGCACTCGGGAGGCAGAGGCAGGCGGATCTCTGTGAGTTCGAGACCAGCCTGGTCTACAGAGCTAGTTCCAGGACAGGCTCCAAAGCCACAGAGAAACCCTGTCTCGAAAGAAAAACCAAAAAAAAAAAAAAAAAAAAAAAAGAAAGAAAGAAAAAGAAAAACAAAAGCAAATTGCTTAAGAGGCAATGTACAGAACATGCTGTGGTCTGAGAGAAACCAGGTGCCGAAAAGATACTGTCTCTTCTACTTTTATTTTCAAAGAGATGGAAAGACGGTATCTGCATGCGTATTTTCCTGCAGAGAGAACCACAAGAGGTGAGCGCACCCAGCATGTTCAGTTCAAGTAACACCGAGTGCCCCTGAGGAACAGCGCTGGAGACTGCTGGAGTGATGTGGGAGGGGGAATCACTTAATCAAGACCCTTTAAATGAAGATTTATTTTTTTCTAATTTGTGTGTGTGTGTGTGTGTGCGCGCGCGCGCATGCGCATTTGTGCTTAAGTACACTTGAGTGCAGGTGCCCAAAGAGGCCAGAGACATCAAATTTTCTGAAGCTGGAATCACAGGCAGTTGTGAGCTACCTGGTATGGGCTCTGGGAGCTGAACTTGGGTCCTCTGGAGGAGAGTACGTACTCGTAACTGCCGAGCCTTCTCTCTAGTCCTAGACCCTCTTGCACTTTGGAGTTTTGAAGCAGGTGAATACAACACGTGTTCGATAAATTACTTGAATTACATATATAAATATATTCTATATACACATACCCATCAGGTCATTTCGGGTGAAAGGCCTAAGATTCATGGGTGTCTATATGGAAGAGAAAAAGATACACAGACAAAGGGGTTAGAAGGATTACAACTCTAAGACAAGAAGGAAACAGAAGGTTCAACACGGCAGTGAACTAATGGCTTTGGTTTGTAAGAAAGCATTGGGGGAGCCCATGCAAAGAGCCAAGACGTGCAGGACTCAGGCTATGACCGGATCAGAAGACAGTCCATCGCATTTGCTCTTGGGGATGACCAAAGCTTGTTTCCAGGTGAAACACAGGTGGCTGGATTTGTAAGGTGGGAAGGACTGAAGGAATTCAGAGGGTCAGGGACGATCTACTGACGAGGACAGAGCCAGAGAGGCAGAACCCAGCTCCTCTCGTCTTCCCACGGAACCCAGTGTTTTACAAGGTCTGATGCAAGCTTACTACATATTTACATTCCTGGGATGGAGAGTCATGGTATTCCTGGAAACACACGCACTTCGTTCCTCCTGGGCCAGCTCTGACGCATGGCAATTACCAGATGTGTTATTACCAAATGAGCACAGAGCATGAACTCTGAGAAAACCCTGTGCAGCGTAAGGACACCCGAAGGGATGAGGGCAACACAGGCCTTGTCCTGAGACGGGGGGTCAGCCCACTGGGGACAAGATTCCTTAACAGAATGACAGCTGGAACTTTAAATCATACAGATGTTAGCTAGGTAAAGAGAACACTGTGTGGGCTGTGAAGGGTGGGTGGTCTTTGCCACTGGGGAGTTCTAGATCGGATGGCTGTGTTATGGTTACAGAGAACATCCTCTCTTTTAAGAAACACGTAGCCATATTTGGAAGGGTCAGCTACATGGTTCAGGAAGCTTTCTGTAAGCGTATGATTGTATTTATGTGTTTGTTTGCTGACACAGGGTTTCTCTGTGTAGCCCTGGCTGTCCTGAAACTGCCTCCCTAGACCAAACAGGCTGGTCTTTAAATCACAGAGATCCAGCTGCTTCTGCCTCCCAAGTGCTGAGATTAAAAGTGTGTGCTTCCACTGCCTGGTTATGATTGTTTTTAAATAAAACTATCCTATTAAATAATTCCAACTAAAAATGATGATGATTTACCTTTGATCTGGAGGTTCTGTGTCTTAGTCCACTCCTGTTGCCATAACACGGTCCTTTAGACTAAGGAGGTTCATAAAGTATACAAATTTACTTATAAGGCTGGAGAGATGGCTCAGTGGTTAAGAGCACTGTTTCTTCCAGAGGTGATTGAGTTCAATTCCTTGCAACCACATGGTGTGTCACGACCATCTGTAATGAGATTTGGCTCCCTCTTCTGGTTTGCAGGCATGCATGCAGGCAGAATACTTTATATGTAATAAATAAATAAATAAACCTAAAAAAAAAAAGAAATTTACTTCTCACTGTCTGGAGGTTAGGAAGCCCAAGCCCAAGCCTCTGGCATATGAGACCCATAATCCAGACCCCCTGAAATAAGAAGGGGTGTGTGTCGAGGAGGCGACGAGAGGAGAGGGTTGTTACTGGAGAAACAGCTAGTACCTGGTAGCCCACTGTGTGGCTGACTTCACCTGTGGAGGGACAGGGGGTGGGGTGGGGGGGGAGTCTTAAGGGCTAGGGGGTGGGGCTTAGGGGTGGAGGTTGAGGGGTATGATATTGTGTCTTCTCCAAAGGTTCTTACTGTGTTGAACATGGTTGGAGGCGGGTGAGAGTGGTAAGGAGAGACTCAGCTTTGTCATGGTATTATTTGGGGGTTTGTTCAAACCTGGGTCCTGATTCAGAAGGACTGGGGTGGGGCAAAGGATTCTGAAATTTCCATCAAGTACGTAGGAGCTACCAAGGCTGGTCTGCAAACTACCAGAGAAGCGAGGGACTTGTCTCCTTGAGAAATGGGGTAGCTTGAACCCAAGGGTGGCAGGGAAGCTAAGAGCTAAGACCAGGCTCTCTTTAGAGGTGGACGTCCCGATCGTTGTGATAGACAGTCTATGGAGGAAAGAGAAAAGAGTACTGGCAAGGACCTCACCAGCCCGGTGGTGGCGGCTCACACCTTTAATCCCAGCACTCATTCCAAACCAAAGCCACAGCTGTGGAAGATCACTCTCTAGACTGTACAGAATGACAGACACGAGCCATTATACCCAGCTTTTTGCTCTTTCTTTAGACTTATTCTATAGTTTTCCTTGAATTCAGCACCCTTTACTTATTTTCACTGGTTGATCAGTAAATGAATTTAAGGCCATAAAGTTCCTCCTAAATATCACACTTATTCTATAAAGCTATACACTATAAAACTTGATTAGTGGGGCTGAAGAGATGGCTCAGAGGTTAAAAGTGCTGACTGCTCTTCCAAAGGACCTGAGTTCAGTTCCCAGCAACCACATGGTTGCTCACAACCATCTGTAACGAAATTTGGTGCCCTCTTCTGACAGGCAGGTAGAACACTGTATATAACAAATAAATAAATCTTGAAAAAATAGAAAAAAAAACTTGATTAGTGGTATTTTCGTTGTTTAGTTTTAAATAAGTATAGCCATGAGTCACTAAGAGCAAGTTTTTAATGATGTGGCACACACCTTTAATTCCCATACTTGGGAAACAGAGGCAGACAGATCTCTGTGAGTTTGAGGCCAGTCTGGTCTACAGAATAAGTTCCAGGACAGCCAAGAGCTACACAAAGAAACCCTGTATTGAAAAACAAACAAACAAGCCGGGTGGTGGTAGTGGTGCACACCTTTAATCCCAGCACTTGGGAGGCAGAGGCAGGCAGATCTTTGTGAGTTCAAGTCCAGCCTGGATGAGGGAGGGAGTAGGTAGGCTTTGTCTCTTAAAGGGATAGGACAGACCATTACAGAGACAGGTGTTATTGAGGCAACCAGAAATAAGAGAAACTGTGTCCGCACACCAGGCAGTGGTGGTGCACGCCTTTAATCCCAGCACCCAGGAGGCAGAAGCAGGAGGATCTCCATGAGTTCGAGGCCAGCCTGGTCTACAGAGTGAGTGCCAGGACAGGCTCCAAAACTACACCTGCCTTGGGAAAAAAAAAAAAAAAAAGTAATTCCTAGAGCAGTTGCAATGGCTCAGCATGAGTTCAACTCCTAGTTTAAGGAAAGAACTGACTCCCCAAAGTTATCCACCGATCTCCACATGTGTGCTGTAGTATGCATGCCCATAGATGATGATGATGATGATGATGATGATGATGATGATGATGATGGTGATGGTGATGATGGTGATAGTTGCATATCTCACGCTGGGAAAATAGCTCAGTCAATAAAGTACTTGCATTGCAACCATGACTACCCGACTTTAATTCCCCAGAAGTCCTCTGAAAAACGCCAGGTATGGTTTTATACACCTGCAGTCCCAGTTCAGGAGACAGGCAAATTCCAGGGCCTCACTGGTCAGCCAACCCAGCCTGAATTGCAAACCGGAAAGAGCCCACCTCTAAGACCAAACAAAATGAAAACTCAAAAACTGAAAGGAGATGATGGCTCCTGAGGAATGACACACAGAGTTGTTCTCTGCCCCCCACAACCACACCCCACACCCCCAAAGCTTCAGATCTCAAGAAGAAGGATGCATGTTCTTTTTCTTGGGTAAGAGACCTTATCAACACTAATATTTTAATCTAACTAATCATATCGTTCTGATCTTTCACATCTGTGCTTGCCTATAGAGGGGTGTGGCAAGATTCCAGAGCCCAGCTGTTAATTATTTTAAGTATGTGCATGTGTGTGAGCCCTAGTGCCCTCGGAGATCAGAGGCTTGGGGGGGTCTCCTAACAGCCAGAGTTACAGGTGGTTGTGAGCTATCTGATGTGGATTCTGGCAACCAACTGAAGTCCCCTGCAAGAGCACTGTGGGCTCTTAACTGCTGAGCCGTCTCTCCAGCCCACCTCCTTTTGCTCTTGAGACCAGGTTTCACTGTTAGACTAGTTTGTTGCCAATTGCCTATGTCAAGATGCTCGCCTGTGCGGTCATAAACATGTGCCGACGTCTTTATTTATTTTCCTGCTGAGCTCTGCTCTTACTTGCTGCATTTCCTTGGTTTATTACTCGGGACCATGGATGTCTTCAACACTGAAGTAAAAATACAGGGTTGGAGAGGTGGCTCAATAGTTAAGAGTGCTTACAAGGACCTGGGTTTGGTTTCCAGAACCCACATGAAGGCTCACAAGCACTTGTAACTCCTGTTCCAGAGATCTGATGCCCTTTCCTGGTCTTTATAGCCTCCTGCACACATGTGGTACACATAAAAGCGTGCAGGCAAATACATGTAAAGGTGCTAGTGAAGGTTAAAAACAGGTTGATGTCTATAGAGGAGTGGTAGGCAAGGAAAATGGATCTAACATCGGAGGCCAGTGCTTGTTTCTTAACCTTTGAAGGGCTCTCCAACATGGCCCCTTGTTCATGACATTCTGTGAGGACAGGGATGAGGCAATTCGAGTCTACCACCACCAGGTGGTGCAGTCATCATTCCGTGTGGCGTTAGACCCGTCCAGCCTTCTTGGACAAGATTCCAGTTAAGCAATACTGGGAATGGGGTGAGGAGGGGAGCAGCCAGTGATAAAAGAAAGGTTTCTATCCTGTGATGTATGTGTGCACAAGAACCAGGACTAAGGAATGTGAGACTTGAAAGAATCCGTGACTTGTATTTGCAAAGGTAATCAATCAAGAGCGGCGAGGCACAAACACTTTAGTTTGCCGAGCCGTCCTGCCAGCCTATCACCGAGTGTCGTTGAGGTCTTCACAAGGTCACATTGCAGCTAGCAGAGGGTAAGAATTCCTAGAGTGTTAACGCAGTATCATAAAACACCAGCTCAAAAACATGCTTTTCAAGGTCCATGTCATGAGTGTGTGTGTGTCTGTCCGTCCGTCCGCCTGCCTGTGTAGACCACAGATTGACCATAGGTGTTGTAAGACTTTAAGACAATTCCGAAGCCATTTTGACAATTCTGAATCCTCTCAGCCTCTGTGCCATAGTGCTGAGCTCCTCCCCTGGGAACCAAGGACCTAACAGCTACACATGCACGTACTCAGTTCCTGAACAATTACCCAAATACGTATGTTTTGGTTCAGTCCCCTGGGAAATGGGGTCAAAATGACCTCTTACCTCATCTAATCTGGCAACAGCTCTCCAGTCAATTATTGGTAATAGCCCTTTTGAATAAGCCAATCAAAATAGTCAAAGAACAACCCCCCTTGCTTCTGTGGCCCCTTTAAAAATAGCCTGTGCCATCTATTTGGGGTCCCTCGGCTTCCCGAATGCTAGGGGACCCTGTCATGACAGAATTAATAAAATCCTCATGCTTTTGCATTGGCTGTGGTGTATGAAGTGGTCTCTCCTCGGTGTTTGGACGCTAGAGTCCAACAGTGTCTTCCCTCAATAAATACGTTCCTGGTTTTTTGTTTTGTTTTGTTCTTTTAATACAGAGGAGTGACTTACTCAGTGTGGATGGATTAGCTAGATTGGCTGGCAAGGGAGCTCTGGGGACCTGCTGTCTCCACTCCCCCAGGCCTGGAATGACAGGCAGGCTTTTCTTTTCTTTTCTTTTTTTTTTTTTTTTTTTTTTTCGTTTCTGAGACAGGGTTTCCCTGTGTAACAATCCTAGCTGTCCTGGAACTAGCTCTTATAGACCAGGTTGGCCTCGAACTCACAGGAATTCGCCTACCTCTGCCTCCCGAGTGCTGGGGTTAAAGGCATGCACCACCACAGCCTGGCCAAGGCAGGCAGCTTTTCATGTGGGTTCTGGGGCTCAAACTCAGGTCCTTCTGCTCGCATGATAAACACGTGACTGACTGAGCTATTCCCCCACCACCTAAGGTCTTTATCTTCACCAAGCAAAGGAAAGATTCAACTTTGGAAATTTGGAACTAAGTGAGAAAATGGTCATTTAAAACCTGCTTAATCACTGGGCAATGGTTGCGCACGTCTTTAATTCCAGCACTTGGGAGGCAGAGGCAGAGGTAGGCAGATCTATGTGAGTTCAAGGCCAGCCTGGTCTATAGAGCTGGTTCCAGGACAGCTAGGGCTGTTACATAGAGAAAACCTAACACGAAAAACTAAAAACAAACAAACAAAGAAAAAAAAACCTGCTTAATCACCAGGCTGTGGTGGCTCACGCCTTTAATTCCAGCACTCAGGAGGCAGAGAGAGGTGGGGATCTCTGTGAGTTCGATACCAGCCTGATGTGCAGAGAAAGTTCCAGGACAGGCTCCAAAGCTACAGAGAAACCATACCCACGTTGACAAAGCCACACCTCCTTCTAGTGCCACTCCCTGAGATCATGGGGGCCAGTTACAAACTACCACAGATGCACTCTAAGAGGAAACAAACCCTTTTCTCGTCACATTGCTTTGGTCTGTGCTTGTCACAGAAATAGAAGGGAAACTATGACATCTATGCTTCTGACACAGGGCCCGTGAGTCCTTCTGTTCTTATCTGAGACACCCAAAAATTTGATCAGTTCTTTTTCATCCAAATTGCACAAAAATCAATGACTCTAATGGTAACAATATTCATAGTATTTTATACCTTAAGAATTGGTGTTGCAGAGATGGCTTAGCAGTCAAGAGCACGACCTGCTCTTCCTAGAGGTCCTAAGTTCAATTCCCAGCAACTACAAGATGGCTCACAACCATCGTAATGAGATATAGTACATGCAGGCAGAACATTGTGTGCATAATAAATAAATTATTCTTCAAAAAATGAATGGGTGTTGGGAACTAGAGATATGGCTCGGTGTTAAAGAGCACTTGCTGCTCTTCCAGAGGACCTGAATTCAGTTCTCAGAACCCATGACAGGTGACTTGTAATCTTCTGTAGCTTCAGCTCCAGGAGATCCAGTTCCCTTTCCTGTCTTCCACTGACTTCACACACATGGTGTGCAGCCACAGAGACACAGACACCACACACACACAAGCACACATACAGAAATCTAGAAAGAAAGAGAGAGAAAGAAAGAGAGAGAGAGAGAGAGAGAGAGAGAGAGAGAGAGAGAAAGAAAGAAAGAAAGAAAGAAAGAAAGAAAGAAAGAAAGAAAGAAAGAAAGAGTTGATGTCAGACCTGTGGGATGGGGACTTGGTGGCAGGCAGATCAGAACTTTTAGAGGGTGGAGGAGGATGAGAGGGTGGGGAGTGACAAGCATGTGTTATATACATGTATGAAATTGATAATAAATAAAATAAAATGTAAAAATATGGGCTTAGTGGTTGAGAACACTGGTTGCTCTTCCAGAGAACCTGGGTTCAATTCCCAGCACCCACATGGTAGCTTGTTATGGCAAAAATAAAACAGTGCTGGTCCCCAAGTGACTGCAATGGGCAGTGGGCCACGAGGAGCTGCGGTGGTAAAATGCTGTGGATCCCCATGTGGCCCACAGGCCACGAAGGCCAGCAGGTCCCAGGCAGGGACAGAGATGCACCATGCAGACAAAGTAGGTATTTATTTAGTGGATTATGGAAGGGAAAGAGGATAAAGGGAGAAGAGGGAAGAGCAGAGAAAGGCAGAGAGAGAAAGAGAATCGGGGTGTAGAGGAGAGGAGCCACGGCAGCAGCTACCTCTTCAGGAGAGAGGAGAGACAGAAAGGAGTGAGCTCAGGCTGGAAGCAGAAGGAAGATCTAGAAGATGGGGGAGGGAGTGGGCAGGGTTTGTCGCTTAAAGGGACAGGACAGACCATTACACTATTGCCAGACCCACATAGTGAGGGAGAAAACTGACCCCTGACCCACACAGTGAAGGAGAAAATTGACCCCTGACCCCCACAGTGAGGGAGAACTGACCCCTGACCCCCACAGTAAGGGGGAGAACTGACCCCTGACCCCCACAGTGAGGGAGAACTGACCCCTGACCCCCACAGTGAGGGGGAGAACTGACCCCTGACCCCCACAGTGAGGGAGAGAACTGACCCCTGACCCCCACAGTGAGAGAGAGAACTGACCCCTGACCCCCACAGTGAGGGAGAACTGACCCCTGACCCCCACAGTGAGGGAGAGAACTGACCCCTGACCCCCACAGTGAGGGAGAACTGACCCCTGACCCCCACAGTGAGGGAGAACTGACCCCTGACCCCCACAGTGAGGGGGAGAACTGACCCCTGACCCCCACAGTGAGGGGGAGAACTGACCCCTGACCCCCACAGTGAGGGAGAACTGACCCCTGACCCCCACAGTGAGGGGGAGAACTGACCCCTGACCCCCACAGGTTGTCCTCTCACCTCCACATGTGCCCTCACACCCAACACTTGCACAACTAAATAAATATCATGAATTAAAACAGTATATTTTGCCACTGAAAAACAAATGGGCAATATTCACAAAAGGACTCCTGTTGGAGTTTATTTCGTTCCTGATTATAAATTTTACAACTTGACATTTGGTTATGCCCATAAAAACTATCTAGCCTGTAGGGTGGTGGTGAACAACCTTTAATCCCAGCACTCAGGAGACTCAAAGACTGCTGGATCCCTGAATTTGAGGCCAGCCTGGTCTACAGATCTGTGGAGGCTGAAGAATGAAGGCCCATTTCCGTCTTGTCTGCCGGTCAGAGTTTGGAGTCTGACAGGCATAATTGCACCTCCTAACTCAGGAGGTGGTTGCCTGGCTCTTTTGAAACTAAGATAGCTCAGTGCCATTCTAAGGGGTGGTCATGTTGTGCAAATCCTCTGCTCCTTCTATTGTAACTATGAGGTCACCTAGGGAAGGGCGGTCTTCCCCAGTATAGAGACTTAAGAGCACCTAGAAGACAGAATGCTAATAATTTAATGTCTCAGAGTGATAAGGCCATTGACTGAGTGAGTTATCCTTTTGTATCATGTTAATAAAGTCTTTTGTTACCTTCTCCCCCAGTTAATGTTGGGTATAAAAGCTGTGGAAAAATAAACGCGGGTGAATTTCAGGATTTCAGTTACTGGAATGCCCTCCTGATATTTTCTATGTTCTCTCTTATTATTTTTATGCATCTTCATATTCTTTACTTATATTTCTTCAATTCCCATACCCTTAACCTGGTAAGAAGTAATTTTGTTGAGGCCAGTCCTCAACACAGATCAAATTCCAGAACAAACCAGGGCTATACAGAGAAACCCTGTCTTGAAAAGACAAAAAGAGCCTGGTGGTGGTAGTTTATGCCTTTAATCCCAGCACTTGGAAGGCAGAAGCAGGTGGATCTCTTTGAGTTCGAGACCAGCCTGGTCGACAAGAGCGAGCTCCAGGACAGCCAGGGCTATCTCACAGAGAAACCCTGCCTTGAAATAAAGGGGAAAAAAGAAAAAGAAAGAAATTTAAAGTAATACTATATTATTCTTTAGTTTTTCAAGACAGGGTTTCTCTGTAGCTTTGGAGCCTGTCCTGGAACTAGCTCTTGTAGACCAGGAGCAGGCTTCGAACTCACAGAGATCCTCCTGCCTCTGCCTCCCAAGTGCTGGGATTTTTTTTTTTTTTTTGGATTTTTCGAGACAGGGTTTCTCCGTAGCTTTTGGTTCCTGTCCTGGAACTAGCTCTTGTAGACCAGGCTGGCCTCGAACTCACAGAGATCCGCCTGCCTCTGCCTCCTGAGTGCTGGGATTAAAGGCATGCGCCACCACCGCCTTGCCCAAGTGCTGGGATTAAAGGCATGTTGCCACCACCGCCTGGCTTATTCTCTAGTTCTATAATGTGACTTTTAATTTATTTTCCTAAACTAGACTCTGGTATAATAGCAAGATAACATAACATCAATTAATATATATATGTATATATATATATATATATATAGTTAAATTCTAATAATCTAGATATTAAGGCTTATCTTTCCTAGAATTAGAACTAGCCACTCCACATGAGGTTGTAGTTATGAAATCAAACTAGGCAAAAGAAAGGTTAAATTAAAAGAGGTTTTGTTTTGCTTTTGAGGCCGAGTCTTATGTACCCCAGGTTGGCCTTGAATTTGCTGTATCACTGAAGATGACCTTGAACTTCTGGCTCAAGAAGTTTTAAAAAATCCCTTTATTGTAATGAACTCACAAATTTTCAAACATCGGGGGCTGGAGAGATGGCTCAGAGGGTAAGAGCACTGGCTGCTCTTCCAGAGGTCCTGAGTTCAATTCCCAGCAACCACATGGTGGCTCACAACCATCTGTAATGAGACCTGGTGCCTTCCTTGCCAGCAGTACATTGGATGCTTAATAAATAAATAAATAAATAAATCTTTAAAAAAAAATCACAGGGATGCTAAAAAATTAAAAAAAAAAATTTCAAACATCATAGTGAAAGGTGGCCACGCACACTAACCCTCTCCAAGTCTCAGCTTTTAGACCCCACACTTTTTTCAGTACCAGTTACCATCTTCACGAAGATCCTGCACGCTGGCTCAAAAGGGTGTGTCGCCACACCTGGTCACAGGTGCATTTTTATGGACTTATTCAGCACTCAACACAAAATCAAACCAAACCAAGCCAAATCTGTAACAGAGGTGAAACCAGGCAAACAATTAGCTTCCTGTTGTCTCTCATGGCGCCTGTGTCCTTCGCCTGGCCACGTTCTGTCCGTCCTCCTCGGCTAGGGTCACCCTTTCTTAGTTTCCTTCCTCGTGTTATATGCGCACTTAACAGCTGTTTATATACAAACGTGTATTCACTAAGGGTGGGGTCCCTGAATGAAGGAGAATGTAATTTGTTTTTCTTTCTGAGTTTGAGTGATTTCACTTAATATTATATATTCTAAGTCCATCCTTTTTTTTTTGATAGATTCCGTTTTTCTTTAAATATTTTATTTTTCTCTTCAATTTTGTGTCTTCATGTGTGTCTGTGTGTGGGTTTGTACATGGGAGTGCAGTGCCTGAGGTGGCCAGAAGAAAACATTTCATCCCCTGGAGCTGGAATTACAAGCACCCATGGGCTTGTCTCACATGGCTGCTGGGTCCTCTGGAAGAGTAGGAGACACTCTTAACCTTGGAGCCATCTCTTTCCAACCCCGGATTTCAGTGTTCTTTACAGGTGAATAATATTTCCAATTTGTTTATGTAGCTCATTGTTATTATCCACTCATTTGTTGATTGTCATCTTGGTTGGCTCAATTTTCTTGCTATAGTAAACAGAGCAGCAATAAACATGGATGTGCAGATTTCTCTATGGTAGAAGATGGAGTTTTCTGGATACGTGCCTAGGTATGGAATAGCTGGGTCGTATGATAGTTCTTTTTTCAATTTTTTGGTGGAACTTAAAACTAATTTCCATAATGACTGCATTAATTTGTGCTCTTGTCAAATAAAATATTTCATATAGTACAAACAGCTGTAGGTTTTGAGGAAAACATATGCAATTAATATAGTTTTAAAATAAGACTTTTTTTTTTTTTTGGTTTTTCAAGACAGGGTTTCTCTATGGCTTTGGAACCTGTCCTGGAACTAGCTCTGTAGACCAGGCTGGTCTCGAACTCACAGAAATCCGCCTGCCTCTGCCTCCTGAGTGCTGGGATTAAAGGCGTGCGCCACCATCGCCCGGCTAAAATAAGACTTTTAAGCTGGGCAGTGGTGACTTTAATCCCAGCACTCGGGAGGCAGAGGCAGGAGGATCTCTGAGTTTGAGCCCAGTCTGGTCTACAAAGTGAGTTCCAGGGCAGCCAGGACTGTTCAGAGAAACCCTGTCTCAAAAAACCAAAAATAGGTAGTGTTACTATTTTTTAATGCGGGGGTGTTGTTCGGGAGGGGGAGACATGAGACGCGCGGGGTTGGGGAAGGAGAGACGAGACACGCGGGGTCCCACGTGGGTAAACTTTAATGGGGGAGGGTAACATACAAGGAACGGGAGTGAAGAGACGAAAGGGGAAGAGGAGGGGGGAGCGCGAGAGAAGAGAGAGAGGGCGGGTTGGAACGCCCATTTTTAAAGGGCTCTGGGCATTTTGGGGTTTGTAGTCCACTTGGAGACTGTATTTTCTGCGCATGTGTGGCCTTGTCTCCAAAGGAACAACAGGTAGATAGATAGATAGATAGATAGATAGATAGATAGATAGATAGATAGATAGATAGATAGATAGATAAATGGCAGATAGTAGATAGATGATGATGATAGACAGATAGATAGTAGATAGATAGTAGATAGATGATAGATAGATAGATAAATAGATAGACAGATAGTAGATAGATGATAGATAGACAGATAGATAGATAGTAGATAGATGATAGATAGATAGACAGATAGATAGTAGATAGATAGATAGTAGATAGATAAATAGCAGATAGATAGTAGATAGATAGATAGTAGATAGATAGATAGTAGATAGATAGACAGATAATAAATGATAGATAGATAGATAGATAGATAGATAGATAGATAGATAGATAGATAGATAGATATACTTCTAGAGTTGGGCATATGGTGCACGCCTTTAACCCCAGCATTGGAGAGGGAGAGGCAGAGGCCGGCAGATCTCTGAATTTGAAGTCAGCCTGGCTTACACAGCAAATACCAGGCTAACTAGGGCTACATAATAAGACCCAGTCTCAAGAAAGAAAAGAATTTTTGTTTGGCTAAAATATCCATTTTCCTCTTTTACTCACAAGACTTTAATCCATATTCTATCCTTGATTATTTCAACTTTAGTTATAATACTTCTGTTACATCATATGCAAATATTATGCCAGATACAGAAGGCAAAACCCACAGGCGCAGCTTGTCATGCTGAGTAGCTTTGCGAGTAGGGACGGGAGACCAAGAGAGGAGCTGCCGTCCAAGATAGGAACCAGGACCGAGAGGCCGGAAGAGCCGAACTGGATAAGTTACACAGGAAAGAGAAGCTGGGGGGTGGGGGTGGGGAGTGGGGGGGGGAGGAAAGAAGTGAAAGACCAGCCACTGGGAGTGAAAGGTTTAGGGCAGGGGGCAGGGTGAGAAGTACTGGGAGGAGCCACAGGTACTGCGCGAGACTTGTCCAAATTTCTTTGAGACCTAACAGCGACAGGGTTTCACTCTGCAGTGCAGAATAGCCTGGAACTTGGCAGTGGTCCTGCCTCAGCCTCTTTGAGTGTCAGCATCACAGGTGTGAACCACCATGCTTAACTTCAATGCTGTGATTCTGTAGTTAAACGCTACGGACGAAAAGTAACTGAGGCTTCAGTAACTCTACAAACTGGACTCATGAATGTCCTGGGCAATTCAGTGATTCACAACAGAACATTTACAACTGAGCTGGGTGTCACAATATTGCATCGGATGATCCTAATTTTGACTTTGATAAAAGAATATTAGCATAGGAAGAGGGCTGAGAAAACACCAAAATGTTAGGGGTGACGTCAGCTTGTGGTAGATGGGATTTGTCTTGTTTATCTGTATGAGTCCACTTTTTCCCCCCTAAGTGCATCTATAATAGAAAAATGGAAACAAATTAAACACTCTTTATAGACATATGTTGTGTGAATCTCGTGATCACTGCATTTGAAAGCAAGAAAAGCAACCTGGCTACTGTAGTCACTAAGTCCCTGAGCTGGCAGAACCTGTCTGACAGAGAACATTGTGACCAGGCAGGTTTAGGGAGGACATTGAATTCTGCTTTGTTTCCTCAGGTATGAAAGAGGGTGGGGTTGCAGGTGTCCTCACACTACTGGGGAAACAGAACACCCACAGCAGAACCTGGGGGAGTCCTTTAGCTTTAAGGGTGCTGTGCGCATGTGTAAGAGGTACATGGGGATGGACATGGGAGGATGGGGGCACAAAAAGCCCTGGTCCAACAGGTTTGACATGATAGCTTGCTTGGCTCCTTTCCCAAGGCAGCTTGTGCAGCTTGGACATGGAAAACAATGTAAAGTCCAGGAGTGAAATCATGATAGTAACAATTAGTTGTTAGATAAAGAAACCTCCACAGTGCTTCTACTCCAGTGACCCAATGTGGCCAAAACCAAACCAAAACAAAGATGGTCTCACTGTAAAGTGACTGCAGCCCAGGAAGCAGAAGGAAGAAATGCTTACGGGGAGCCTGGAGGAATAATATTAATGTAACAATAATACTATTAGCTGGAGGAATAATATTAATGTAACAATAATACTATTAGCAGCATCCACAGGGCTCATCATTCCAGGCCCCTCATCTACCAATACCTCAGTCTTTGTTAAGATCATAAATCAAGCCAGGCGGTGGTGGCGCACGCCTTTAATCCCAGCACTCGGGAGGCAGAGGTAGGCGGATCTCTGTGAGTTCAAGGCCAGCCTGGTCTAGAAGAGCTAGTTCCAGGCAGGGCAGGAACCAAAAACTACGGAGAAATCCTGTCTCGAAAAGCCAAAAAAAAAAAAAAAAAAAAAAAAAAAAAAAAAAAAAAAAAAAAAAAAAGCTAGTTCCAGGACATTCAGAGCTAAACAGTAAAACCCTGTCTCAAAAAAACATTAAAAAAAAAGATTATAGGCCGGGCATTGGTGGCGCATGCCTTTAATCCCAGCACTTGGGAAGCAGAGGCAGGCGGATCTCTGTGAGTTCAAGGCCAGCCTTGTCTACAAGAGCTAGTTCCAGGACAGGAACCAAAAGCTACGGAGAAACCCTGTCTCGAAAAATCAAAAAAAAAAAAAAAAGATTATAAGTCAAGTCAAGTGGTTTTATTTTTTTCTCTGTGTAGCCCCCTGTTTTACTTATTTATTTTTTCTTTTTTTATTGATATTTATTGAGCTTTACATTTTTTGGTCTGACTTTATTATGTGATATCAGTTACAGCCTGTTCAGAGGACTGGCATTAATTCCTAGACAATGACTCCGCCCTTCAGTAACCTCACGAGAAGGTTCTAACACTGGTGACTTGTCCAAAGCCTCGCTTGACCACACTTTGGCACTGTACCGAGGTTGAACTGGTTCACCAATCCTTGCTGAAATTCCTATAGCTTTATAGAGCCTGAAGCTAATAATTCAAAGAGTTCACAGTGGTACCTGTTTGGTTAAAAGCGTCACCCCAGCTGCTGAAATCCATATACCCAAAGAGTCTGGAATGTTTGGGTGGAAATTCCATCCCAAGTCCCCTCCCCTGGGAGTTGCCTCAGTCCAGACTCCACCTCTGAGAAAGCCCACCAAACAGTGACCCCTCCTCAGAGAAGCTCAAGACCACTCCCACAGAGTATTTAAACTGCCATCCAGAGTACAAACACGTGGTTTCCCATCTCCTATGGGAGGGTCTGGAGGGCCACCTGGGAGCACTGGTATCCATTAAACCTGGGCTTTTTTTTTTTTTTTTTTTTTGGTTTTTCGAGACAGGGTTTCTCTGTGGTTTTGGAGCCTGTCCTGGAACTAGCTCTTGTAGACCAGGCTGGTCTCGAACTCACAGAGATCCGCCTGCCTCTGCCTCCCAAGTGCTGGGATTAAAGGCGTGCGCCACCACCGCCCGGCAAACCTGGGCTTTTTCTAATTATCGGACTGCAGAATCTTTTCATTATCTTCAAACAGCTCAGAGTTCTAGAGCTGTACTGAAGAGTTTGGTGTCTAAGTGTGGATATGGTTTTTATTTATTTATTTATTTATTTATTTATTTATTTATTTATTTATTGGTTTTTCGAGACAGAGTTTCTCTGTGGCTTTGGAGCCTGTCCTGGAACTAGCTCTGTAGACCAGGCTGGTATCGAACTCACAGAGATCCGCCTGCCTCTGCCTCCCGAGTGCTGGGATTAAAGGCATGCGCCACCATCGCCCGGCTATAGTTTTTATTTTAAACAAGTAGTTTTATTTTTATTCTCATTCTCTCTCTCTCTCTCTCTCTCTCTCTCTCTCTGTACCAGGTATTAAGTAAAAATAATAAGAAAAGGGCAGCTCCACTGACGCAAGAAATCCAATTAGGTCAAATCAAACCGAATCAAAATGTCCATCGTTTTATTAAGAATGACGCTCTCAGGCGTCGGGGAGACACGACAGCAGGTAACCCAGGCAGACCTGAAAACCAGGTGTTTCTCCTCTGGGTGGCCACTTGACCCCTCCCCAGGCATGTTGGGATTTGGAGTCCAGACCAATGCAACTCCCAGGCCAGGGAGGCTGGGATGGATGCCGGGGGCTGGGGGCTATGCTCCCAACTTAACACCAGGTGTGTCTGAGGGGATCAGAAAACATTGGGTCCCCTGGAGCTGGAGTTATTGCTGGTTGTGACTCCCAAAATGGGTGCTGGTACCTGAGCTCTGTTCCTCTGAAAGAGAAGGAAGAGCTTTGACTGGCTGAGTCATCTCTCTAGTCCCTGGCTGTGACTTTGTACCAGAAAGGCCACAGGCAAGAGTGACATCATTAGCTATAATGTTGAAAGATCAATCTTTAACATCTGACTCTATTTAACCTATTGTTGAAATATTCTTGAACTCTGTGTGATCAGATTGCTATTTGAATAAAATAAGACCCATCAAAAGTCCAGGTGGTGGTGGTGCTCGCCTTTAATCCCCAGCACTGGAGGCAGAGGCAAGAGGATATCTGTGAGTTCAAGGCCAGCCTGGTCTACAGGGCAAGTGCCAGGACAGACTACAAAGATACACAGAGAAACCCTGTCTCAAAAAACAGACAAACAAATATTTTTTTTTTATTTATACCCACATGGCAGCTTCCTACCATCTGCAACTCCAGTTCTAAGGGATCCAATGATCTTTTCTGACCTCTGAGGGCACCAGGCATGCAAATGGCATCCCTAGGTACATGCAGGCAAAACAGAATAGTAGATTTAATTTTTAAAAAATTCACAAAACATAAACCAAACCATTGTAGAACTCAGCTTGGTACACACCTGCTAAGACAGGCTCTATAGAGACCAACCAGAAAGTAGTCCTGAGTCTCAGTAGTTTGCCCGAAGGCAGTACCTGGTTTCAAGAAAGACCACAAACTGAGACCACCCAGGCACCACTCAGGAAGAAACCATTCAAATGAAATTTCTAACATTCCAACTTTTGTAGACAGGATCACTTGATGTCCCTTAGCCTAGCACACACCCATCCCCTTTTCACCAGGGCACCCCTAGACAAATGTCAGCCAATCAGGGGTCCTGAATCTTAGAAATCCCTCACCCCAATCTTTGCTACTATAAAAACTCCATTATGCCCAGTTAACAAATCCATTTTAGAGAACTTCTTCAATGTTCCTTATGGTCCCTCCCACACATTTTTTTTTTTTTGTGTGGACAAGGTCTTACCCTGGCTGCCCTAGAAGTCTCTATGTAAAGCAGACCGGCCTCAAACTCTTGTAGATCTGTCTGTGTGCTCCCAGCTTTTACCTCTTTAAAAAATATTAGAAGCCGGGTGGTAGTAGTGCACAACTTTAATCCCAGCAGTCGGGAGGCAGAGGCAGGTGGATCTCTGTGAGTTCGAGGCCAGCCTGGTCTACAAGAGCTAGTTCCAGGACAGGCTCCAAAACCACAGAGAAACCCTGTCTCGAAAAAACAAAACAAAAAAAAAAGCATAAAAATAAATAAATTAATTAATTAAATTTTAAAAAATTAGAATCTATTTACTTAAATTATGTGTATGGGCTCCAGTATACCAGGGTGTGTGCGTGTAGAAGTCAGAAGACAGTTTACAGGAGTTGACTTTCTTTTTTTTTTAATATTTATTTATTTATTTATTATGTATACAATATTCTGTCTGTGTGTATGCATGTAGGCCAGAAGAGGGCACCAGACCTCATTACAGATGGTTGTGAGCCACCATGTGGTTGCCGGGAATTGAACTCAGGACCTTTGGAAGAGCAGACAATGCTCTGAACCACTGAGCCATCTCTCCAGCCCCCAGGAGTTGGCATTCTTATTCCACCACGTGAGTCTCGGGGGATCAAAATCACGTCATCATGTTCGATGGCATCTCAAGAGTCTAGTCTCACTTCCTAGTGCCTCATAATGGAAGTTGAATTTCAACAAGTATTTCAAAGAGGGCAATCTGCATTCAAGCCATCAGAATATACTCCGGTTGACTTTTTTTCTTTTCCTTTCTTTTTTTCTGGTTGTGTTTGTTTGTTTAAGACAGAATTTCCAGGGTTTCCCTGTGTAATAGCCCTGGCTGTCCTGGAACTCCCTCTGTACACCAGGCTGGTGCCTCGGAGTGCTGGGATTAACGGTGTGCGTCACCATGCCCAGCCTTTTTTTTTTTTTTTTTTAGAGGAGAAAAAAACATATTTAATTTTGGGAATACCACGAAAAGGTACCTGTCTCCAATGGACTTCATGCACTTAAATGGGGCATGTCTCAACTCTGTGACATGTTATGCTGCTATCCTTGGATTTAAGATGAAGATTCTGAAGCCGTTTGTTCAAATCACACTGTTAGCAGTAGTAAAGCCTGGGTCTGCAGCCTGGCCGCCCACCGTCCACAGAATAGGTTCATTCCTAAAGCTGCTGTGTTAGGAGCAGCCGGAAGTTAGAGCCTGGAATGTGAGGTGGCTTTGGGGAGGTCAGTACTCCAGGGGAAGTAGTGCGTCCAGCTGTCTGTCTGTCCATCAGGCAGGTTTCCATACAGATAGCTGGGAAGAATCGGATTTCGTGGGCATAAAGGTGACATAGACAGAGAAGTGACTTGAAACCTCCACACACCACTAACAAACACAGGTCAAAATTTTGCTTCAAACTTGCTACAAGGTGGGAGGTATTCTAAAAAAAAAAAAGGGGGGGGGGAACAATTTTAAAATAAGTAAACATAGCCAGGCGGTGGTGGCACACACCTTTAATCCCAGCACTCGGGAGGCAGAGGCAGGTGGATCTCTGTGAGTTCGAGACCAGCCTGGTCTACAAGAGCTAGTTCCAGGACAGGCTCCAAAACCACAGAGAAACCCTGTCTCGAAAAAAGAAAAAAAAAAAAAGTAAACATAAACCTAAGCAAAGGTCCTGAGCGATGGCTCAGCCCTGAGTGTGCTAGCTGCTTGCTTCTGTAGAGGACCTGAGTCTCTTCCCAGCAGGCACATCAAGCTGCTCACAACTGCACCTAACCCCAGCTCCTGGCTTCTGTAAGCACCTGAATGAATCGGCATACTCATAAATATAATATATATGTATATATAATATATAAAACAAACAACAACAACAAAACCAAACAACGAAGGCAAAGATTTGTCTCTGAGCAGAAATGTTTTGTTTCTTTCTTTACTTTGTGAGTTGGTGTCATTGTAGCCCAGGCTAGTCTAGCACCACTAAATGTAGCCAAGGATGACCTTGAATTTTAGATCCTCCTGCCTCTACTCCCAGGTGCTGGGATTATAGGCGTAAACTACCACACCCAGTGTCTGAGCTGCTGGGAAGGATTGCATGGTTTCAGGCGTGCTAAGTAGGCACTCCAGCAATGGAGCAAGATCCCCAGCCTCGAGGAGACACATTTTAATGGAGAAAGTATAAGGCAGTTTTGGATTGTGAAGACTGAATTGGCCAAAGCTTAAAATAGCACATAAATGGCTTCATACTGTTTGCATGTTGACCTGATACTATTTGTAATATTTTTATTTAATTAAAATATGTTTTCAAATGGAATTACTATGGGGTCCTTAGCTCACTCCAAATGGCCAGAAGACACCTGATTGGTAATTGCAGAAAACAGCTTTATTCTCAAAAAACCCAGCATGCTACAAACCCGAGGGGGAGGGTAAGGCAGACCCTGTTAAGCCTGGAATTCCAGCTGTGGTTAAGTGTACTTTGATTAGGTATAGACCTTTACTGATACAGGAATCATTTTATGATTGGCTTACAGCATCTGACCAGCTACTGTGGTTGCTGTGTCAGGGGTCTGTCTGCGGTGTCCGGGCTCTGTCTGCTGTGTCGGGGGTCTGTCTGTGGTGTCGGGGGTCTGTCTACTGTGTCAGGGGTCTGTCTGCGGTGTCAGGGGTCTGTCTGCGGTGTCGGGGGTCTGTCTGCGGTGTCGGGGGTCTGTCTGTGGTGTCGGGGGTCTGTCTACTGTGTCAGGGGTCTGTCTGCGGTGTTGGGGGTCTGTCTGCGGTGTCGGGGGTCTGTCTGCGGTGTCGGGGGTCTGTCTGCGGTGTCGGGGGTCTGTCTGCGGTGTCGGGGGTCTGTCTACTGTGTCAGGGGTCTGTCTGCGGTGTCAGGGGTCTGTCTGCGGTGTCAGGGGTCTGTCTGCGGTGTCAGGGGTCTGTCTGCGGTGTCGGGGCTCTGTCTGCGGTGTCGGGGGTCTGTCTGCGGTGTCGGGGGTCTGTCTACTGTGTCGGGGGTCTGTCTGCGGTGTCAGGGGTCTGTCTGCGGTGTCGGGGCTCTGTCTGCGGTGTCGGGGGTCTGTCTGCGGTGTCGGGGCTCTGTCTGCTGTGTCAGGGGTCTGTCTGTGGTGTCGGGGCTCTGTCTGCTGTGTCGGGGGTCTGTCTGCGGTGTCGGGGCTCTGTCTGCTGTGTCAGGGATCTGTCTGCGGTGTCGGGGCTCTGTCTGCGGTGTCGGGGCTCTGTCTGCGGTGTCGGGGGTCTGTCTGCGGTGTCAGGGTCTGTCTGCGGTGTCGGGGGTCTGTCTGCTGTGTCGGGGGTCTGTCTGCGGTGTCGGGGGTCTGTCTGCGGTGTCGGGGCTCTGTCTACTGTGTCGGGGTCTGTCTGCGGTGTCGGAGGTTTGTTTGACTGAAAATAACAAAAACAGTTCCTACTTGTGACAGGGTAGGTTCCTGATTGGCTGTCAGACTGGACGTACTTCCTGAGGGTCTTGTCGAAGCCAGATGGGAGTCAACATAGGATGATGGGGTAATAACGTGGGGCAGAGATCTTAGCAAACTGGCCCCAGGGGGGAAAAAAACCAACTGGCCCTGACCCTTTCAATTACAACTGTTTAACTTTATCTTTCAGTCGCGGGGCGGTGGTGGCGCACGCCTTTAATCCCAGCACTTGGGAGGCAGAGGCAGGCGGATTTCTGTGAGTTGGAGACCAGCCTGGTCTACAAGAGCTAGTTCCAGGACAGGCTCCAAAACCACAGAGAAACCCTGTCTCGAAAAACCAAAATAAATAAATAAATAAATAAATAAATAAATTTTATCTTTCAAGCGTAGAGCCACTACAGGTGGATTTCTGTGAGTTTGAGACCAGCTTGGTCTACAGAGGGAGTTCCAGAACAGGTAAGGTTACACAGAGAAACCATGTCTTGAAAAAACAAAAAATAAAAATAAAGATAAAAGAAGAGGGCCACTCACAGATATAGAGAGCCTATATCTGTGGCTCGTGTTACTATGTCTACTGGACAGTGCTGGTTAGAGAATCACTGTTGGCTAGAGACACTTTTAAAAAGTAGCCAAGGGATGTCTAGTTAAAGGTTACCCAAAGCTTCCTAGGCCTGGTCAAAGGTCCTTGGACTTCTCCTAGTACCACAGTTGGCCAAGGGAACATCCCCATAAAGGCTTCTTCAGCCTGTCAATGCCTGTTAAAATCTAGCCATAGTATTACATACCTGTAGTACCTGTAATGCCAGAGACAGGAGGATCACTAATTCAAGGCTATCCTGTGCTACGTGGTGAGACCCTTTTTCAAAACAAAACAACAAACCAGTCTAGCAGACAATTGCTCAAGCCTTTCACTAGAAGACGAGGGTCCCATTCAGACCACAGAGTTCCACTCTGGTTGGGATTTGGGATAGTCTCTGGTAAATCTGCTGCCATTAGTTAAAAGGAAGGCCCAGAGATATGCATTTTTAATCTTATTTCCCACTGGGGCTTGATCTGCTGCTTCTCTGAGATGCAGAAGCATTGCCCTAGAAGTCCCTTGCAGTTGGGTCTGATGTGAGTGAGCTCTTGGGAAGTGGGGGCAGAAGGATCAAGAGTTCATTCTTTTTTTTTTTTTAAGATTTTTATTTATTATGTATATAGGTTTCTTCCTTCATGTATCCTGCAGTACAGAAGAGGACACCAGATCTTATTACAGATGGTTGTGAGCCACCATATGGTTGCTGGGAATTGAACTCAGGACCTCTGGAAGAGCAGCCAGGGCTCTATTCCTCTGAGCCATCTCTCCAGCCACCAAGAGTTCATTCTTGACCCTGTTTAAAACCAGCTTGGGCTGGATGTTAATGGCATGTGCTTTTAATCCCAGCAGGAGGCAGAGGTGGGGGGGGGTCTGTAAATTCAAGGCCAGGCTGGTCTACAAAGTAAGTTCCAGGACAATCAGAAACCTGATGGCGGTGGGTCTTGTATTAATCTGTTGCTTTCATTGGTTAATTAATAAAGAAACTGCCGAGGCCCATTTGATAGGCCAACCCTTAGGTGGGTGGAGTAAACAAAACAGAATGCTGGGAGAAAGAAGCCGAGTCAGGAGTCGCCATGATTCTCCCACTCCAGACAGACACAGGTTAAGATCTTTCCTGGTAAACCAGCTCATGGTACTACACAAAATATTAAAAATGGGTTAGATCAACATGTAAAAGCTAGCCAATAAGAGGCTAAAACTAATGGGCCAGGCAGTGATTAAAAAAATACAGTTTCCGTGTAATTATTTTGGGGCATAAGCCATACGGGCGGCCGGGTGCCAGGAATGCAGCCCCGCCGCTCATATTACAACAGAAACCTTGTCTCGAAAAACCAGAAAAACCAAACAAAAGCTCATTCTTGGGTTACACAAGGTTCTGTCTCAAAAAAGGAACAAAAAGGGGCAGGAGATCAGGGCTGTAGAGATGGCTCAGTAGTTAAGAGCATTTGAGGTTCTGAGTTCAAGTCCCAGGAACCATACGGTGGCTCACAATCATCTGTAATGAGATCTGGTGCCCTCTTCTAGCATGTAGAGATACGAACAGGCAGAACACTATACATCATAAATAAATATTTGTTAAAAAGGAAGAGGAAAAAAATGCTTGCTAAGGCTTTTAACCTTGGTGGCAGGAGGCAGAGATGTGCCCAGAAAGGACTCTGAAATGCCCTTTGAGCCATGTGCTTAGGGAATGCCACTGGGGAAGTAGGGTCAGGCTCAGGCTTGGTGTGAGCCCAGGGTCCAGCATGGTCCCTGGGGACTCTGGGAACTCTCATCACTTCAGCCCACTTCCTTGTGTTAATGAGTTTAGCTCAGTGACCCATTGGGTGGACCTCTATGCTTGCTGTTTACCTGTCCTTTAAGAGAATTTGGGGGGGCACTCGGGAGGCAGAGGCAGGCGGATCTCTGTGAGTTCGAGACCAGCCTGGTCTACAAGAGCTAGTTCCAGGACAGGCTCCAAAACCATAGAGAAACCCTGTCTCGGAAAAAAAGAGAGAGAGAGAGAGAGAGAGAGAGAGAGAGAATTTGGGGGGACATACCTTTTCTGGCACTTTAGGTTAACATTTAGAACTTTAAATCTTCAATCTAAAGAATTACAGATATGGGCCTACTGCTCTCCCAGGAGACCCAGGTTCGAGTCCCAGAGCCCACATGGTGGCTTACAACCGTATGTCACTCCAGTTCCAGGGACTCAGATGTCCTTTTCTGCCCTTCCAGGGCACTGGGCACTCATGTGGTCCATAGACATACATTCAGGCAAACACATCTCTAAAACAAAAATTTTAAATCTTTGAAAAAACAAAACTGCATAGCATAGAGTCTCACTTCCGGTTCATCTTGATGTCCTATTTACTCTTGCTGCGCCTGCAATCGCTTGCAGCTGGAGGGGGAGGCGGTGATGGCTGGCGTCGCAGATGAGCGTCCCGTGACTCTCCCTTCTCTGCTTCTAACAGGAACGTGTCAGTGGCTCTGTTAGACCAGCTATCGCTGTATGTGTACTGCTCAAGTAGTTGCCATGACTACTTGCCATGGTAATCTCCGCAGCAAAACAGCGTTATGTCCTGAGGACAAAAGCCGTACTATGAAAACAAGGTACAGGATTCCACCCTCCCAGCCTCTCCATTCTGTTCTATAGCCGACCTTGGCCCAGAGGAAAAAGAAAATGGGCTTTCGGCGCAGACAGATTGGGGTTTGAATCCCCCGCAGTGGCAAATAGCGCTGAACTTGGGAAATAAACCTCTTGGAACATACTTCCTTTTCCACCAGCCAAGGCCAACAGCTGCCATCTTAGTGCCCTTGAGAGGATCAGATGGGATAAACCAGTGAAATAAACAGGACAGCATCTGGCATACGACAGACCTCCAATTACTCCTGAACGTCCACGGTACATAGGTAATTATTAAGCTGTCTTCCTGCGATAGCTATAGTGAAGGAAACGGGCACGACTCAGCAGGTGAAGTGGGTTCACGCGTCTGCAGCCGCGCAGCCTCACAGTGGGAGGATGCTTGCCCTGCTCTTCGGGAAGGTCAATGGGTGGTTACAAGTTGTGAACTATACCGCCCCAGGCCAGTTGAAGTTGAGTTTTGTGTTTATTCAGCATCTGGGATGCCGGTGTTGAGGTCAGGCCACCCTGTCCTGGGTTACTCCATGATGTGTAAAACAATGCTTTGTCAGACCGTCTACTTTATCAATTTTTGACTACATTTTGAGGATGGAGAATGAAATGAATAATTGATTGTCAACTTGACAGGGTCTAGAACCAGCTGGGAGCTGTGGGCCTCTGGACGTGCCTATGTGGGGGGGATATCTTTTTTTCTTTTTCTTTTTTTTTTTTTTTCCAAGACAGGGTTTCTCCGTGTAACAGTCCTGACTGGCCTCAAACTCACTGAGATCCGCCTGCCTCTGCCTCCCGTGTGCTGGGATTAAAGGTGTGCACCACCACCACTACCCAGCAAGGGGGATTATCGTGAGAACATTAATTGAGGCTGGAAGCCCTGCCCATTGTGGGGGTCACCACTTCCTGGCTGGGGTCCTGGGCTGTCTTAGAGGAGAAAGGGAGCTGTCATGTGGTCGTTCATCACTCTGCCTCTGATTATAGATGGGATGTGTCTAGCAGCTACTTCCATCTACTGTTGCCTTCTCTGTCCTCATGAATCCTGAGACTGAACAAAACCTTTCTCCCTTAAGCTGTTTGGTCAAATGATTTTTATCCCAGCAAAAAGAAAAGAAACTTAAGACAGATGATAACTAGCCTGTGCCCCCCCCCCCGTACAGACTGATGATTATTCTTGGAAGTAGAGAGGGTGCTATCATAGAAATGTGTTCGGGTGGGGCTGGAGAGGTAGCTTAGCCGGTAAGAGCACCGACTGCTCTTGCAGAGGACCCAGGCTCAAGTCTCAGCAGCCACATGGCAGCTCACAACTGTCTATAACTCCAAGATCTGACATCCTCACTTATACATGCTGGCAAAACACCAATCCACATAAAATAAAAATAAATAAAGAAGGATATTAAAATTATTCATTAGGGTGAATTGGGACTGTAGGGGTGCATAAGTATCTCAAGATTAAAAGCATCTCAAGAAAACCAAGCCTGCTAGGGCATTTGTCAGACACATGAACCTTAAGAACACTCCCGGGTTAGAGAGATGGCTCAGTGGTTAAGAGCATTGCCTGCTCTTCCAAAGGTCCTGAGTTCAATTCCCAGCAACCACATGGTGGTTCACAACCATTTGTAATGAGGTCTGGTGCCCTCTTCTGGCCTGCAGGCATACACACAGACAGAACACAGAATATTGTATACGTAATAAATAAAAAAAAATATTAAAAAAATTAAAAAAAAGAAAGATCACTCCCTTCCCTGGCCCCCATAAAGAGGTGGACACCTAGTCCAGCAATGGCAGTCAGGCCCCCTGTCCTGCCATCTGGCCACCTGGTGCATGTATCAAGGACCAACTGGAAGAGACTCCTGGAGCTTCGGCTCAGCTTGGTCCTGTTGTTGACGTGAGATTTGACTCTTATCTCTGTTTACTCTGTCCAGTTGATTTCCATGTTGTTATAACTGGCCTCATCAACATTTCTCCAAGTCACCCCTTCCATCTGACATCCGTCTCATGTGTATTATTCAATGTTTATTAAAAAAAAAAAAAGAAACAAGCTGGGAGGTGATGGACACCTTTAATCCCAGCACTCGGGAGGCAGAGGCAGGTGGATTTCTGTGAGTTCGAGGCCAGCCTGGTCTACAGGAGCTAGCTCCAGGACAGGCTCCAAAGCTACAGAGACACCCTATCTCAAAAAGAAAAAAAAAGAAGAAAGAAAGAAAAGAGAATAAGAAAAGAAAACAAACAAAAAACAGCATTTTTTTTTTAAATTTAGAATAGGAGTTTTTTGTTTGATTGATTGATTGGTTGTTTGCTTGTTTTTTAAAGGGAATTAGGCCTCACGATCATAGGGGCTGAAGGTCGGGTAATAGGCTGTCTGCAGGCCTGAGAGTCAGAGAAGCGAGGAGCGCGACTCAGTCCAAGCAGGGGCTGCAGAACCAGCAGCCAGCAGTGCACCCCCAAGCCTAAAGCCGAAGGCTGAGAAGCTAGTCTGGAAGCGTCACAGGTCGCTCCAGACAGCAGGGCCAGAGTTTCCCCTTTTCCTTTCCTGTTCTGATTGGTCCCGGCAGTTGGGTGGTGCTTGTCCTCACTAAGCTAATCCACGCACTGGTCTCTGGAAACACTCTTTTTTTTTTTTTTTTTTTTTTTTTTTTTTGATTTTCGAGACAGGGTTTCTCTGTAGCTTTGGTGCTCGTCCCGGAATTAGCTCTTCTAGACCAGGCTGGCCTCAAACTCCCAGAGATCCGCCTGCCTCTGCCTCCCGAGTGCTGGGATTAAAGGCGTGCGCCACCACCGCCCGGCACTGGAAACACTCTTGCAGACATGCCCGGCACTCATCAACCCAGGCAAGCCTGCACCCCAAACTGACCATCACACCTCGGAATGCCCTGCTGCTGTTTCACCGCCTTATGTGATGAATGTAACCATTTAAAAGACAATAAACACGTATTTCAGTTGTTTCTGTAGGTGTCTGCCTGAGCTTCTTAGCTGGGTGGCTCAGACTCAGACTGCTTTCAGTGTTGTGGTTGCGCGTCGTTATCAGAGTCTGCCTCCTCCAAGCCCGCGCGCGTTCTTCTTGCTGGCTATTGGCTGCAGACTTCAGTCAGTTTTACCATAAATTACCTTATGGCAGGTGGATTCTCCCTAATCACGGTGTGTGTGTGCGTGTGTGCGTGTGTGTGTGTGTGTGTGTGTGTGGTGTGAAAAAAGAGAGAGGGGGAGGTCTTTTTTTGTTTGTTTTTTTGAAACGTGGTTTCTCTGTTACCTGGAACTTGCTCTGTAGATCAGGCTGGCCTTGAATTCAGAGATCCCCCTGCCTCTGCCTCCCTCCCCAGTGCTGGGATTACAGGCGTGATGAAAAGGTCTTTGTTTTAAGTTGTTCACCTCATATATTTTGTCGGAGCTGACTAAGAGAATGATAAATCTCAGTAACACAACAGTCAGTCCGGTGTTGTGGGATGTTTGTACACTGTGTGAAGGTATATTGCTGTGATTGATGTAATAAAAAGCTGAATGGTCAATAGCTAGGCAGGAGGTATGGTTGGGGCTTCTGGTGAGAGAGAGAGAGAGAGAGAGAGAGAGAGAGAGAGAGAGAGAGAGAGAGAGAGAGAGAGAGAGAGAACGAACTCTGGGAAGAAGAAAATGCAGAGTCACCAGTCAGAGGAAGCAGGATGTGCAGGCGGAGAGGTAACAGCCACGAGGCTTGTGACAGGATATAGATGAACAGAAATGAGTTCATTTAAGCTCTAAGAGGTAGTTGGGAACACGTCTAAGCTTTAGGCTGAACTTTTATAATTAATAAGAACTCTTCATGTCACTATTTGAGAGTTGGCTGGCTGGACAGCTTTAGTGGTAAAGTCAAGGAAGAGTAGACAATTAAACTGAAAACACAGAGACACCAGGAAATATTTGATAGTGCTTCTAGAAAGGACCAGAGAAGGGGGGTGAATGGAAGGGGCTAGAGAGAGGGCTCATCAATGGTAAGCGCTTGCTGTGCAGGCAGAAGTTTGGATCCCAGCACCCATGTAACAACCATGTAACAAGCCGTGTGGCCCACCCACACCTGCCACCCCGGCTCCACAAGTGATAGAGATAAGAGTCACTGGAGCTTTCTGGCTGCCAGCCTAGTTGAAAAAACCCAATCCTCAGGTTCAAGGAGAGAGAGAGACCCTACCTCAAAGGAATAGATGGATCTGATAGAGGAGGGCTTTTGACACCCTCTTCTGGTTTCCTCACGTGCACACAGGCTCACACAAGAGCAAGCACATGTTTGTACACTCTTGCACAGATACATACAAATAAATAAGCAAACAAATTGGGGAAAAAAGAAACTTCAGTGGAACTCGGGAGTGGGTGGTATACACCTGAGATTTCAGAACGTCGAAGGCTGAGGCAGGAGGATAATGAGGTCAGGAGGAAGAGGAGGAGGAGGAGCTGATGAAGCAAGCCGACCCCAGATGAAGGTGATTCCTGTGGGAAGCAGAGGCCAAAGCTGGAGATACACAGACTCTAAACTAATCTAAGCCTACAGCAAAGTAATCTAATTAACCCAAGGCAGCTAAGCCTGTCTGTAAAACATTCACTTATATTAGCCAGTAAATAAACCTCCTTTTTTTCTATGCAGGACTGAAGTGAGCCAAGTGTCTTGTGCATTCTGACAAACACTATTACTGAGCTGTGTTTCCACCTAACACATAAACCGGATCATGTTATTTTCTTACACAACACCTTGCGGCTTCTATTAACCTCCCTTCGGTAGAGCCCAGGGTCTGTAGCATGCCCTAATTAGAGCCACAGCTATCTCTGCCTCTTTTTTTAACCTCGTTTCTGGATTTAAGCTTATTATACCTTCTATCCTTGCCCAGTGTGGTGGTGCACACCTTTAACCACAGCGGTTGGGAGGCATAGGGAGGCAGATCTCTGTAGGTTCCAGGTCAGTCAGGGTTACGTAGTGAGACTCATCTTAACAAACTAACAAGCTGGGTGGTGGTGGTGCACGCCTTTAATCCCAGCACTCAGGAGGCAGAGGCAGGCAAGCAGAGGCAGGTGGATCTCTGTGAGTTCAAGGCCAGCCTAGTCTACAAGAGCAAGAGCTAGTTTCAGGACAGGCTCCAAAAAGCTCCAAAAGAGAAACCCTGTCTCGAAAAACCAAAAAAAAAAAAAAAAAAAAAAAAAAAAAAAAGCAAAAACAAACAAACTAACAAACCCAAACAAATCTCAAACTTGCACCCTGCCCAAGAGCAACATTGACAGTGAGTTTGTGAGGTTTAGTTACAGTAGAAGCCACGAGCAAGATGACCATACTCTACCTCATCAGGAGAGCCTAGACACCTAAGACCTAGGTCCAGAGGTTGGACCAGATTTATCTGCTAATGAGATCCAGGCCTCTGGCTGTTATGGTCTGCATTCGTATGTTGGGAACTTAAACCCCCAGTGTAATAATGTTGGGAAGTAGTTACCTTATGAGGGTTCTTTCCTCATGAATGGATTGGTGCTAATTTTAAAATGGCTTATTACAGAGGGAAAAAGTCCCTCTTGCCCTTCCATCTGCCACTCTGAGTGCATGCAGAGGTTCCCCCCTTCCAGGAAATACAGCACTTTGGGTACCATCTCGGAACAGAAAGCAGCCCTCAGCGAACACAGCCCCTGCTCACAAGCTTCCAGATTCTCAGTCTTCCTGAGTGGTGAGGAATAAACACCTGCTCTTGTCTGCAGTGCTGTTGCAACATAGACGGCCTGAGGCACTGTCAGCCTCTGTTTCTGCAGGGCTGTGTTTCCAGCCGCTCTCTGTGACCTCAGCAAGGTCTCCGCAGAAGTTGACATGTTAGTGCTTCTCCAGTGGAGTGGCTAAGTTGATTCATCCTGACCCCAGTCCTGGGCTGTTTGCATTATGCCTGGTATCCAAACTCTCCAAGGAGGGGGCTGTGTAAATTCGTGCAGTGTTCAGGGAAAAATCTGCGGCAGAGTGGCCCATTCTGTTTTCATTTTGTCCTATAGATGACATAGAAGGTTATTTTCTTTACTTATTTTCCCCCTGACCCTTTTTAAAATTTCTTATTTTATGTGTATAGGTGTTTTGTTGGCATGTACAAGTGTTGATCCTATAAATGCAGTACCCGCAGAGGCCAGAAGGGGGCGGCAGATCACTTGGAACTAGAGTTACAGACACATGTGAGCCACTATGTAGGTGCTGAGACTTGAACCCTGGCCCTCTGTAAAAGCAGCACAGGCTTTTAACTACTGAGCCAGCTCTCTAGTTCCTTACTTTGTTTTTGAGACAGTCTCACTACGTAGCCCAGGCTGATCCGGTACATTCTATGTTGCCAAGGCTGGCTTTGAGCCTGCACCAATCCTCTGGTCTTTTCATGAGTACTGGGATTGCAGACCGGCTCCAGCCTGCCCAGCTTTAGTAAGCCATTTCTTCTGGAGTAAATGTAGCTCATGAGTGGATATTCTGATTTATTAACAGATACGGTGAATGAATGAAAAAAATAAAATAAAAAGGAAAGGAAAGGACATGACCGCTCTTAGATATGGTGGAGGAGAAAGTTTATCGTATTTATCGTAGATAGGTGTAGTCAGAGGTGGGGCCATCTGGGAGAGTCTAGAGTGGACATGCCCAGACTGAGCTGTGCCACAGGGTGGGGGAGAAGAGAGGGAGGGGACCAGGTACGGCAGTTAGGTGCCCAAAGGTGCAAAAGGGGCAGGTAACCAAAATGTCTGGATTCTTTAGGGAAGAGTCTACGGGAAAAGGACAGCCCAGCCCCTGGGCTGGAGAGTTCAGGGTAGAGGGTGGGGTAGTCCAGTCATATCGTGGGACTGAGGGATGCCGGGAGAACCTGGTGGCATTCAGCAGTGATCAGTCCCAGTGTTGATTAGCAAGGAAAGCGGAGGAGGTTAGAGGGCAGCTCTGGAGGACGGCTCTTTAAAAAAACAGTTTATTGAGTACATTGCAAAGGGGCGTGCAATGGGGCAGTAGCTATGGTACTGCCTGCAGCACAGGAAAATGGGGCTGGATTTAAATGTGTAATTTGATATTTGTATTAGACATTCACTTAAAACTCAGTTTCAATGAGGAACCATTTACACACAATAAAATGTACCAGTTCATATCGAGAATTTCATGCGTGCTTAAACGTTCTGATCAAATTCACCCCCAATTCCTTCCCCTTTCATCTCCAATTTCTTCAGCATCCTGCCACTCTTCTTCATATGAACTCTATCTCTATATCTGTATATGTATATATATACACACATATCCATATATATACAGACACATATATGTGCATACATGATCTATATATTGCCCTCTCCCTCTCTCCCTCCCCCCTCCCCATTATATCCACTTGGTGCAATCTGCATGTGCCTGTATGTGTGTGTGAGGCTGTCCACAGGAGCCTGGGAGCCACTTCAGGAGCTGCATCCCTGAAGAAAACTTCTTTCTCCTTCAGCAGCCAGCGATTACCAATCACTTCTCTCTCTCTCTCTCTCTCCCTCTCTATCTCTCTTTATTTTTATTTATTTATTTATTTATTTTGGTTTTTCTTTTTTTTTTGTTTGTTTTTTGAGGGTTTCTCTGTGGTTTTGGAGCCTGTCCTGGAACTAGCTCTTGTAGACCAGGCTTGTCTCGAACTCACAGAGATCCGCCTGCCTCTGCCTCCCAAGCGCTGGGATTAAAGGCCTGCGCCACCACCGCCTGGCGTCTCTCTTTATTTTTAAGCTTAATTTATTTTTATTTTATGTGCATTGGCATTTTGCCTGCATGTGAAGCAGAAGCACCAGGCCGCCTACTTTCCAACAGGTCCTCTGACCACCTCTCTCCTTGTTTTACCCTCCCATGTTGGACCAGGGCTGAGCTGTGTGAATGGTACATGAGAAAAACTATGTCTTATGAACTGTATTGTGTCCTTACAAAAAAACGTATGCTCAAATCCTCCCCTCTAGTGCCTCAGAATGAGACCGAATGAGACCTTATATAGAAATAGGGTCATTACAGAGACTGCTGAGTTAAAATGAAGTCATTAGGGTGAACCCTGGTCCAATAAAACTGGTACCCTTTTTAAAGGGGGGAGTACTTGAAGCACAAAGACAGATGTGCGTAGAAGGAAAATGACGTGATAGCATTTAGGACAGGGCAAACCGTTTGCTTGGAATGCTTACATCTACAAAACAGGAATACTAAGGCTTGCCAACAAATAGCAGACGCTAGGAAGAGGCAAGGGAAGGCCCTCCCGAGAGCTGTCAAAGGGGAAAGACCCTCCAGACACTCTGAGTTTTGACTTGATGTCTCCCAAAACTGCAAAATACTAAATCTCTGTTGTTTGATTCACAGTGCTGGTGCCCTAGGAAAAGGATACGTCACATTATAGTGCATGAAGGTGCTGTTTCTGGAATTCGAATATGATGACTGTAGCTCCCTTCTCAGATGCACTGTCTCTTAGAATGCTCCCTCTGGGGACAGCCAGCCACCATAGAGTGGAGACACTCAGGCAACTTACAACAGGGCCCCACAAGGAAGAGAATTGACTGGCAGTGAATGACCAGCAAGGGACAGAGGAGAGGTGCAGGAATATTCTTTTTTTGTTGTTTTGTTTTTTGTTTTTCTTTTTTTTTTTTTTGGTTTTTCGAGCCAGGGTTTCTCTGTGGCTTTGGAGCCTGTCCTGGAACTAGCTCTGTAGACCAGGCTGGCCTCGAACTCACAGAGATCCGCCTGCCTCTGCCTCCCGAGCACTGGGATTAAAGGCGTGCGCCACCACTGCCCAGCGGTGCAGGAATATTGTGAAGGAGGTTTCATTCTAGTTGAAAAGCTGGATGAGACCACATCAAGCCAGAACCCCGGAGTCACTTCTGACTTCCTGATTCCTAGGCAGAGGAGGGACATGGTAGAACAGGAGTGGACCAGACAAAGCAAACTGAAGTCACGAGAGCCCTAATCAGGTGACAATTTATGCAGACCTGAGAGCTAGGATTTCTGAGTCTGGTTCCCTGGGGAAGGTAATCTGCATCTGGCATGTGTCCAAAGGAGTCTTTTAAATGAGAGTAAAAAGTGGAAAAGAAGGAGAAGCTAAGGCAAGAGCTGGAGTTGGTGTTGGCTTAGAAGTGTAGCTCATTTGCTCAAGTATTTGCCTAGCACGCAGGAAGCTCTGGGTCTAAGCCCCAGCACCGAATAAAACAAGAATAAAACCGACAAACGCCTGTAATCCCAGTGCTCTGAAGCAGAGGTGGCAGGAGAATTATAAATTCAAGAATAGACTAGAGAGCTGGTTCCATCTTTAAAGACTAGATTCATAACCAAAATGTCAAGAAATTCAAGATCGTCTTTGAATCACAGAGTGCAGGGCCAGCCAGGACATGAGGGACATGAGATCCTGTTCCTCAAATCAATCAGTCAGTTGGTGTAGATTCATATCAAAAATTGACACCAAGCCGGGCGGTGGTGGCGCACGCCTTTAATCCCAGCACTCGGGAGGCAGAGGCAGGCGGATCTCTGTGAGTTCGAGGCCAGCCTGGTCTACAAGAGCTAGTTCCAGGACAGGCTCCAAAACCACAGAGAAACCCTGTCTCGACAAAACAAACAAACAAAAAAATTGACACCAAATACTATGCACGGCTCTTCAAAGGTTTTTTAAGTATTCTCAATTTCTGAATGAGTGGGAATTGTTGCTTTCTATCCCTGCTTAAGAAGATATTTTCTTTTTTGGGTCTGTTTTGTGTTGTTTTTGTTTGTTTTTTGCGAGACAGGGTTTCTCTGTGAAACAGTCCTGGCTGTCCTGGAACTTGCTCTGTAGACCAGGCTGGCCTCAAACCCACAGAGATCCGCCTGCCTCTGCCTCCCAAGTGCTGTGATTAAAGGTGCGTGCTGCTGCCACGCTAAACTAGGAAGCTACTTTCAGGCTCCCTAAATGTTAAACTCTGTAGTTTACACCCAAATGCATCTGTGTCTCTCTGTGTTTCTCCTTCAGTCTCACGCCTTTAGAGAACTTCTTGTTTCATTTCTTGCGGCCATCCAGACTTCTCCGGCCTTGGTGATAGGGACATTGAAAATTTGTCTGCTCTGGTTGAGATCCCTGGGCCCCTTTAGTGCACAGGAAGAGATCATGTGCCGGTCCTGTAGCTGCTTTTGTGACCAGGGCCTAGGAAGGGAAGTCAGGAACAGAGATTATAGGGCAGAAAGATCGTTTTCTGCTGTCACACATTAGAGCACCTCTGTGGGAGACAGGAGGTGCGGAGACAGTTTGGAATGTCTTTCACATGGTGGTTTCTGCATAACGGCTCCTGAGACGGCAGCTGTCGGTGTCTGGAGGGCTGCAGAGACGTACATAAGCTTCCCGAATAGAAGGTGTTTTCAGCGGTACAGTGGTTCCCTATGACTGTCCTAATCACGCCTCAGGCGAACCCGAGTGAGGCGGCGAGACGGAAGCAGACGATGAAGTTTAGGCAGATCACAGTTGAGTGTAACAGTTGTCGAAGTCTTACTAGCAAATAGTGCTCCTCGTCAGAGCGTATAAATCAACCTTTCTGCCAGTAAGGGTCCAGGCAGCAGGATGTTAGACGCGCAGTACAGACGACGCCATCTGAGAACGTGAACATCACAGAATGTACTCGCACACACCTAGATGGATGAACATGTGTGTGGGCTGCTGCAGGGTGACATGGTGTGCAGTTACTCCGTGTGTCAGTTAGCTTTTGTCCCCTTGAACAAACTAAAGTCATTTGGCAAGAGGAAACCTCTATTGAGGGACGCTGCCATCTGATTGGGCTGTAGGCAAGTCTGCAGGGTTTTGTCTTAATGGTTGCTATGGGAGGGCTAAGCCCTCTGTAGGCAGTGCCACCCCGGGCAGGTGGTTCTGGGCTGTATAAGCAAGCCGACTGAGCAAGGCCTGGAGAGCAAGCCTGTAAGCAGCACTCCGCCATGGTCTCTGCTTCAGCTCCCACCCCGACTTCCTTTCGTGATGGACTGTTAGGTTGTAGGCTGAAATAAACCCTTACTTCCCAAGTTTTTGGTAGTGCTTTATTACATTGATAGAAAGCAAACTAAGACACATAGTAAAATATCTTTTTCTAAAAAGAAATAAGTCACTGAGTGGTGATGGCGCACGCCTTTAATCCCAGCATTTGGGAGGCAGAGGCAGGCGAATCTCCTTGAGCTCAAGGCCAGCCTGGGCTATAGAGCAAATTCCAGGACAGTCTCCAAAGCTACACAGAGAAACCGTTGAGCCGGGTGGTGGTGGCGCACGCCTTTAATCCCAGCACTTGGGAGGCAGAGGCAGGCGGATTTCTGTGAGTTCGAGACCAGCCTGGTCTACAAGAGCTAGTTCCAGGACAGGCTCCAAAACCAAAAAAAAAAAAAAAAAAAGTTGAGGTATACTCTTAACCAACAATACTAAATACCTACTCCTATATTTCCATGATCAAGTACTGTATACTGTATGGTACTGTGCACTCTATGACTGGTTGCAGGGCCAGCTTGTTTACACCAGCATCGCCACAAACACGTGGGGAATGCCTTGTGAAGAGATGCTGTCCCGGCTAGTACACCTCACTAGGCAATAGGAATTTTCAGCTTCAGTTGTGTGATGTTTCTTAGGTCAAGAAATAGAAACATCTGTTTACCTAAGAGAGAGGACTCCAGTGGTGAGCCAATGAGCTTGCTGGAGTTACTTACTGGAGCATGTGTGATTCAGAGGCAGCTGCGACCCGAGAGCCTCCTCCCCAGTAATTATTTACTGCTTATCTGACCTTGGAGCAGGGTCTTGCTAGCCACCCTCACCCCTCCACCTAGGAATGTAAATAGGCCTGGTCTTCTGAGAGTCTCCTTGTAGGTGATCAACAATTGCTCTTATTCGAGATGGCAATGTCCAACCCAGAGAGACAACTTTATCATATAGAAAGGGCCACCCTCAAATACTGTAGTCTACAGTTGACAGAAACAAAATGTCTGTACTCTATGACTCTAGTGCCATGGATATTTATGGGTATTTTAAATACTATGTAGGTTTTTTCTTTTTGGCTTTTTGAGACAGTTTCTCTGTAGCTTTGGAGCCTGTCCTGGAACTCGCTCTGTAGACCAGGCCGGCCTTGAACTCACAGAGATCTGCCTGCCTCTGCCTCCCAAGTGCTGAGATTAAAGGCATGCACCTCATAGGGATTTTTAATTAAAAAAATATTTAGCCGGGCGGTGGTGGCGCATGCCTTTAATCCCAGCAGTCGGGAGGCAGAGGCAGGCAGATCTCTGTGAGTTCGAGGCCAGGCTGGTCTAGAAGAGCTAGTTCCAGGACAGGAACCAAAAAGCTACAGAGAAACCCTGTCTCGAAAATCAAAAAAAAAAAAAAAAAATTTAACAAGAGAAAGATAGGCTTGTAGGGGTGAATCTGAGTCAGAAACAGACATTTTTATTTCTCTCTCTCTCTCCTTCCTTCCTTTCCTTTTTTTTCCCCCCGGACAGTCTCACTATGTAATTCTGGCTGACTCTGAACGCACTATGTAGAGCAGGCTATCCTTGAACTCACAGATCCTTAACACCTCGGGCTCAGAAGTGATGGATTAAGGGGTGTGTACCATACCCAGTCACCGTTTCATTTTTGACACAGGGTCTCATTCATTTTGTAGCCCAGGCTGAACTCTAATGCTTGCCAATCCTCTTTTTCCAGTCTCCCAAGGTGTGGGGGTTACAGGCAAAACCCAGGATTTTAACATCCCAAAGAAATTATTTCAGGATATTTATTCTTTTGAGAAGTCATTTGGGCTAGAGGGACGGCTCAGTGGTTGAAAACATGTACTGCTCTTCCGGAGGACCCAAGTTTGATTCTCTGCCCCATTGGGCAGCTCACAGCTGCCTATAACTGCAGCTTCAGGGGATCTAATGCCACTGGCCTCCAAGTGCCCTTGTACTCCTGTGCACATACCTACACATAAACATTTAATTAAAAATAATGAAATAAAGAAAAACTTTTGGAACAAAATCTGGAAGAAAGTTAAACTTTTTGTTGTTTTGTTTTGACACAGGTTCTCACTATGTAGCCCTGGCTGGCCTGGAACTTGTTATGTAAACTAGGGTGTCTTCAAACTCAGAGAGACTCGCCTGCCTCCAGAGTCCGGGGATTAAGGGCATGTGCCACAACGACCATCTTGACATTTTTTTCTTATTGTCAAAATTTTTCAGAGTCTGTTTATATTGAGAAAACTATCAAAAAAACAAACAAGCAAATAAAATAGACTATCTGGTCAGAGTGAATAGTGTCCTCAGGAATGTATGAGATAAGAAGAAAAACAGTAGACACTTGATTGCACATGATCATGGATATATTGAAGCAAAAATAATGGAAATGTACATAATTCTACAAAAAAAACCCTCTTGTAACACCAAAATTATGTGCAGAAGGCCGGTGCAGATCTTGAAAGTAGAACTGCACTTATAGAAGAAACTTAAATGCTTGGTAATGTTACTCCTTTGAAAGTTAGGAGTAAAGATTTAAAAATATTACATCTATCTTTTTTTTTTTAGATGTATTAACAATTTATTGCATCACAGGGCAGTAGTGGTGCACACCTTTAATCCCAGCACTCGGGAGGAGGCAGAGGCAGGTGGATCTCTGAGAGTTTGAGGCCAGCCTGGTCTACAAGAGCTAGTTCCAGGACAGACAGGCTCCAAAGCTACAGAGAAACCCTGTCTCAAAATAACCAAAACCAAGACAAAACAAAAAACAAACAAAAAGGGGCTGGAGAGATGGCTCAGTGGTTAAGAGCATTGCTTGCTCTTCCAAAGGTCCTGAGTTCAATTCCCAGCAACCACATGGTGGGTCACAACCATCTGTAATGAAGTCTGGTGCCCTCTTCTGGCCCGCAGATATACACACAGACAGAATATTGTATACATAATAAATAAATAAATAAATAAATATTAAAAAAAAACAAAAAGAAAAGAAAAAGAAAAAAGAAAGCATGTTTAGTCACCATGCCTAGCTACTGCAAACTTTATCAACTCCCTACAGCTTCAGGGAGGGTGTGACCTGATTTCTGGGAAGAGAGAGGCAGCAGGCAGGTGTGATGCGTGGACAATAAACTTGCTCTGAATTCGTGATCTTTGCATCTTTTTTCCTCTACCAGAAAAGTTATTTGCTTGGATGTCTTTGGGAAGGATGCCCATGCACCTAATAGAATCACTTGGGAGGAAATTGTTCATACAAATACGGATCTATAAGGAGTTGTCCCCTTCCCCAGGCGTTTCTGGAATGGTACATGTTTTTAGTGTGTGGTGGACATGCATGTGTGTGGGGCAGAGGTTAAGCTCAAGTGTCTTTCTCAATCACTCTCCGTCTTATATATTAGGGCAGGGTCTTTCACTTGGTCTCTGAACTCACTGATTCTGCTAGTCCAGCTGGCCTGCTTGCTTCAGGGACGGCATGCTGGGGTTACAGGTGAGCTGCCATGTTGGACTGACACTTCACTTAAGTAGGTGCTGGGATTTGAACTCGTCCTGATTGCCAGCACCCTCTTAGCCACTAAGCCCTCTCTAGTAAGCTTTTAAAATTTTATTTGACAAATATATATCTTGTTTTAAATTCACAACATAGATCACTGTAAGTTTTATTTATTTATTTATTTATTTTTGTTTTGTTGAGACGGTTTCTCTCTGTATCTCTCACACAGTACACCAGGCTGGCCTTGAATTCACAGAGATCCACCTGCCTCTGCTGCCTTGCATGCTGGGATTAAAGGTGTGTGCTACTACCACTATAAACTATAATTTTTTTATGGACCCACTGATGCTGCTTTTATTTGCATCCCTAACTGATTTGACAAGCTTATCCCCTGTGAGCCAGTCAAGGTCCCAGGTGCTCTGAGGTCAGAACTAGGGCTGTGCTTCAGCTTCCTAACTACTAATTATCTCCTTGTAACCCTAGCCGACAATCTGTGACCCTATTCTAGGGACATCTTAAAATCGAGTTGATGCTTTGGGTTACAGATAAAACACTAAAGAAAAGTAGCCTTCTCACTACAATATATATATATATATATATATATATATATATATATATATATAGCCAACGTTTCTAGATCTCCTGACCTTACTGGGGGAGGCAGAACGGAGTTAAGGAGGGCTTCACTCTGGAACCACTTTTTCCATTTTATGTGTTATACAGAAAGGATTGGATAATGGCCAGTTGGATTAAGAAAACAACTTGAAATCTTTTCCAGCAAGTCGGAGCCCAAGAGTACTAAGTTCGGTACAGGAGCGTTACTATCCACAGTCACTTCACTACTTCATCATGTAAAATCCCTCCGTTAATGGAAAAACATTTCAGTCCCTTAGCTTTAGAACGAAAGCCCAAACTGAAAGAGGAATTCACTTGAGACTCAGGAACGCTCCCTCCTTGAAGCACATTGGGAAGAACAATTTGCAGGCCTGGTAGTTCAGGTTTGTAATCTCAGCACACTGAAGGCAGAGACAAGTGGACCTCAGTGAGTTCAAGGGAGCCAGGGCTGCTTAAGGAGACGGCGTGTGTAAATATATATATATATAGTTTTTCCAGACATGGTTTCTCTGTAGCTTTGGAGCTTGTCCTGGAACTAGTTCTTTTTTTTTTTTTAAAATATTTATTTATTTATTGTGTATACAATATTCTGTCTGCGTGTATGCCCGAAGGCCAGAAGAGGGCACCAGACCCCATTAGAGATGGTTGTGAGCCATCATGTGGTTGCTGGGAATTGAACTCAGGACCTTTGGAAGAACAGGCAGTGCTCTTAACCTCTGAGCCATCTCTCCAGCCCCTGGAACTAGTTCTTTTTTTTTTTTTTTTTGGTTTTTCGAGACAGGGTTTCTCTGTGGTTTTGGAGCCTGTCCTGGAACTAGCTCTTGTAGACCAGGCTGGTCTCGAACTCACAGAGATCCACCTGTCTCTGCCTCCCAAGTGCTGGGATTAAAGGCGTGCAACACCACCGCCCGGCTGGAACTAGCTCTTGTAGACCAAGCTGGTCTCGAACTCACAGAGATCCGCCTGCCTCTGCCTCCCGAGTTCTGGGATTAAAGGCGTGCGCCACCGCTGCCCAGCCGGTAAATGAACTTTTTAAAAGAAGCGGGTGTTTTTTAAAGCCTGGGTTTCTTTTACCTGGCTAAAAAACAAAAAATCTAAGAGAGCTGTGTCATGGTGACCTTTTGGGGGCCACTCATTGTCCCCACTACCCACAGACCACCCGCTGCCGTCGACTGGGGGAGGGGCCACTGTAAGGAAGCCCCGCCCCACGGGGACTTCCGGCTCTGCGGTAACTTCCGTTCTCGGCTCCGACTGGGAGTGCCGCCCCTGGAAGTGACGCAAGGACGTTCCTTCCATTTTGTGCACCGCCCGAGCCGCTAAGTGCGTCAGTTGTGGAGAGACGTAGACGAGTGGAGGTCGGGTCTGTAGGGAGGCAGCCGGCTCCGTCGCAGACTACGGACCGCCCCGGGTCCCAGCCGCCAAAGACCCCGTCCGGTAGGTGAGTGGCTCTCTTGGTGGGCAAGGCTTCTCGGACCGAGGCTTCTTCATGGCCGCTCGGGTCGCGAGCGGCCGGGGCTTCGCTCTGTGCGGAGGACGGCGTCTAGAGAGCGCAGTTGATTGAGGTGGGCGCTGGGGCACGACTCCCTCTTGGTGGTGCTTGAGGGGGCCACAAGGCGGAAGGGAGGGCGCTCTGGGGGAGGGCGTTTGTAGGGGGAACCGGGGCGCTTCTCCCCGCCACCCTTTGGTGCTCCTACTCCGGCCTGGGACGCCGGGAGCCGGCCTCGCCCAGGGCCGCTAGGGGCTCCCTTTCGGTCGGCAGGCGCGGCGCTCGGAGGCCCGGCTCGTCCGGCTCGCTCCTCCCCCGCCGCGGACCCCGCCGCCGCCATTTTGTGCTGCGAACGCGCCCGTCGCCGACTGCGCAAGCTCGGCTGTGGCGTCGCGAGATTCCGGCTTGTGACGCTCGGGGAGGCCGCGGCGCGTGCGCGGCCAGCTGCGATTGGACGGGGCCCTGCGGAGGGCGGGGCCGGCTTCGCCCGCATTTCTCGGCCTTTCCGAACTGCGGCAGATGGGAGGGGGCCGGGAACCGGCCTCGGAGCGCGGCTGCGCAGTCTAAAGAGGTGGCAAGTGGGCGTTGCGGTCGGCCGCGGTGTGGTACCTGGGGGAGAGGGGGTCGTTTGGGAGTGGAGCTTTAATTTGAATTTTGAATGTGAAAGGGGCCTGAACTCTTGCCACAGCCGTTGGTAAACGTCTTGAGGCTCTGTATGTTTGACTGCTTGACCGATCCTTCCCCTGTGCCCTTATTGATAGGATCTCGATTGATTTACTTGCCTAACAGGAAACACTAGCCGGGCATCATGAGTGGCTGTCGGGTGTTCATCGGGAGACTAAATCCAGCAGCGAGGGAGAAAGATGTGGAAAGATTCTTCAAGGGTTATGGACGGATCAGAGATATTGATCTTAAAAGAGGTTTTGGGTTTGTGGTAAGTGTTTCGATCTGAGTTAATTAGCTGTCAAGAAGTGGGTAATCGGGCGGTGGTGGCAGCATGCTTGGGAGCGGGAGGCAGCGGATCTCCGAGTTTAAGGATAGCTAGGGTTACACAGAAACCCTCTCGAAAAACAAAACAAAAAAGTAGTTGAACTTTTGAGCACTGATTTTTAAATGGATTGAGTTTTTTTTAAAAAAAAATATTATGTATACAATAGTCTGCAGGCCAGAAGAGGGCACCAGACCTCATTACAGATGGTTGTGAGCCACTATGTGATTGCTGGGAATTGAACTCACAACCTTTGGAAGAGCAGGCAATGCTCTTAACCACTGAGCCATCTCTCCAGCCCCCTGGATTGAGTCTTTGTGTAATGTTTTTTTTCCAGAAAAAATGTTAGTTTCAGTCTTGACAGTGAATTGTATTAGGTAGAATTAAAAATAATGGCGGAATGGCGCTCGTTCACAATCACCCCTCTATGTATTGAAGATATACCTCATTCTTAAACTTGTCACGATATGGCCGGGCGGTGGTGACGCACGCCTTTAATCCCAGCACTCGGGAGGCAGAGGCAGGCGGATCTCTGTGAGTTCGAGGCCAGTCTGATCTACAAGAGCTAGTTCCAGGACAGGCTCCAAAACCACAGAGAAGCCCTGTCTCGAAAAAGCAAAAAAAAAAAAAAAAAAACAACTTGTCATGATTTTAAAAGGCTGTACAGTACGTGTCTAAATGTTTAGTGTCTTACTGTAATGTAAATTTTAGGAATTTGAGGACCCAAGGGATGCAGATGATGCTGTGTATGAACTTGATGGAAAAGAACTTTGCAGTGAAAGGTAGTGAAAATCAGTTTCTATCTACTCCCCCCAGGATAACGGCAAACTGTTGGGAGTGTCGGGTAAGCATGTCATAGGCTCCTTCATGTCTTCATAGGGTTACTATCGAACATGCTCGGGCTCGGTCTCGAGGTGGGCGAGGAAGAGGACGATACTCCGACCGCTTTAGTAGTCGTAGACCACGAAATGATAGACGGTATGTGGTGCGCAAATCGTCTTAAGCATAGGAACCGTTAGCAAATGGTTGTGAGGCTTGAAGTCTGGTTACTTAGTCCACATCCCGGGAACCCAGAATCTTGGTGGGAGTGCTTGCTTGAGTCACTGTCAGTAGAATGTTCTGGCACGGACCATCTGACAGTGCTTGTTCTCCTCCTCAGAAATGCTCCACCTGTAAGGACAGAAAATCGCCTTATAGTTGAGAATTTATCCTCAAGAGTCAGCTGGCAGGTTTGTTGAAATACAGTTTTGAGTTATTTTAATGTGGCATTTAAAAGTGTTAATGGGTACTTAATGTTTTATTAATATTAAAAATTTTAAATTAATGGATTTAATTGAACTATACTTTTAAACTTTAATTAAATGTAACTGGGGGATGTTTCAGATTTTAATATTAGTGATCAAATGTAATTGTTTTGAGGTTATTTTTTTCATGTTTTTAAAAATCAATTTTAACCAAATATTAAACCCTTTATTTGCCAGCCTATCTGTGTCGTTGGCCTTATGACGAGGAGTGCCTGTGGGTTATCCTAATCGTTGTCTTGGTCACTCTTGGTTGGGCCTGGTTGACTTTGCCAGTCAGCTCCTACAGTGATCAGTTGGCCACCTCTAGATCTGTGTTTGCCGGTCTAGACGTAATCGATGCACTTACTTGAAGTGCCGGGTTGCAGCGATCCCAGAACGTTGATAACGTGATCTGATCCCTAAGTTGAGAGCTGTCTTCCTGTAACGCTTCCGAATAAGAGGTCCTGGTCGAAAGAGTTGAAAGATACGCAATTAGTTGGTCGTTGGAATCCTGATCGCAGTAAAGTGGTCCTTGGTAACTGCACAAGAGTAAAACATGTCTGCATCGCCAGTAGTCTGCTAATAGGGAGGGCTGTGCGATTAAAGGCTTCCATCGATTGGGTAGTATCCTTCAAGTGGGTGGCGAAGAGCCAGTCGGGCCTATGTCATGAAGGTTTCTCCGACCGCTTAATGGTTTGCTGCTTGACTAGCCTAGGGAAATGTTAATAAAGGTAAAGTAAATTTTTTTAATGACATATGGGGCACAAAATAACTGGTGTCTTTGTAAATGTTTTTTTTTTTTAAATATAAAACTAGTCTTTAAAACATGTACTGTTCCTTTTTGGTTTTTTTTTTGTTGTTTGTTTTGTTTTTTGTTTGTTTTCCCCCTCTTGTACTGAGCTCAGTTAGACTAATACTACTATAATGTTAAAAATTGGAATTTACCTCTAGCATTTTGCTTAAAAGCAATATGCTATTTGCTTATTTCGTGCCCTGGCATAATTTTTGAACTCTGATAGAATACAAGTGTGGTATATGCCATGTTTGTACTTTATCTAACAACTTCTCTTTCAGTAGTCTTGTTTTTATACGGTGTGGTTGTTTGTGTGTCACTTTGCCCTTTCACTCCTTAACATGATTGTCTTGTGTTAAGGACCTCAAAGATTTCATGAGACAAGCTGGGGAAGTAACCTTTGCGGATGCACATCGACCTAAACTAAATGAAGGGTGAGTATGCACTGGAGTTGAGAGCCTTTCAGTTATGTGGGACTTTCATGGTGGCATTGCTAGTATGCATGTGCTTGATTGTGACCGTTTTGCATTTGGCAGTTTTGGGAGGAAGTTTTTTTTTGTTTGTTTTTTGTTTGTTTGTTTGTTTGTTTGTTTTGGTTTTTCGAGACAGGGTTTCTCTGTGGTTTTGGAGCCTGTCCTGGATCTAGCTCTTGTAGACCAGGCTGGTCTCGAACTCACAGAGATCCGCCTGTCTCTGCCTCCCAAATTCTGGGATTAAAGGCGTGCGCCACCACTGCCCGGCTGGGAGAAAGTTTTATCGGGATTGTTGATACTGCCATTTAGTAGGGATCTGGCATCCTGCACATCTGACAGATAGTACATGGTAAGACACCTGCAAACAGTTGTCTGCCTCAGCACTGTGCCATGCTGTTTATGTCAGCAATAATGGAGTGAGCAGGGAATGGACTCAATGCTTGTCTTTTTTTTTTTTCTTTTTCTTTCTCTTTCTTTCTTTTTTTTCCGAGACAGGGTTTCTCTGTGGTTTTGGAGCCTGTCCTGGAACTAGCTCTTGTAGACCAGGCTGGTCTCGAACTCACAGAGATCCGCCTGCCTCTGCCTCCCGAGTGCTGGGATTAAAGGCGTGCGCCACCACTGCCCGGCTTTTTTTTTTTTTTTTTTTTTTGTTTGGTTTTTCGAGACAGGGTTTCTCGGGTTTCTCTGCAGCTTTGGTGCCTGTCCCGGAACTAGCTCTTGTAGACCAGGCTGGCCTCGAACTCCCAGAGATCCGCCTGCCTCTGCCTCCCAAGTTCTGGGATCAAAGGCGTGCGCCACCACTGCCCGGCTGGGAGAAAGTTTTATCGGGATTGTTGATACTGCCATTTAGTAGGGATCTGGCATCCTGCACATCTGACAGATATAGTACATGGTAAGACACCTGCAAACAGTTGTCTGCCTCAGCACTGTGCCATGCTGTTTATGTCAGCAATAATGGAGTGAGCAGGGAATGGACTCAATGCTTGTCTTTTTTTTTTTCTTTTTCTCTTTCTTTTTTTTTTTTTTTTTTTTTTTTTCTCCGAGACAGGGTTTCTCTGTGGTTTTGGAGCCTGTCCTGGAACTAGCTCTTGTAGACCAGGCTGGTCTCAAACTCACAGAGGTCCGCCTGCCTCTGCCTCCCGAGTGCTGGGATTAAAGGCGTGCGCCACCACCGCCCGGCTTCAATGCTTGTCTTGATCTGTGTAGACGCATCTACATGGCTGTTGGAGATACAAGCTTTAAAGACATTTCTTTCCCTCCCATTTTCAGGGTAGTTGAGTTTGCCTCTTATGGTGACTTAAAGAATGCTATTGAAAAGCTTTCTGGAAAGGAAATTAACGGGAGAAAAATCAAATTAATCGAAGGCAGCAAACGTCACAGGTATTCTTTTGTTAATATTTTTAAACCAAAGACTTTATGTAACTAACTTTTAGAGCTTTATCATACAGGTTAATTTCCCCTTCTTTCTTTCCTCCCCATTTTTCATAGCAGGTCAAGAAGCAGGTCACGATCTCGGACCAGGAGTTCCTCTAGGTCCCGCAGCCGATCTCGTTCCCGTAGGAGCAAGTCTTACAGCCGCTCAAGGAGCAGGAGCCGGAGTCGGAGCAAGTCCCGTTCTGGTAGTAGGTCTCCTGTGCCTGAGAAGAGCCAGAAACGTGGTTCTTCAAGTAGATCTAAGTCTCCAGCATCTGTGGATCGCCAGAGGTCCCGGTCCCGGTCCAGGTCCAGATCAGTTGACAGTGGCAATTAAACTGTAAATAACCTGCTCTGGGGACCTTTTTTAAAAAAACAAATTCCCAAACCATACTTGCTAAAAATTCTGGTAAGTATGTGCTTTTCTGTGGGGAGGGATTTGGAGGGGGTTGGGCTGGATTTCTTTGTAGATGTGGACCACCAAGGGGTTGTTGAAAACTAATTGTATTAAATGTCTTTTGATAAGCCTTCTGCTCACACTTTTGTGACTGTCTGAAGTATATAGTTTGTGTATATTGACAGAGCTCTTTTATAACTAAAGCATTTAATTTTTTGTACTAGAAAAACTTTTGAACATTTTAGTTCATTGTTCAGATATGTTAACTCAAGATTAGTTTAATTACTCAATTAAACTAATAGCTTTGGACACTTTAAAAGAGCTCTAAATTTGCGTGTATATAGAGGCTTAATATGAGTTTTCTTTGTTAGGGTCATGGGTGTCTTCTCACCCATTAACAGCTGTAGGACAGACGTTAAAGCAGCTGTTTGTTATTGATAATAAAATATATTAAGTATTATACAACTGCTTTTGGTGTTTTCCTCTCAAGAAGTCCTGTATGTTTATTCTGTTCCATTTTGTGTTAAAAACACAACACATGTAGAACCCTGAATTAGTGTGATGTGGGCTTGTGTTTTTTTTTTTTTTGCTATTTGAAGCTAGTGAAAGAGGGCCCCAGGGGTCAGTGAACTGTTGAAAGCTGACAGCTGAGTGGAATGGCATGGCAGTTAACATTATTTCTGTTCCTCCCCTGCTGTCTTATTGCCACCTGATTTGTGTCGTCAGTGAGTTACATACCCTCAGCACAAAGGGCAGTGCTTTGGTTTTTTTTTTTTTTTTTTTTTTTTTCCGAGACAGGGTTTCTCTGTAGCTTTGGTGCCTGTCCTGGAACTAGCTCTTGTAGACCAGGCTGGCCTCGAACTCACAGAGATCCGCCTGCCTCTGCCTCCCGAGTGCTGGGATTAAAGGCGTGCGCCACCACCGCCCAACAGGGCAGTGCTTTGGTAACACATAACCATCCAGTGCTGGTGTTGGACTGGCTCCCCTCCATTAATTACGCATGCGCACACGTCACAAGCACACAACAGACACGGAGCCGGTGGTCACTGGCTCCGCGGGCGGTGCTCCCATCCTCTCGGCCAGCTCTCCGACCGTTGTCTGGCTTGGCTTTTTGATAAAAAACAGTTGGCATGATCATAATTTCTTAGTGGTCGATCTTAAGGAATTTTCATGTGCTGGTTTGGTTTTAGTTTCGAGATAAGCAACTATAATCATGTTTTCATTAGGTTTTTCAAGATAGGTTTCTCTGTGTAGCCCTGGCTATCCTGGAACTCTCTTTGTAGATCAGGCTGGCCTCTGCTTTCGATTACTGGGATTAAAGGCATGTGCCATCACTGACTGGCTCTGGCTAATATGTGATTCTATGTTAGTGAGGAAATACTGTATAGATGACTGTCTAGCTGCATGTATGTGTATATACCACTTGGATTCCTAGTGCTCAAGGAAGCCAGCAGGTGCTGCAGGATTCCTTGGAAATGGAGTTAGATATAGGAGCAACTGTGTGGGTGCTGGGAATCAAACTCCGGTCCAGATCATGTGGGATCTGGGAGAGCATTAAATCGTCTTTAATTGCTGAGCCATCTCTCTAGCTCAGTTTTAATAGGTACTCATTTAGGTCTACTCCCATGTCGTTCAATAAGTATCCCTGTGAGAGTGAGAGCCACCCTAGAAGTGTAGGAAATGGTACTAGGTTGGTGTATTTGATAGCAGAACATCTTACCTTAGCTGCATTACCACTTAAGGAATTTAGGGGCTTTTCAAAGGACAAGTTAAGGGCAGCTGTTAGGGATCCAGGATTTCAGGTTCTAAAGATCCCAGGTCTATAGACAGGCAACACTCATGCCTGCCTTGTGGACTAGAAGTAGAAAAAATGACCTTGTTTGCCTCCTCAAAGTGGGCCTTTGGGAGTGAGAGTTGTCATTTGGGAGCGCTTGTTAGGAAGGCTGGTGACTTGCTAGTCCAGGAAGAGAGTGGCCATGAAGTACAGCTGATTCTTAGAACATTTCAGTGTGCTTGCTTGCTTAGGGACCTGTTGCCGTAACACTGGCAGAACACAGCCATCTCTCTTTATTGGCCACCTTGCCTGCCCTTTCATGGGAACTGCATCAGGTTGAAGTTTTACATTGAGCACAGACCTGAGGTTTGAGAAGTTATGATCAGTGAGATTCTTTTGAGGCAAGGTTTCACTGTGGGCCTGACTGATCTGGGACTTGATATGTGCTGGCTTTAAACTCAGATGCACCTGTTCACTGTCTCTTGAGTGCTGTGATTCAGTGTGCCACACAGAATTCTAAGGAAGGTTTTATTAGTACTAGTTTTTTGGTGTGTGTTTTTTTTTTGTTATTGTTGGTGTTCTTTCATCTATTTCTAAGGATACTGTGAAGTCCCAGTTCAGTCTTTCCTAAATGCTAGATTCTTACATAAGTTAACACATCTTGCACAGTGTTAGGACATCATTGATCAGATGAACCCAAAATGTAAGAAAAAGGTTAAGTATTTAGTGGTAAGAGTTGATGCTAGCGTATACCCTAGACGGACGTTCACTTTACTATGTAGCCTCAGTTGGTCATTCTTCTGTGCTCTCCCAAATTGGTGGTGTTAGACTGCCCCAACATGCATGTAACCTTTCTTTGGTTTGAAAGTTGGGATTGCTATGTAGCTGTGACTTGCTTGGTACACTATGTAGCCCAGGCTGGCCTTAAACCGAGGCAAACCACCCACTGCTTTAGCAGGCATGTGAGCATGTACTTTAAAGGGCTATGGCACCATGTTTTTTTTTTTTTTAAATTAAAAAAAAAACAGCCCAAATGGTCAGTCATTCCTTCCTGTTCTGGTCCCAGGAATGCTTGTTAGTCTCGCAGCTTTGTCAGACAAGTGCCTTAATGTGGCTGCGGTTGCACCTGATCACTGTTAAGAAAAACAAAAGTAGCTATGTTCAGCTGTATGCAATGGGGAGTTTGTTCATCTTTCAGTTTTTTTTTCGGCATCCAAGTAAAAAGTGCAAAATGTTTAGTATAGAGGAAATATGAGGGTGCAAACATTTTTCTGTGTAATAGTCTCCCAAGTTTTTGGAGTGCCTGATGCCACTGACAGGCAAACTGATATAAGAGTAGTTATGAAGTCATTGTGCTGGCTTGTTTCTTGGCTTCTTAGGAATTTATCTTGCTTCTGATATTTGAAGCCCTTTCATGTGGTGGTGGGTGGCAGTTTTTTGTCTTGCTTTTTATGTGTTTAGCTTTTTGAGAAAGGGTTTCTCAGTAACGGTTCTGGCTGTCCTGGTGGAACACCTTTTGTAGACCAGGCTGGCCTGGAACTTCTGAGTGCTGGGATTAAAGATGTGTGCCACCACTGCCAAGACACTTTTGTGGGTACTTGGTATTGGTACTTGAACGCAAGTCATGTGCCACAAAAAATAACAGAAATTTTATAAGTTAGAACCATTGTGTTATAGTTTATTTCCTCTTGAACAACATACCCACCAATGGGAAAGTAAATAGTGAAACCAGTATAAATCAGATACTGCTGTAGAGGGCAGGTGAGTGCCTTCATAAGCATTCCTAGCTACTGAAGAGTATGTTTGGTTTGACAGTCTTCATACTTTAAGGTCGACATTTCAGTTTCTGAGCATTGGGATTATAAACATGAACCACTTTGCCCAGTTGTTTATTTTTTGGACAAATAGCAGATTCCATGTTGAATGGGTGAGGGTTCCCTGGGTAGGTTCCCCTTGTATGGCTTCATGATTGTGCTGACGGAGTTCCTGGAAGTGCTATACAAACATTCGGGCAAGCCTGGTGGTCCTTTTCTTGCTGCGTCTGATTTTTTACATAGGCATTTTAAATTGCCACCTGACCAGAATCCAGGCCATTGGGGGAAGGGCTAGGTTGTGTAGAAGGAGCATTCCCATTGTGGGTGCCTTTTTCTGTAGCTTCTGGAATAGTATCTTGAGTGGCAGCAGCCTTGTAGGTCACCTTTGTTTCATCTGTGAAGGTAAGATGGAGACTGAGTAATAATGTGGAGGTTTATGAGAATGGCTGCTATAGGCTCGTAACGGATGCTTGGTTTCCATTGGAGGAACTGTTGAAAAAGATTAGACTGGGTGGCCTTGTTGGGGGTGTGTCAGTGGGGGTGGGCTGTTGAGATTTCAAAAGCCTTAATGCGTCACCATTCCTGGTTAGCCTTTCTCTGCCTGTTTTTGGTTCAAGATGTAAGGTGTCAGTTTCTGCTCCAGTGCAGTGCCTGCTGCCATGCTACCTGCCATGATGATCGTGAACTCTTTGAAACTGTAAGCCTCCTGTAAGCGCTTCTATAAGTTGCCTTTGCCTGGTGTCTAGTATCGTAGTAATAGAAAAGTAACTAAGGCAAACACAAAACTTACTCAGCTACAAATAAAGGAACTTCAGAGGGTATGCTCTGTCTCCCATTCCATCCCATCCCTGGTGTGTTAGCACCTCAGATGCTTTGTACATTTTTTATCACTCTAGCAACTCATAACGCAAAGTCGTAGAGGAAAGGTGGGTAAATAATAATGACTTCAGTTCTGAAGGAAGGGAAGGCAAGAAGTTTAGGGAAATCTTGACGTTTCAGACTGCCAACCCCTACCTTCCTCAATCTTTTTTTTCTTCCCTAGAACTTAGAAGACAGAAGTCAGACAAGGCAGGGTCTATCTTCCCTGCTCTCACACTTTAGAAGTGGTGGGTCAACTGTTAGCACAGTTTTGGTACTGGGATTTTCAAAATTGGCCTTTTTAAGTAAGGTCTTAATTGAAAATCCATAGAGTGTCATATTGAAGGCTGTTACAGGTCTTCTGGACCTGTCCCTGGAATCTGTTGGCTCTAGAGGCGCCATTTATTCTACTGCCTATTGAAAGGGTTACCACTGGGTAGTAAATGACTGAGTTGTTTAGATGAGACTCAGACTTAGGCTTTTTCTTCCCCCAGCTGGTTTAGAGCTAAGGCAAGGTTTTAGTGTCCTGTAGTGTACTCTTGGCTTTCCTTTTTGGCTTCTTGATAATCAGGATTACATCTTAATTGCCAAGGGAAGGTTGGTGTTTGCTAGTTTAGTAATGGGCCTTCCACCAGGCAAAGTTTTCTGTATGTGTTGAGGTACAAACCACAGTTTCTGGGTTCTAGGAAGAGTCTCAGCCTTGGTTTTACTGGCAATACGATGCAGAAGAAATTAGGTGATTAGGCAAAATGTTAGGAAATACATGTTACAAAGTATGTTGAGCTTTTTGCTTAAAAAATTGATGAGGGGTCTGGGGGTGTGACTTGGGAATGCTTTCCTAGTATGCAAAGTCCTGAGTTTGATTTCCACTTCTGTTGACAAGTCTGGACATGGTACATAATGTGTCATTTGATGATCACTTGGAGAATCTCTAATTTAAGGGTAGCCTGAGCTACAGAAAACAAAAGGTCGAGGGTATTTGCTTTGTACACATGAACTACTCCAGTTCTCAGTACCACAAAAACAATGGTTAGAGGATTCGGATGGCAAGGACTCTCAGCAGCCATCTGACTACATGACTTCTGTGCATGTAAACATGTTGTAAACAAGAACTTTCAAAAGACCGATTTGTTTATATGTGTATGGCTATTTCAATGCATGTCTGCACCGCATTCATTAGTGAGCTGCCTTGTGGATCCTGTGGAAGAGCAGCCATGTGTTCTTAAATTGCTGAACCATCTTTCCAGCCCCTGAAGTGCTCTTGACTATCCAGCTGCCTCCAACCACTCAGAAGCACTTTAAGGGGAGGGATTCTTCTAATCTATCTGAATGTTCTCTTAAGCCACTTGGCGATGGAACGAACACACCTTTAGTCCCAGAACGCGAGAGGCAGGTGGATCTCTTGAGTTCGAGGCCAGCAAGCCTACTCTCCAGAGCAAGTTCAGGACAGTCATGGCTACATAGAGAAACTGGTTCAAAAAACAAAAAAGCTCTACTCTACTAATATGTACAAACCATACCAGTTATGTATTTAAGAAGCTTTATTTTAAGAAGATTAAATTACTGTGTAACCAGAATGGAATCTCTGGATTCTGTTGTATTAGGGCTATCCTGTGTTTTCCCTATGGGGGTGGTAGGGTTCTGACCTCGTTACAGAAAACTGAATACTGTAAGATTGCTGACGCTTCCCAAACAAACACCCTAGAAATAGCATAGGTCCAAAGTAGTTTTTCCTATTACAGTGGGGGTGCTCTTGCTTTTGGACATAATGGGTCTCTATAGTGAAGGTTCTCTTGCTTAGACATAACGGCCTCATACTGTCTTAATCCAATCCCTCGAGGAATGTTCCACAGGGTGATCTTTCTCTACTGAGTACTGTTGGTGGAAGTGACCCTTTTCAAGTCTTGCATACTCTCGGTGCTACCCTGGTTTCCTGCTGAACCCTGGTAGCTCAGGTCCAATGTGGCAGTACTCACCCTCGGGAGGCTTGATTTTCTCATAGCACCGAAAGATAATAATGAAGAGAATTCCTTCTGCAAGTTGGAAAATCATATACAGAAGAGGAAAGAAGAAAAGTGGTCCAATGACTTCAGGGGGAAAGGTCACGTTGAGGATGGTAGAACAGAGTTGAACGTTTTGGAATCCTGTTTCCATGCTGATGGTGCGGCTGCAGCTGTGAGGGAGGGAAAAGTTACTTAACAGGAGGCAGTTGGCAGCTGCTGTGCCTGCCCTTCCTGTTTGTGAGCCATTAGACCTAAGCATCCAGCATAGGAAGGTGGGAGGAAACAGGCGATTTGTTGAATTGCTTGGAAATTTTGCTTGGTCCTCTTTTATAGAACTAAGTTAAAACTTGAAAGGGACTGGCAGATAAGTGAACCTGGGAGCCAGTACCACTCATTTGTTGTGTTAGTATTACGTGATGACAGGTGTACTTTTGCCTATAGACGGCGGGAGATGTTACAGAGCTCTAGCTCCAGAACTTGTCATTAAAAGCAAATGTCAGCCCCACTATGCATCTTTGAAAGCTTTTCTTCCCTAATTTTGCCTTTCATTTTGTGGATGTCTAAATTTAATGAATACATATTCCAAGTGTGTTAGTTTACTAGCTTTAGTGCATTTTGAGAGGACTTTGATGACCTTTGTGATCTGGAGCTCCCAGAACTAGTAATACTGAAGCACTGTGGTCATAGGGAGGCCGCCTTTTGCCTTGTGTGGAATATGCACAGTAATTTGGTCTTTATCAAAAAGTTTGTAATAGTGGGTTTTTTGTTTTTCGAGACAGGGTTTCTCTGTGGCTTTGGAGCCTGTCCTGGAACTAGCTCTTGTAGACCAGGCTGGTCTCGAACTCACAGAGATTCATCTGCCTCTGCCTCCCAAGTGCTGGGATTAAAGGCGTGCGCCACCTCCGCCTGGCTTGTAATAGTGGGTTTTGTGTGTATTTAGAAATGAGTTCCTTACAGAGAAACCCTGTCTCGAAAAACCAAAAAAAACAAAAAAATGAGTTCCTCACTGGGTGGTGGTGGTGGCGCACGCCTTTAATCCCAGCACTTGGGAAGCAGAGGCAGGTTAATCTCTGTGAATTCGAGACCAGCCTGGTCTACAAGAGCTAGTTCCAGGACAGGCTTCAAAGCTACAGAGAAACCCTGTCTCGAAAAACCAAAAAAAAAAAAAAAAAAAGCGTTCCTCTTAGGGTGTGGGGAAAATTGTAAGGTTCTTAACTTGGGGGTCGAAATGACTCTTTCACAGAGGTCACCTAATGCCATTGGAAAACTTTTTTTTTTTTTTTCCGAGACAGGGTTTCTCTGTGGTTTTGGAGCCTGTCCTGGAACTAGCTCTTGTAGACCAGGCTGACAGACTTATTTTATGAAGTAGCAATGAGATAATGTTAGGATTGGTCATCACCACATGAGGTAGTGTGTTAAAGGGTCGCAGCATTATTGGAAAGATTAAGAACCACTGTGTATTAAACTCACGAAAGTTTATTTAGGTAACGGGCCTCTGGTGTTCCCACAGATCCTCAGGTTGACGACTCTTACAGTGGCTGTATTTGTGAGTTGGGTTGCACTGTAAAGACCTGAGGTTTGGAGTACCACTTAGCATATAACTTCCATCCTGTATTCTTGTCAGAAGAGCAAGAAAAGTGGGCTACCCCAGTGCCATCAATTGCGAGGCAGCTCCAGGAAGCACTATCTCAACAGTGAGTGAGCAGGCTTTACTGTTCAACCCCCATCCCCACCCCCAGTATTTCAGTTGGCGCCTTTGACCATATGCCAGGAAATGCTCAGCCCTTAAAGGCCCCGAGGAAAATGGAGCTTCAGGAACCTACCGTGGATTGAGCTGGAAGAGAGCAGAGAGGATGTAGCCCAGAAGGAAGCCAGCGAAAGGCATCAGGGAAGAGGTGGCCAGCAGTGGTGGTGTCATGGCGAACACAATGCTGTTGCCTACATTGATGACTGACAGGACTGTGACAGCCACACTGAGGCAGAAAGTGATGATCAGCCCTCCCTGGATATGGGGAGAAGAAGACACTTTTAGAAGGATGGGAGACGGGAGTTGGTACCAGAGGTCTTTTTTTTGTTTTGTTTTGTTTTTCGAGACAGGGTTTCTCTAATTTTTTTTTGGTTCCTGTCCTGGAACTAGCTCTTGTAGACGAGGCTGGTCTCGAACTCACAGAGATCCGCCTGCCTCTGCCTCCCGAGTGCTGGGATTAAAGGTGTGCGCCACCACCGCCCGGCCCAGAGGTCATTTTTATTATGACAGGAAAGATAATCTTTACCTCCCATCTTTTTTTTTGGTTTCTTATGTAAATGTAAACATTTTGCTAGTGTTCTTATGACTAAACATCAGCCAAGCATAGCCAGGTGCTTTTGACGTAGCCCAGACTGCTGTGAAATTTTCAATGATGATCTGTGAAGGGATAAGATTTCCTGGTCTGTAAACATTTGCATAAGACCCCCTAAAAACACTTTCCTCAGTCTACATTATAGGGAGGGACTTCATTATTTTAGGGTAGCAGTTCTCAACTTATGGGTTGTACTACTTGTGTGTGTGGGGATTAAATGGGCCTTTCACAGGGATTGCCTAAAGCCATTAGAAAACAATACTTTTTTTAAAATAATAAACTAGCAACAAAAATAATTTACTGGTTGTGGTTTACCACCGCTTGAAGTATTAAAGGTTACAGCATCAAAGTTGAGAACCACTATTTCAGGGTGAGCTGGATTCTACACCACTGTGAACCTTTAATCGGTAGGTTCTGGTGAAATGACTGCTCAGGGTTTTCATTGTGAAACCTAAGGATGTACGTTTTCAATGCTTCTTGCAGCTTGCTCCAAAATGGCAAAAATGTGTAAATTTGTGCCTTTCTCATCTTTTGAATAAAGAAATAGCAAAAAATTACTGATTATCAACTATATGCTCAGCTTGACTCTAGTGTCTGTTTTGTTCCTGCGTGTGACGTTTACTTGTTCTTTGGAGACAGGGTCTTGGCCTTGTGCACCTAGCTGGCCATCTAGAACTGTTGTGTACAGGAGGCTGAGAACGTTGGAGGGTATGGGTAACTTGACCAGTTTCTTAGGGCAAGCAATGATGGGTGCCCTGTCTGCAGTGTTTCTTGTGAACATCTGTCTTTCTGTGAAATGCTGGAAGTGTTTGTTTGCTCTTAGTCTCATAGCTAGAGTTAGCAAAGTTTGCCCTCTTAACCTCTGTTCTCTAGTTGGCCTCTCTCCAGGTTTATGTAAATCCCAGGCTGTGTGTCGGCTCAATCCCCAGCAAGAAGCCTGGCCATTCATTCAGCAGTCTTTTTTTTTTTTTTTTTTTTTTTTTTTTTTTTGGGGTTTTGGTTTTTCGAGACAGGGTTTCTCTGTGGTTTTGGAGCCTGTCCTGGAACTAGCTCTTGTAGACCAGGCTGGTCTCGAACTCACAGAGATCCGCCCGGCTCTTCAGCAGTCCTAAAAGACCACCAGGCTTGTTTGCTTGCTGTTGTTGGACTCTTATTTTGTGTTACTTTACCTTCAAATATGACAGACTGAAGATAGCAAGCCCTCAGTGTATGGCATCAAAGAGGGATTATAAATTTAATTATACTATAATTAATGTATACTGTGTTCACTTTCTCTTGATGCTTCAAAAGTATTTGTTCCTATTACAATCCCATGAGGTACTATAAAATAGACTTTATTTTACTTGTATAAGGAAAACCTGATACGGTTTGGATGAGTATGATCTTCACCCACCTCCCACATGTCTTTTGATTAAAGGCAGATCCCTGGGGTAACGCCACTAGGAAGTACTATGAGCCTCTCTGCTCATCTTGGGATGTGAGTGCCCATCTGACATGAGTTGATGCTGTGATGAACTGCTGTTGCCAAGTGACCCGGCACTCACCCTAGTGAGCGAGTCAAAGAAGAAAGAGCTCTCCTAAGTAGCCTGTGGTGGTAATGGCTCAGTCACAATGCTTTATTTATGCAGGGCCCTGAGTTTTCTTACCTTGATGATGTAGGGAACATATTGTGGCTTTTTGGTTTTGAGGAAGATTCCCATGCTACAAGGAATGAGAACCATGACGAGCGATATCATAATGCCTTTGTAGGGCACCTTGTCCTTAAGATCCCCATCATAGATCCCTTTGGTGTAGACGTACAAGAGGAGAGGCATCATGCCCAAGGCAGTGAAGGAGGAGCAGGTGGTCATCACAATGCTGAGTGGAAGATAACAGGGAAAACAAAGAAAAAACAATTAGATGTTTGAGTACCTTCTGTATGCCAGACACTGTTGGGCTGCATACCTTATCCCATTTTCTTGGGCAGCAAACATGCAGCCTTTTTTTTTTTCCTGTATAAATACCTTAAAGAGTTTTGACTTAAATTGCACATAGTAACTGTTAGAATAAAATGCAGACCCCGTGTGCTTTATTGAAGAAGATGCCATTTCAATTTAAATAAAATTTTTTTTTTTGATTGGTGATTGGTGTTGGGGGGCCCATCTCACTGTGCATGTCATCCCTGGGCAGGTGGTCATGAGCAAGGCATGAGGAATAACTTAGGAAACAACGTCCCTCCATGGTCTTTCTTTGCTTAGTTTCTTCAGGTTCTTTCCCTGACTTCCTTCAATGATGACTGTGAAACCTTTTGCTTTTGGACATGTTATTAAATCACATTATTAGAAACCATTCTAAGATAGGCACAAAATTCAAGAATGTTTAAAATGTTTAGTATATCAACAACAATGGGTTTTTTTTAAAATTTTTTTTATTTTTTTGTTTTTTGAGACAGGGTTTCTCTAGCTTGGAGCCTGTCCTGGAACTAGCTCTTGTAGACCAGACTGGCCTCAAACTCACAGAGATCTGCCTGCCTCTGCCTCCCAAGTGCTGGGATTAAAGGCGTACACCACCATTGCCTGGCTCGATGGAAAATCTGATTTTAGAAAGTGATACCTACTAAAAATTCATTACTAAATAAGGTTAGTGGTCAACAGTTTTTTTATAGGGGCTGGAGAGATAACGGTTAAGAGCACTGATTGCTCTAACAGAGGACCCAGGTTCAATTCTCAGCACTAATAATACAGCTCAAACCTATCTATAACTCTGGTTCCAGGGGATCTGACACCTTTACACCAATGCTCATAAAATAAAGTTAAATAAATTACAAAATATTTCCTATAATAAAAGGAATAAACACTGATCACTTCCTTTGTATATAGCAGTAGACAGCAAGAGGAGTAGGAGTGGATAGAAAGAATAAACTTGATTTTGATCACTGAGGAAATTTTTCATAACTAAAAAGAATCAACAGGGTTATGCATGAGCAATATAAGATAATAAATTTGGGATCAGATATGCTACTAATAAAAAACAGTATTTTGCAAACTTTTAATGATTGATTTTTGTTTTATATGCATTGGTGTTTGCCTGCCTGTATATATTGTGTGAGGGTGTTGGATCCTCTATAATTACAGATAGTTGTGAGCTGTCGTGGGTGCTGGGAATTGAACATGGGTCCTCTGGAAGAACAGCCAGTGTTTTTAGCTGCTGAGCCATCATCTCTCTAGCAGCCCTCCTCAATTTTTTGAAGATGGCATTTGTAATCAAAACTATAAAATACTTAGAAATAATTTCAAGGAGCTGATGAGGTCTTTACTGAAGAAATTATGAAATACAGAGAGGTATGGAAGAGGAGCTATGCTGTATTCATGTCAGCATGGGAAGACAAGATTATAAAGGTGGTGAGGTGGTTTGGGTGAGAAATATCTCCTGTATGCTCTTGTAGTTGAAAACTTTGTTCCCTGTTGGTGATACTTTTAGGGAAGGTTATAGAGCCTTAGGGAGCGATTTGATAGGGGAAGTATGTCACTGGGGGTGAGCTTTAGGGTTCTATAGCCTGGCCCCACTTCCTGTTTACTTTTACTACTTTTTTTATTTTTTTTTAATTTTTGGTTTTTTTGAGACAGGGTTTCTCTGTAGCTTTGGAGCCTGTCCTGGAACTCCCTCTGTAGATCAGGCTGACCTCGAACTCACAGAGATCCACCTGCCTCTCCCGAGTGCTGGGATTAAAGGCGTGCGCCACCACCACCCGGCCTTTTTACTTTTACTACTTTCTGTATAACTTCCTGCTCCTGTCATTGTGCCTTCCCTACCATCATGTCTTTCCCATTATGATGGACTCTTTCCCCTCTGGAACTCTGAACCTAAATAGAAGGCCACTGGCAGATTCTGGAAGACCTGGGTTCAATTCCCAGCACCCATATAGCAGCTCACTACCATTTGTAACTCCAGTTTCAGGAGATCTGACTTCCTGTAAAGAGGACTTCAGGCAGGCATGTGGTTCACAGACACATGCAGGTAAAACATCTGTACACACACACCACACCACATGTGTGCATTTAAATGCAATGCAAAATTAATTTTAGAAATTTTGTAGACCTGAAAGCTGATCCTAAAATTCAACTGCAAGAGTAGAAAGGTGAAAAGTTGTTAACATCTTCATGAAGCGACCTGTAAAGTCACTGTAATTAAGATGACAGCCACATTGATTGACCAATACGATGGAGTTTGGATAAAAGCCCAACCATATTTGACTAATAAGAGGTGGTACTAAATAGTATTGGGAGAAAAAAATGAATGATTCTAAAAATATTCACATGGAAATGTAAGATTAGCAAATTCCAGGACAGCGAGAGCTGTTACAAAACAACAAGACAATTCCATGTGAAAGGCTGTTTTTGTTGTTTTTTTTCGAGACACGGTTTCACTGTAGCTTTGGAGCCTTTCCTGGAACTAGCTCTTGTAGAACAGGTTGGCCTCGAACTCAGAAATCTGCCTGCCTCAGCCTCCCAAGTGCTGGGATTAAAGCTGTGTGCTATTGCCCGGCTGAAAGGTAATTTTCTTTTTACCACCTAGTAGCTGTGTAAAGGTAATTTTTTTTTTAAAAGAAAATATAGGACATATTTATTAAACCTCTGACTAGTCGAGACAAAGCAGTATAGAGTTCAACATATATGTGTAAGTCCCGCGCTGTGAGGAGATAACATTCAAATCACTTTGCAAATCAGTAAAGTTCTTTGAGAACAACCCCGTAGAAACGTAGCACATCACATTTCCAGATGAGGACACACAAGTGACTAGTTAACCCAGAAAAGGTACTAGGCCTCACATGACATCCATTGGAAATGTGGTTTGCTACAACTGACCAGTTGGCAAAAATGACAAAGCAGGGCGATTCCAAATAAAAAGATGCGGGAAAACAATTCCTCTGTTGAAGTGTGAAGTGGAACAACTGGGAGCTTCCTTGCTGACGTGGGAATCCCATGATCTCCAATTCCTGCTTTTCTTATCCATACTTTGACCTGGGAACAAGAGACCCATGCACAGGGCTGTCTATAATAGCAGGCCATGGAGTCAGGAATGTGTCCCAATAGGTAAGCGCAGCAAACCACACGACAGTTCAAATACACGCAGTAGGTGTTCTACTGATAAGCCTAACTGTTCAAATACACGCAGTAGGTGTTCTACTGATAAGCCTAACTGTTCAAATACACGCAGTAGGTGTTCTACTGATAAGCCTAACTGAGCTGGCTAGTTTTTGTGTCAACTTGACACAAAGTAGTATCATCTGGGAAGAAGGAATCTTGATTGGAGAAAATGCCTCCATAGAATTAATTGGCTCGTTGATAAGCCTGTAGAACATTTGTCTTGATTGAGGATTGGGGGGAAGGGCCCAGCTCACTGTGTGGTGCCACCTGTAGGCTGGTGCTGCTGGGTGCTGTCAAAAAGCAGGCTGAGGGCCGGGCGGTGGTGGCGCACGCCTTTAATCCCAGCACTCGGGAGGCAGAGGCAGGCGGATCTCTGTGAGTTCGAGACCAGCCTGGTCTACAAGAGCTAGTTCCAGGACAGGCTCCAAAACCACAGAGAAACCCTGTCTCGAAAAACCAAAAAAAAAAAAAAGCAGGCTGAGGGACTGGAGAGATGGCTTAGTGGTTAAGAGCATTGCCTGCTCTTCCAAAGGTCCTGAGTTCAATTCCCAGTAACCACATGGTGGCTCACAACCATCTGTAATGAGGTCTGGTGCCCTCTTTTGGCCTGCAGACATACACACAGACAGAATATTGTATACATGATAAATTAAAAAAAAAAAAAAAAAGGCTGAGTAATCCATGAGGAGCAAGTCAGTGAACGGCACTGCTCTGTGGTCTCGGCATCAGCTCCTGTCTTGAGTTCCTGCCCTGACTTCCCTGGATGATGAACTAGCTGTAAGGTAAAATAAACCCCTTTCTTTCCATGTTGCTTTTGGTCAGGAAGCTAAGGCACTGGCTCTCAGAGCAAATTGCCAAATATATGATCCAACTATATGATACCAAATTGAAAACATGCAAATACAGTAGATTATCTGTAATAATTTGAAAATATCTTTTATGTATAGTGATAGTTTTTAAAGAGAAGTGGGGGGGGGCGCGAGAGATGGTCAGGGGTTAAGAACACTAATTGCTCTTCCAGAGGTGATGAGTTCAATTCCCAGCAGCCACCTATAATGGGGTCTGATGTCCTCTTCTGGTGTGTTTGAAGTACAAAGCACTCTTGTACATAAAATACATAAATAAATCTTAAAAAAAAAAAAATAAAGGGAGAGAACCAAGGCCTGGAAAAATGGTTTAGCACTTAAGAGTGCTTGCTGTTCTTTGAGAGAACCCAGGTTCATTTCCCAGTACCACACTGGGCGGCTTAGCCCGCTGTAACTCCAGGAGTTCTGACATCCTCTCCTGGCCTCAGCAGGTACATGCATACCCACGGCACACACATACATAGACACTCACATACACATTTAAACAAAGAGCCAGGAATGATGGTGGCATCTGGTAATCTCAGCAGTCAGCAGGGGGCAGGAAATCAAAAGTTCAAGGTCATGTTTGACTACACAGTGAGTTCAAAACCAGCCTGGGCTATGCTAGATTCTGTCACAAACAGCAACCTAAAACAAAAGATTAAAAATGCTCTTGGTGGTGGTGGTGGTGGGGTTGCTGGAGAGATGGCTCAGAGCACTGGCTGTTCTTCCAGAGGTCCTGAGTTCGATTCCCAGCAACCACATGATGGCTCTCAGCCATCTGTAATGAGATATGGTGCCCTCTTCTGGCCTGCAGACATAAAGACAGAACAATGTATACATAATAAATAGATGTTTTAAAAAAATGCCCTTGGAGTTGCTGGAGCCAAATCCTGAGAGGTATTCCCTCTGAGGTGTGCTGGAGGGAATGAGATTGGGAAGTGTATGGGTGCTTCTGTGCAAGCTGTTGGTCTCTTGTGCTTGTCCTCCTGTCCAGAGAAATCATGCTTACTTTGGCCTTGTGTCAGGAGTTCTAGACTGTGTTCTGGGACTTTGTGTGCCTATGTCCCTTTAGATGTGTAGAGCCATGTTTCCAGACCTCGGGCATTTTCCTCCACAATCACAGATGCTGGGGGCTGTCAGAGGTATCACATCCCCAACCTACCGGCATCTGTGACTTGCAATCCTAAGTTTACCCTAAAGGACCTGGATGGGAGGTGACCTCCAGATTCTAGCTCCTAAGATTGGGACCGTTGCAACACTGGGGGACCTTGTTTCTGGTTACAGTGGGATAGCATGTTTGTGTTTTCATTCTTTTTTTTTTTGTTGTTGTTGTTGTTTTTGTTTTTCGAGACAGGGTTTCTCTGTGGCTTTGGAGCCTGTCCTGGAACTAGCTCTTGTAGACCAGGCTGGTCTCGAACTCACAGAGATCCACCTGCCTCTGCCTCCCGAGTGCTGGGATTAAAGGCGTGCGCCACCACCGCCCGGCTGTGTTTTCATTCTTTCTTCCTATATATGGTCTTTGTTTTTGTTTTTTCAGACAGGTTCTTACATAACCTACAACTCCCTGTGTAGTGGAGGGTGACCTTGAACTGAAGCCTTCTGCCTACACCTTCTGCCTTCGTCTTCCATGCTGGCAGGTGCCACCATTCCAGGCTTACTTCCAAGTTCTTTTATTTTGAGATGGACTCTTAAGCTTTCGCCTACCTCAGTCACCCAGGTAGCTGGGTTGACAGACATGCACCGCTGTACCCAGCCCCTTCTTGCTTAAGAATAGTCATGTTGCGTAGGCCCTGCTTTTTTTTTTTTTTTTTTTTTTTTTTAATCTCTAAACTTGATTAGAAAGATGAGAGGTACAAGCTGAGGCCACTGTGAAGTGACCATCCAGTCCCTACGGTGAGGTGGGAGAGGTGTAGCAATCCCAGTGGCTTCCCAAAGTCATAGTGGGGAGCTTGTAGGGATCATGGAGTGATATCCAGGCCTTTTGTCTCCCCAGGCACTGGCTCTGGGCTGTTTGGAGACCAGCAGGTTACAGGGAGCAGGGGAGTTTGCGGATGGCAAGAGTAGTCAGGGTTGTTCCAAACAAGCTCACTTCTTATAGGCGTTTTCTCTTGCTTGTGTCTTTGAGGAAGGAACTACCCTGTCTGGCTGTCTGGTGTCCCCCCTCAGACTTAATCCATTTGAAAGACAATAACCGAGGGAGAGGGATCTAGCCTGGTCTGGACACAACTTTTGCTCAGCTCTTAGGAGACCCTTGGCAGGTTTCCTGACTTCTGATTCCTGGTGAGTAAAATGGGAGCACTGGGAGTCTCACCATTTACTTCTAACTAAGTGGGACTTAGTGAGCTTAGAGAGAGGCTTCAAAGTAGACCTTGGAGCCACATCTGACCCTTAGACACTGCTTGCTTTGCACAGCCTTTTAGGTACATCGTATGACTTTTTGATGTTTGAAGTTTTGGAGATTTTACCTAAAATTGAAGGTTCAATTTTCTTTTGAGAAGCAGAAAACTTAGGGCTGGAGAGATGGTTCAGCCCAGGGTTCAACTCTTAGCACCCACACAGTGACTCACAACCGTCTGTGGCTTCAGTTTCGGGGGAACCAGTGCAGTTGCTGGCCTTTATGGACACTAGGACATGTACACAGTGTCCTTACATACACAGAGAGAAAACACTCATAAAATAAAAATAACTGTCTTTTAAAAAGAAAAGCAGAAAACTGATGACTATGGATTCCCCTCCTGTACAATGCGCATAATTGGTCAGTGGGACCAGGGCCTTTGAGCCTGGCAGGCAGCCTCCATTCACTCTGCAGTGAACAGGCTAGCTCACAAGACGTCTGAGTAAGATGCACCTGCTCTGCAGCCAGCCAGCCCCCGGCCAAAGGTATTAAGCCCTACAACTGTTTCCTCATCTGTGAATGTGGTCAGTTATGGTACTCCCTGCTGTATGCACCTGTCCACACCAGCCACCGAAACAAGGATCAGTGCAGTATGTATACCGTGGACAACAGGGTATTAAGAGAGTAAAATAGGCTGGGCGGTGGTGGTGCACACCTTTAATCCCAGCGCTTGGAGGGCAGAGGCAGGCAGATCTGTGAGGTCAAGGCCAGCCTGGTTAACAAGAGCTAGTTCCATCACAGGCTCCAAAGCTACAGAGAAACCCTGTCTTGAGAAAACATAAGCAAAAAAGCAAACAACAACAAAAAAGAATAAAATAGGACTTTTGGGGGTCGGTGGCGCTGGAGAGAAGGCTCAGTGGTTAAGAGCACTAGCTGCTCTTCCAGAGGACCTGGGTTCGATTCCTGGCACCCACACTGCATCCCATAACCATCTGTAACTCCGGTTCCTGGAGAATTCAGCACCCTCTTCTGGGCTCTTTGGGCACTAGGCACACAGGCAGTGCAGAGAGCCATACATACAGGCAAACCCCCACATGCATAAAACAAGTTTAAAATTTGACTGTGTTGAAAAGAATGTTTAGTACCCTCTGTCATTGCTCTAGCGCATGTTGCAACTTTTCAGGACAACTGGGATTCAAAGTCTGGCAGGGCAGGAGAATAATATTCCCACTCAGCCAGTGGGATTTGAGGCATGGTTAATGTGTATAAGTAGGTCAGTTTGCTTGGGAGGAAGGGACCTTGACAGAAGGTGGCCACAGCAACACCCGTGGCAGAGTCTGGAACTTGGAACCAGAGGCTGGGCAAGCAGCAGCACACAGGGACCCTGTTCTTGATCTCACCACAAGCTGGGGGTCTTGGGAGGCCTTCCACCTTACAGAGCAGCTGATGGAGAGGCCTCATTAGCAGTCACCAGCTGGTGAGAATGGGGCACTTGGTTATGCTTAAAAGCTCGCCCATTGTCCTTCATATGGTCCCCAACCCCATTTGTGTTCTGCTGCCTCCACAGATAACGGGTTCCCTCAGAGAGTCCCTTCTCTAACTAGTGTGACTCAAATTTCTTCTGCATCGGAGCTGAGACTTAGCCTGCAGTTCTCGGGACACATAAGATACGACAAACCTTGCCCCTCTCCCCAGTCACACTAGTGTTGCCTCGCCTCAGTGGGAGAGGCTTCTTGGTTGGGTTTCTTTGTAAACTTCAGCCACAGACAGAATGCACATGGACCCAAGTTGATAGCCTCTAGGTTCCCGGCTTCACCTGACACTGAACATCTCTATTAAGGACAGAACTAGAGGAGACTGGCTTAAGCCTGAGGCTTTGCTTCTGCTAGTGAGTTCAGCCATGGCATGGATGAACCAAGCAGGTCAAGAGGGCCTCCTCTGGTAGGCAGGAGTCACACCTGTGTGAAGGACAGATAACTCCACCAAGCCCCAGGAGTCAGGCTGTTCAGGAGAGGGACCTAGCTGGTTTCTGATCAGGATGTTTTGAGCTCAGGCTGCTGTTGGCTTGCTCTCTGCTTGTTAGACTAACCTGGGTAAGTGCTGGGACCTCAACTCTTCCTGAGGTGTCTTCAAATGGCTCTCTCACTACATCTGTCAACTGGCTGGTGGGTCTCAGCACACCTTGGATGCCCATATACTTGGGGAGAACCTTTGGAGTCTCTTCTCTGCAGGAATTTGAGATGCTCATATGGTCCAAGTCACCCTGGTCTCCCTGGAATGTTCAGAACCCATATTGCCCCTTCTAGATTTTCAGCTTTAGAGCCAATACCATGCCACGGTTAGGTGACTTCAGTTCTCGGGGACCCTGGTTGAAATCTGTGTTCCCTTAAAACAATCCTTGAGACACTTCTGTGAGTTCCGGGGTGTCTAAGATGCCTCTTGACCAGCTCGACGTCTTTTACTTGGTACTTAAAACAAAGAGACTCCAGAGCTGGTCCTGACTTAGCATAAGCCTTTGACTATCAACTCCTACTTCCCACTTCCCCCTTCCCTGGTCCCCAGCCCAGACTTCCCCCAGATGATGATGTCTCCGCCACACCCCATTCCACCCCACTCCCTCCTAACCCTCAGTCCTACCTGAGGTTCATGTCCCCCTTCATGGCCAGGGTGAAGAGGTTGGACAGGTTCCCTCCAGGAGAGCAGCCACAGATGAGGATGGCCAATGCCTCGATTGGGTTTAGACGGAAAACCTTGCCCAGGACAAAGGCAGTGAGGGGCATGATGCCGTACTGCGACAGCATGGCAATGATCACCCCTTTGGGCTTTAAGAAGTGAGCCTTGATCTTGCTGAACTCCATGGTGCAGCCCAAGGAGAACATGATGAAGAGCAGCATGACCACCAGGACGATGCTCAGTGCCTTGTCCGTGGCGCGGTGGCCAAAGCCAGGCGGCAGAGAGAAATTGAAGGGGACTGATACATTGTGCACCTCCATCCTCTGGCACGGCGGAGACCACGGAGACCACCCTTGTTCTCCGCTGCTGGCCTTCCTTGCCCAGTGCTTGCTGGATGTTTTTTTTTAGTTCCCTTTCAGGACAGAGTTTCTGGACAAAACGTAGCTGTGGGCAAATAAAAGATGACGCAACCAGCAGAGCCAGGGCTCAGGTTGTGGCTCCAGTCCACGGAGAGGAGAGTCACAGCCTTATCTCCCCGGATTCTCTACCTTGCTCAAGTTTCCTGACCTCTGTGCCTGCTGGGTGCCACTCACATCCAGCACAGGGCTGGTTCATTCCTCTGCCCCCAATTGAGCAAGCTTCTCTAGCGTCTCTGAGACCCACCCAAGGACCTACAACAAACCAGGCCTACTTTTTCCTCTTCTCTTTAGCTCCCTCTTCCAGCCCAGTCCCTGATGCCTCAGGTTGTTTGCCTGGGAAGGTGCCCACCCTAAGCCCAGTGAATCACCATTTGTGCCCAAGTGAAAGGGACTACGCTGCCTTTGGTTTCCTCACATAGGCATGACCCCAGGACAGTGGGACAGTAGAGGGGCCTGTGGTGTTGCTGCCTGCAGGAGAGGATGTGTTCACTGCTTTCCTCCTGTGAGACCTCGTTTTGTGCCCAAAGCTGTCCTGCGGAGGCGGGAGGGGGCACACAATGAACCCCTGAAAGGCTTACTTACCTCCAGAGGGAAGAACTTTTTGGAGTGCGGTCGGAAGGAACTCTTGTGGAGGTTAGCTGGTGGCTGAGGCACCTGTGGCTTGAGAAACTTGTGAGGAGGGAGGGAGGATGAGCAATCTTTTCTTGCTGAGCATGTTGAACCTGTGTGTCTCAGGCTGCCAGGTTTGAGGCATGCAAAATCAGCAGCACCAAAGAGGCAGATGTGACTGAACTAACTGTACCACATTCCTTCCATCCCTGCCAGGTGTGGGAAACAGTGGCTCTTTTAGAAGCATAGTTTTCAAGGGCCTGAGGAAACAAGCTCCACCAGGAACAGAAGCCAGGAGCAAATCTAGTCCCGGAAGCAAACCCAGTCGGGGCCACTGGCAGATCAGGATTGAGCCAGCAACCAGATCCAGAGTCAGTGATCTCCACCAGAACAGGTCCAACTCCAAGCCAGGGACTTCAGCAGGAGAGGATTCAGATCAGGATTTACAGAAACAGAGCAAAGCTGGCAACCTAGGCCAAAGTAGGCCTGAGACAGCAAACTGCAAGGGAGAAGAGCAAAGTACAGGAGTGCTGAGCTATCTCCAGGAATACCGAGTGACTAACGGGGTAGCTAGAACTGTGACACTGACTGTAGCACGAGGAACAACCATCTGGGCTTTGGATTCCCTGGCATCTAGAAGATTATATAACAGAACCTCAGATAGCCCCAACCACAATTATTAGAGGAAAAGATGACCCGGGTTCAGGAAAAATAAAGAGGCTTTAGAATAAAGGGTCAGAAAACAACAGGCAAAGCCACTTTGAGGTATCAATGGCACACATGCAAAATGTTCTTTAGTCCAGAGAGGGAATGTGGCCACAGGGAAGATAAAGTATAGGCCTTCAGTGAAGCCTGAAGTTCACAGGAAAGGGAAGACCATCCAGGGAAACCAAAGCCCACAAAGCAGATGAAATACCCAGCAACTTTGGGAAGCCATGGTCCTGGCCAGGAGGCTGACAATCTATATTTCAGATTTTCTTGGGAAATTCCTCACACAAAAAGGGAATTTCAAGCTTTGTTCTTAACTCTGGGAAGACAATGAACTCATCTGATTTGGCAATATTACTTAATTTTTAAGAGGGATAGAAAGCCAGATGACTTACAGGGGAAAAGATTCATTCTCCTAGCTGCTATCTCTGAACTCTATCATCTCTCACAGATACTTAGGACCCTCGTGTTAAATGACTTGTCTCCTCTGAGACTTTCTCAACAGGAACACTCAGCTCCATAAATTTCGAGTAAAGCAATATCTGAAACTGTCTTGTACCATGCCAAGTACATGACAGATACTGATAATTCTTTGTTTACTTTCACATAGCAAAGTAAACCCTCAGAGGAAGGGGCTGACCTATCAGAAGGCAGTGTCTCCAGAGGAAGCTAACATAACATACTGTGAGCATTCAGTGACCTTCTAGCCAGGTAGCACTGGGAATGTAAGTTAGAGAGAACTGATCCAGCTGAAGTTTCTGCTTCAGGCTCACCTTGGCCTCACACACACCTCAAAAGTCAACAAGAACCCAAAAGCCCTTCTAAATGTCCTGCTTTTGTTGTTCTGGTGCCCAGTCTTTCAGGAAAGAGACAAATTACAGAAAATTTTTATAACAGCTCAACAAGCAAAATTAAAACTCTAGGAAGGGCCTCGGGGTAAACAGAACAAATACTCGAACCCTTTCAGACAAGTAGGAAGTTATAGAAAGTAGGGGTATGCAGCCAGCCCCCAGACTCTAAGGGATTAGAGGTGGGAGGGGCTGGCAAGCATTTAAATATCCAGCATGTTTTCAAAAGACTAAACAAAAGAGGTTTCTGGCTTGTAGTGATAAGGTGAGCAGGCCTGCTTTTCGTCCTGCCTGGCTCCCGCACGGCTCGCTCAGCTCCGGAAATAATAACACGGAAACTGTATTCTTTTAAACACTGCTTGGCCCATTAGCTTCAGCCTGTTATTGGCTAATTCTCACGTCGTGGTTAACCCATTTTTATTAATGTGTGTAGCACCATGAGGTGGTGACTTACCAGGAAGATTCTAACCTGCGTCCATCTCGGAGAGGAGAGCTATGGCGTGTGCCTGTCTCTGCTTCTTTCTCCCAGCATTCTGTTCTGTCTACTCCACCTATCTAAATCCTGCCCTATCAGAAAGCCAAGGCAGTTTCTTTATTAACCAATGAAAGTAACACATAGATGACCCTCCCACATCATTTCGCCTTTTTCTGCTTAAACAAAAAAGAAAGGATTTCACTTTAGCATAGTAAAATTACATATAACAAAACAGTTATCAAGCAAGAATTACAATTACAATATTTAGATCTATTTTATCTTTTACCATAACAAAGGAAAACTATAAGTATAACTAACCATTCTTCAACTCCATCAAAGACTCCAGAAGGATATAATATTACTTAAGTAAACAAGAAGTAAGTAACTTCCAAAACTCTAGAAATGACAGACACTTCTTGCTGCCTGGACAGTCACCCAAAGTTCCTCTGTACCGTTGGGGCATCCATCTTCAGCCTACAGGTCCATAGTATCCAGCAAACATTACCATGAAGCAGGAAATTCCAAAGACATTTCAGTCACTATCTGCTGTGTCCTGTAGAGTGTCTTGCAGAATCTTTCATGAATCAGGAACCCTGAAGTATCATCTCACCTTTAGACAAGTTCAGCAGTCCTCTCTCTGTGGGTTCTCTGTGTCCAGTTTATCCAACAGTCCAGGCAAGAGCAGTTTCTTGCCCAAATGGCTATCAAACTCCATAAAGAGCCTCTTCGATGCCCATCTTCCTCTTGAAGTAGCTGGTGCTGCCAGGAGCAGACGTGTCTCATTGTCATGAAAAGCCCTAAATTATTAAAACACTTAAATGCCATGTTCTGTAGTCTTTGAAAGATATAAAGAATGCCTATTTAAGTGAAATATATCTCTATATATCTAGAAAATCTAACTAACATGACTACAAGCTTGACTATTATCGATGATTATTCATTAACAACCTATATTTCCTGATTATACATTACATTTTTAAATGAACTACTCAATCACAATACCTCAATCAAGAACAGAAACACATATACATATAACAAAATTGACCTTAAACTTGTACTAATAAGTCAAGATTTATACCAATGCAAATTATTCATACCTATATCATATCCCCTTTAAATATAAAAGAACATTTATAAACAATATTTGGGAATATGGATGTAGTTATTTCTCTCTAAACTTCTTCCTGCTGTATAGGGGTGCTGTTAATCAGGTCTTTTATGGTGTAACCTGTGTGCCAGGTTCATCTCAGTCGACAGTTGAGTGAAGTAATTTTTATTTTTATTTTTTTTTGTTTTTCGAGACAGGGTTTCTCTGTGTTTTTGTAGCCTGTCCTAGAACTAGCTATTGTAGACCAGGCTGGTCTCGAACTCACAGAGATCCACCTGCCTCTGCCTCCCGAGTGCTGGGATTAAAGGTGTGCACCACCACTACCTGACGAGTGAAGTAATTTTTTGAGGGTGTTTGCAGCAACCTTTCAGGAGGGTGTGGCCTATCATACCATATTGGGATAGAAGCAATCCACAGGGTCTCATCCTCTGTGAAAACAAAAGAAGAACTTTTCCAAAGCATCATAACCTTAGATCCAAATTTTGAAGTCAAAGTATTTTCAAAATATCTATTATCTTGGATTAGTTCAGCAGCATTTATAAATAAATAACTTTTAGCAGCTGTTGCTTCTTCCTCAGTATTCAAACAATTCAAAGAGAGCATAATAACATACAGTATCAAGATTCTCTGTGTACACCAAAGCTACAGAGAAACCCTGTCTCAAAAAACCAAAACCAAAAAAAAAAAAAGAAAAGAAAAGAAAAAAAGATTCTCTGTGTATTTTCCATCTTTATGTGGCTTTACTTTAACCTCTATTTCTTTTATTTTTACTTTTAACTTTGGCTTTTTGAGACAGGTTCTCTGTATATCTTTGTCCTGGAATTCCCTCTGTAAACCAGGCTGTCCTTGAACTCTCAGAGATGTGTCTGTCTCTGCCTCCCAGGCATTGGGATTAAAGGTGTCCACCACCACACCTTGAAGTCACAGAGGTCAATCTACCTCTGTCTCCCAAGTGTTGGGATTAAAGGTGTGTACCACCACACCCAACTACTCTCTTTTTTCTTTTTTCTTTTGTTTTTTACTTTAAGAACTTTAACTTTTAGCCTGCATATATTTTTAACACACTGTAAATCATTTAGATATTTTCTTTGTTTTTGAATCTCTCTTTACTCTATCTCTCTCTCTTTTTCTCACCAATTGAGCCTTTAAATCACTGAGCAATATGGGTAGGATTAAAGCCATGGCTTTGCTGGCTAGATCCAGCCCATTCCTTAGCTTTCCAGCCTCATGGCGGAGGTACTGCTGGAGCCATTTTTATTGCCACAACTCTATGGCGTTTCAAGGTCCCTGCCAGCCAGCAAGATGCAGCATTCTGCTCACAGACCACACTCAGTCAGACTGCCTGCCTGAAAGAGACAGAGTTTGCCCAGGCAGGACGGCCCAGAAAGCTGACATTTTAAAATGGCGCAGCTTTTTTCCTGCTATGGCTGAAAACTGAAAAGCATGTGTTCAGCTTTTCATCAACACCATTTAAGTGTTTTGTGGCAGGACATCTTAAAAGAGCTGCAGGGTTTTGCAGCTAAAGCTGAGTCAGGAAGCCTCTCTTAGGTGAGAGCGCTTGCTTACCTCTAGCAACTAGAGCAGACCTGAGAAATTGCTGCTACCAAGAATACATGCTTTACTCTATCCTCTCCCAAGCTTTCTCAGGCTTTCTGTGGATTCAGTTATCCATGTCTGGGTGCTATTTGTAGTGATAAGGTGAGTAGGCCTGCTTTTCGTCCTGCCTGGCTCCCGCACGGCTAGCTTAGCCCCAGAAATAATAACACGGAAACTGTATTCTTTTAAACACTGCTTGACTCATTAGCTTCAGCCTCTTATTGGCTAATTCTCACATCTTGATTAACCCATTTCTATTAATGTGTGTAGCACCATGAGGTGGTGGCTTACCAGGAAGATTCTAACCTGCGTCCATCTCGGAGAGGAGAGCTATGGCGTGTGCCTGTCTCTGCTTCTTTCTCCCAGCATTCTGTTCTGTCTACTCCAACTATCTAAATCCTGCCCTATCATAAAGCCAAGGCAATTTCTTTATTAACCAATGAAAGTAACATATAGACAGATGGCCCTCTCACATCTCTGGGTAACAGCCACCAAGAAAATATTACACCATCAAACACAGGAGCTGCAGGTTTAACAAACTGTGTTGTGTTTAAGTGGTCACTGGAGGTCTGCAGTAACACAGTTTCACACTAAAATGTGTTAACATTCGAGATACAAATGAGCACAAAGAAATAGGTGTTTAGAGGACTGGAGAGAAGGCTCAGCAGTTAAGAGCAATGACTGATCTTCCAGAAAATCAGGGTTCCTTTCCGAGCAGCGCATGGAGTATCTCACAATCCTTTAAAACTCCAATTCCAAGGGATTCAATGCCTTTTCCTGGCCTCTACACATGTTTTATGCATGTGATGTACAGACTACAAGCAGGCAGAACACTCATACACATAAAATAAAAAATAAATCTTAAAAAAAGTGTTTAATTTGAAGGAAGATGGCCAGAGAGATGCTCTCCTGGGGACTGACAGTGGGGGAAGGGAAGAGAAAGAGGTCCCAGGCCCAAGTCTCAGTAATCACTGGAGCAGGACTGGGGTAGTACTGTAAATGCCCTATTGAGCTATAGTTACAGAAAACAATTAGAAGTAACAAGAAAGAACATAACAGTATGGATAGAGCCTAGGGTCTAAATTCCTTGGCTTGTTAGCAGCATGACCTCCTTCCTCCCCTTCCACCTTCCACCCATTTCTCTTTTTCCTGGCTACCCCCAGGAGAAAATGTTGAAATAGGCTAGCTTTACCCAAAATAATTACACGGAAATTGTATTCTTTTAATCACTGCCTGGCCCATTAGCTCCAGCCTCTTATTGGCTAGCTCTTACATATTGATCTAACCCATTTTTAATATTTTGTGTAGTACCATGAGCTGGCTTACCAGGAAAGATCTTAACCTGCGTCTGTCTGGAGTGGGAGAATCATGGTGACTCACTGACTCGGCTTCTTTTTCCCAGCATCCTGTTTTGTCTACTCCGCCTACCTAATTTTCTGTCCTATTAAAGGGCTAAGGCAGTTTCTTTATTTAACCAATGAAATTAACTCCTCCATCATCAAAAGAGCTGTTTCATCATGTGTTCCCTTCCTTGCTACAGGCTCAAATGACTGTGGGCTGGAATAGTGAGCCATTGTCTCCTTTTAAGTTGCTTTTTTCAAGGACTTTGTCACAATAACTGAAAGCTAACTAACAGGGCTAGTAAAGGCTTAAGTTAATGGTCAGCAGAGTCTTAGTGAAAGGAGTTCTTGGCTAATATTGGAAGATAGGTTTGTGGATCAAAAACAAACAAACAAACAAACAAACAAACAAACCAGCAAAGATCTATATGATGAGCATGAGACGTGATCAGGTGTGGTGGCCACACTCCTATAACTCCACCATCAGGAGGCTGAAGCAGGAGGCTTCTGAGTTCAAGAGGACAGCCTAGACTATACAGTGAGATGTTGCCTCCCCCACCCCTGCAAAAAAAAAAAAAAAGCAGTCATGCAAAAACTCAGCATTTTGCACAGAGGGCCCTTTAAGATTATTTAGAAGAGGACTATCTATTCACTTGTAAAACTCCTTCTTCATGTGTAAAGGTTCGATTTCTACTTCCAGTTTATTAGCAGTAGAGCCAGAGAAAAGACAAGGGGATTATGGAGAGTAAAGCTGTTCAAATATGTTGTGTAGCACGAATAATAAAAACCCAGAGACAGATATTGTGGCTCAAGCTGAAGATCAGAAAAGCAAAGCAACCAGCCACTGGCTCTTATCTCTACCTCAGATCAAAATAGGCAATCCTGTCTCCATGAATCCTTAAACCGAGACTGAGACTTGTCTCCTTCCTCCCATCTTACACTCCTCTCTAGTGCTGGGATTAAAGGTGTGCACCACCATTGCCCAGCCCTTCTGGCTAACTAGTATGACTGCTGGGTTGAAAGGTGTGTGCCATCAATGCCTGGTCTGTATAGTTGACTAGTGTGGCTACTTTGCACTCTGATCTTCAGGCAACCCTTATTTATTAAAATACAAACAGTACAGTCTGGGCGTGGGTGAACCTGGGACCTCTGAGGGAGTAAGCAGGACCTCTGCAGGTCTGGGAATACCTGAGCCTGGGACCTCCAAGGCAGTAGACCAGAGCCAGAAACCTTCTCAGGTACAACTCCAAGCCAGGGACTTCTGCAGGAGGGGATCCAGACCAGGATTTACAGAAACAGAGCAAAGCCGGCAACCTAGGCCAAAGTAGGCCTGAGACAGCAAACTGCAAGGGAGAAGAGCAAAGTACAGGAGTGCTGAGCTATCTCCAGGAACACCGAGTAACTAACGGGGTAACTAGAACTGTGACACTGACTGTAGTATGAGGAACAACCATCTGAGCTTTGGATTCACTGGCATCTAGAAGATTATTTTACTGAATCTCAGACAGCCCCAAACATACCTATTAGATAAAAAGATGAGTAGAAAAAGTGAGATCACATGCTACACCACAAAGAGCAACACAGCACCAGTAAAACCTAAAGACCCTACAACAGCAAGACATGAACAGCCAAATATGGATGAACCAGAAGAAAATGACCTAAACAATACCTTCAAGAGAATGTTTGAAATTTTCAAAGATAAAATGAGAAATTCTCTTAAAGAAATTGAGGAAAAGACAAACACAAAATTGGAAGATATCAGCAAATCACTTAAAGAAAACCAAGGAAAAGAAATCAAACCTATCAAAGAAACTATTCAGGACTTGAAAACTGAAATAGAAACAATAAAGAAAACACAAGTTGAAGGAATTACAGAAACAGGAATCATGAGAAAAAGGTCAGGAACCACAAACACAAGCATGAACAGCAGAATACAAGAGTTGGAAGAGAGAATCTCAAATGGTGAAGATACAATAGAGGAAATAGACTCATCAGTTAAAGAAAACATTAAATCTAACAAAAGCTTAAGCCAAAATATCCAGGAAATATGGGACACCATTAAAAGGTCAAATCTTAGAATAATAGGTATAGAAAAAATAGAAGAAGTTCAACTCAGAGGCACAGAAAATTTATTTAACAAAATCATAGAAGCAAACTTTCCCAACCTAAAGAAAGATATGCCTATGAATATACAAAAAGCTTGCAGAACACCAAATATACTGGATAAAAAAAAGTCCTCTTGTCACTTAATAATCAAAAACACTAAATATATAGAGTAAAGAAAGAATATTAAGAGCTGCAAAGGAAAAAGGCCAAGTAACATATAAAGGTAGACCTATCAGAATTACACCTGACTTCTCATTGGGGATGATGAAAACCAGAAGTTCATGGTCAAGTGTTACACAGACATTAAGAAACCACGGATGCCAGCCCAGACTCCTATACCCAGCAAAACTTTCAGTCACCATAGAAGGACAAAGCAAGATATTCCATGACAAATCTAGATGTCACTAATACCTAGCCACAAATCCAGCCATACAAAAAAAATTCCAATTGATGTCCTTAGAAGTTAAAGGACTAGCAAATGCTAACAACTGAAGACTGCATCAGGAAAATGCCAGTGGAGGAACCCAGCACTATGTAACTGAATTTTAACAATGATCACACTTTAATCTAGACCCAAATCAAAGAATAGAAAAGAAAGTCATCATATTGCAGCCTTTTAATGCAATAATTGATGAAAGTGAGCATTGCCAATTGATGCTAAAACCCTTGTGGGGAAATATGGTTGGTGATTAGAAGGTTCACATGGGACAGGGTCTCATCCTACAGATTAGTCATCAATTATAGTGAGAAGGCATGTATTGAGACACTGGGTAGTTACTCACCATAACCAGTAACCGGTTCAAATTAGGAATTTCTGCTATCGAGATAGATTCTTGTTACATGACTCCTAGCATATAAAAGTCATTATAGGTACAATGTTGAATCCAAGCCTAACCAGTCTTTTGACCTAGCTGGAAAGGTAAATTCTAGAAAAAGGAGAGAGATGAAATGTAAAGAAACAATGAGACAACTTTAGGACATTTAATAAAAGTAATTGGAGGCTGGGCCGTGATGACACACGCCTTTATTCTCAGTACTTGGGAGGTAGAGACAGGCGGATCTCTGTGAGTCTGAAGCCAGCCTGGTCTACAGAGCAAGTTCCAGGACAGTCAAGAGTTATACAGAGAAGCTCTGTCTCAAAAACTCAAACCAAACTAACCAACCAAAGAAACAAACAAAAAGTTGTCACGTGCTTTTTAAAAAAGTAAAATCAATTCACTTATTATTTGTGTGTGTGCACATGGCACATGTGTGGAGTCCAGAGGACATCTTTTGGGAGCCAGACCTCTCCTTTCACCTCTATGTGGTTTCCAAAGGTCAAACTCAGGTCACAAAGCTTGCACATTAAATGCATTTACCTCTGACTTCACCTGCCCTTAGCATGTGTTCTTGAAAATAATCTGTGAGTGGTTATTGAATTGAAAAAATATCTAAAAACCATTTTCAGGGTAGCTGCAGATACATGAATGTATTGTGTATTAGCTGATTTGGGTATAATTCTTGTTATGTAAGTATTCATGTTAGTGCTGCTAGTTTCTAAATGTTTCTGTCCTCCCAAAATTTGCATGCTGAAATCTAGCCGCCAGTGTTACAGAAAGTTGGCCTTAAAGTTGTCCCTTCATGGGTGGGATTTGTGGCCTTACCCTGGAACCCCATAGGGTTGTCTTGCTCCCCCCCCCCTTCATGTGAGCAGCCCTTACCAGATGCCAAACAGGTCTTGGACATCTCATTCTCTGGAAACTGGACCCATGGCCTCATCCATGAGCCCCACCACTGGGCTACGCCTCCAACCCCAATAATAAACATGTTTTAACTGTGAGCGAAGTGTTATTGACTAACACTGGGTAAGGAAGAAGAAATGCACTGAAGTTTTCCTTGTTCATTGTGAGGAACAAATAACTGCTTAATCATAGAAAAATAGAGATAGTAGTTTAATTACAAAAGTAGTAAGTAGAGCTCTGCGAACTGGGAGTGGACATAGTTCAACAGTAGGATACTGGTCAGTGTTCACGAGGCTCCCGGTGCTGTCCTCCGCGTGTTGGACTTGACACAAGCTGGAGTGAGGAGAAAGGAGGGATGCTTAAGTAAGGAAATGGCCCCCATAAGCCATAAGATCTAGCTCTAAGGCATTGCCTTCCTCTGCCTCCCCAATGCTGGGATTAAAGGCTTGCGCCACCACCACCCAGCATAAAGCATTAAATTAGTGATTGACAACGGAGGACCCAGTTCTAGGTTCTATAGGAAAGCAGGCTGAACAAGCCACGAGGAGCAAGCCAGTGAGTAGCACTCCTCCATGGCCTCTGCATCAGCTCCTCCTCCAGGTTCCTTCTCTGCTTGAGTTCCTGTCCTGGCTTCTTTCAATGTAGAAGTGTAAGTTAAATAAACCCCTTCCTCTCCAACTTTATTTTTGATCATGGTTTTTCATCACAGTAATAGTAACACTAACTAAAGACACTTTGTACCACCAAATAGCCAACCAACCAATCAAACCCCACTAAAAACAGCAACCTGAAAAACCTTTCTGAAAATTGAGAATTACTTACAGAAGCAAAGATAATAGACCACACAGTGTTAGCTTCTTCAAAGTTACAAAAACAGAAGGCGTAGCATATTAATGTGACAAAATTAGGCTGAAGGTGTTTGTCCTGTCAATAGATTCAATAGATGTTGATGTAGGTTTAACTTACCTATCAAGAGAAAACAGATATACAGACTGTATCTAAGTAATACTTCCCTTTATACTGGGATCAAGCAATTGACCAGGTAGGAGAAGGTGTTTTCAAAAAAATTGCTAGTGGGTTGGTGGGTGAGTGTGAGCATGCATGCATGTATGTGCCTGTGTGCATGCATGAGTGCATGCATGTGTTTGTGTGTGTGGTAAAGTCCAGTTTTTTTTTTTTTTTGAGATAAGAGTCTTGTGATGTAGCCCCAGATAGCCTAGAACTTACTATGTAGTGCAGGTTAGCCTTGAACTCACTGCCTGCCTCTGCCTCTTACTGGGATTAAAGGCATGGGTCACCATGCTTGGTCAAAAAAATTGTTTGGTGCTGGGAATTGAAGCCAGGGTTTCTCATATGCTAAGCACGTATTGTGCTATTTATCTATACTCCCAGCTCTGATCACAATTTTATTATCCTCTAAAGTGGAGATGAAGGAAGGCTATTTATAATGCAGTGAGCAATAATTGGATAAATGGTCATCTGCGCATCAAATAACAAAGTGCAAAATTTACAAAGTCAGAATTATAGGAGATGCAGGGAGGCAAACGCATAGTAGGCAACTTTTGTTGAACTCTTTGATCAATGAGAGCTCACTGGGAAAATGAGCTGGCATAGAGGGTCTGAACATATTTGCAGAAACAGAGAGCCTTGTCTCTCTCCCAAAGAACCTCACAACCTTCCCTTTTTAAAAGTTAATAATATACTATAGTTAAAAAACAACTTTAAAAGGAAGTATGCATTTTTAAAAATTTAAGTATTTGTTGTCGGGGTTTCTGTCCTGCCCAATTCCTTCAATAGTTAAGTCCCAAAGAAATCACACAGATGTCTACATTAGTTATAAACTGATTGCCCACTAGCTCAGGCTTTTTATTAACTCTTATAACTTATATTAACCCATTATTCTTGTCTATGCTAGCCACATGTCTCAGTACCTTTTTCAACGAGGCAGTCACGTCTTACTCCTTCTGTGGTGGGGCCAGGACTGCGTCCTCTTCCCAGAATTCTCCTGTTCTCATTGACCCACCTCTACTTCTCATCTGGTTGTCCCACCTGTACTTTCTGCCTGGTTACTGACCAATCAGCATTTATTTAAAATATAATTGACAGAATACAGACCATGGCCCCACATCAAGTACTGGGTGCCTGTCTGCATGATTTGTGTGCACTAATGTGTGCAGGTACCCTTGGAGGTCAGAGGAGGGTGTTGTAACCTCTGGAACTGGAGTTAGCAATAGTTATGAGCAGCCGTGTGGGTGATTGGAACTGAACCTGGGTCCCCTGCAAGTGTACATTCTTGGGAGCTAAGTTATCTCTGCAGGTCCCACAGTTCCCCAAAGCAAGGACGGTGACATAGTAAACACACTGTATATTATTTGGGTGCAATTGTATGTTTTTTTTTCTGTGTAGCTCAGGCTGGCCCAGAGCGTGTGTTCTTTCTGTTGTCATGCCCTCCAGGTGTCACCATGCCTGGACAGGACTGTCCTTGCTATGAACGCTGTGGGGTGAATGGAGGCTTCAAAAGTCACCAGAAAATGTTTAGTTTCAGAACACTTTGGACTCAGGACTTGAGGCAAAGCAGGAAGGCAGCCCTATTTGTTTTCACATAAGGGAAAAATCCTAGCCTAGAACACTGTGGAAATGGCCATCTCTGGGCCTGGGCTGTGGGGGGAGAGGGTCAAAGTGAGGTGACCATTTTTGCAGGCTTCACACTTCAAGTGGGGAGCTGGACAGGAAGACTCCAGAGTCATCTTCCAGGCGGAGGGGATAGGATGCGACTAGCTGGGAAAGACCAGAGAAGAGGGCTGAACGCAAGGAAGGCTTCCTGTAACTCTAAGCACCACCTCTTAGTTCCATGGCTGTCAAAAGGAGCTCAGCCCTCTACTGTGTGACTGGGGCATGTCGGTGAGGACGACAGGGAAGGAACTTTTCATGAACTCAGCAAGAACTGGTACCGTCCTCAAGCAAGCGTATAGTGTACTGAATGGTGGTCACGAGAGAGGCTTTGAATTTCGACGGGCGTTACTGGGCATTGCACCAAGGACCTCGCACATCTTACACCCTAAACCTTGGCCCCGGTCCTAAGACAGCTAGCTTGTCTTCATGTTTCCCATGGTTGGACACACTGCTTTCGCTCTCAAGGCACTTCTGAACTCTGTTCCATAAAATATACATACAAATGCCAGACTCTAGATCCAGAAAGCTGGGCCAGCCAGTTCAGGCAATGATGGCAGTGATATTAATCATAAAGGACATGCCCAATCTCTGAAAGCTGTCAGTCCAGTAGATTCTGACAAGGCACAGAGGGGGTGGGTGGTGGGCAGAGGGGGTTGGGTGGTGGTAGTGGATGGGGACACCAGCTGTTGCCTGATTTGATGATTCCCAGCTAGAAGAGAGCCCTTTGGTGTCCGTTAGTACTCTGTGCCATGAGTCAGTGTCCTCTTTCCCAGGCATGGGGCTTCCTCATGGCTATGGGCTTTTCTTTAATTTCATTCATTCATTCATCCATCCATCCATCCATTCATTCATTGCTGAATTACCTAGTTAGTTCATTAGTGCCAAGGCTTGAACCCAGGACATTGGGCATACCAAACACGTGCTCTTTCACAGAGGTTATCCCTTTGTAAAAGTTTCCAGTCTCTTTGGAAAGAAAGCATTAGTACGTTCACTGGGCAAGTTCTTTCTGTTTTTCTGGAATTGCCCCAGCAGGGCTTATTGCCACACTCTGATCCTCCACGATTTAGCCCACACGATGACCTTTTTCCCATCACTTCCTGAGTGCTGAGGCTTACACAGGTGTGCACCACTGTGCCCAACTGGAGAGGAGTCAAGACAGCTTTCCCAACTGTCTCTAAGCTGAGGACAGTATGCCAGAAATCCCAGTACTTGGAAGACAGAGGCAGGAGGCCCCGGGAGTACAAAGTGTGTGCTCATGTGCCTTTCATGAGGCTGACTCGGCAGAGGAGAGCTTCACCCCAAAGAGCTTTGACCCTCTTGCAAATTTCAGTGAGTACTTCATGGTCTGGCAGGAGCAGAGGTCATGGGGGTGGAAGTTAGACAGCAGCGAGGCCCGGGGGTCAGAAGTCCTCTCCAAACATTGATTTTTCTCCCCTGACTTACATAAAATGAGGTGATTTACAAGGGTTTACTTCAGAGGTGGCAGAAGACAAACAAGCATGACATGCAAAACATAAACCTTGCCGCCCAGAACCTCCTCTGCGTTCGATGGTTCCCAGAACCTCCTCTGCGTTTGATGGTTCCAGCTTGGACTTTTTTTTTTATTTATTTTATTTATTTATTTTTTTCGAGACAGGGTTTCTCTGTGGCTTTGGAGCCTGTCCTGGAACTAGCTCTGTATACCAGGCTGGTCTCGAACTCACAGAGATCCGCCTGCCTCTGCCTCCCGAGTGCTGGGATTAAAGGCGTGCGCCACCGTCGCCCGGCTCCAGCTTGGACTTTTAGGAGCACTCTGTGAAGGGCCTTCTGAGACTCTGCAAATGCAGCTTAGTATTTAATTTAAAAAGTGAAGATTTAGACTGTCTAAACCACTCTAAGTAGATGATCGGGACGGAGCAACAATTTCGTAGAGATTATGAGCACGTGTGTCTCTCAGTCTGTCTCCAGTCTTATCCTGGTGTTCACTTGCAACTGTCGACGTACTGGGTCAGAAGGCTGGAGCCTCACAGTGCCCAGTCCTGCCTGGAGGCTCAGGATCTGCTCTTCTAGACGTGTTACATAGTAAATTCAATCCAGTTTGGGCTACATAAAAATGAGCCGGGCGGTGGTGGCACACACCTTTAATCTCAGCAGGGGCAGGTGACTTTCTGTGAGTTCAAAGTCAGCCTGGTCTACACACACACGAGAGAGAGAGAGAGAGAGAGAGAGAGAGAGAGAGAGAGAGAGAAAGAGAGAGAGAGAGAGAGTGTTTCAGTATCGCCAGGGCTACACAGAGAAACTCTGTTTAGGAAAACCAAAAAACAAACAAAACAAAAAGAAAAAGAACAAAACAGACATTTCTTGGTCAAGGGGAGGAGGTTGGGGCCTAGAGGCAGGAGGATCATCTCGAGTTCAAAGCTAGCTTAGTCTACGTAGTAATTTCTAGGCCAGAATGGATTACAGAATGAAACCCTGTCTCAAACAGAACAGAATAAAGGAACACGATTGTAGTAAAAGGAGCAGTGAGCCGCTTCCCGCCGCCCGGCTCTCCGGCTAGTTTACACCTGAAATAATTACATGGAAACTGTATTCATTTAAACACTGCCTGGCCCATTCGTTCTAGCCTCTTATTGGCTAACTCTCACATCTTGATTAACCCATTTCTAATAATCTGTGTACCATCACGAAGTGGTAGCTTACCGGGAAGATTCTAACCACCGTCTGTCTTGGATAGGCGAAGCATGGCGTCTACCTGACTCTGCTTTCTTCCTCCCACAATTCTGTTCTCTCTTCCCCACCTACCTATGTTCTGATCTTTTAGGCCAAGCAGTTTTCTTTATTAATTAACCAATGAAAGCAACAGATAGATAGAAGATTCTCCTATATCACTGGAGCTGGGCAGGACAAAAAGCAGGCCTGCTCGCCTCATCACTACAGAATGGCGCCCAATGTGGGGCTCGAACCCATGACCCTGAGATTAAGAGTCTCGTGCTCTATCGACTGAGCTAGCTGGGCAGGATGAAAAACAGGCCTGCTTGCCTTATCACTACACATGAAGAAGGTCTAAACAATGGTCTCAGAACCATGACCAGTCAAGGGAGAGTAAAAAAAACAGATGAGAAGGAAATAAGGTCTCTGCTTCTGTTCCCACTTTCCCACTTGGATTGGGGACAGTCACTTGGGTAAATCTGGGGACTCTGAGTATAGAGGACGTGTTCTCTCAGGTGTGGCCCAGGAACATTGTTTGAAATCCCAGACCTTCAGTGGTAGGTCCTAGTCATGTAGAGATGGCAGGGTGGTACATATGGGCAGAGAGGTCCTCCCTGTAGCCTCCAGGGCATCCCTTGGCTGGCTGGCTGGGAAGATGATAAGAAAGTTCTGTGGCTGAGGGGAAGAGTCATTGTGGAGGGTGGGGGCTGGGGTTCCTCACCTAGCATGAGGACAGTGAAATGGGTAAGGCTTGGAAGCAGCGGAGGGCAGAAGAGTAAGTGACAGGGAAGGAAATGGAGAAGAGACGAGATTTTATTCTCAGAGTCATGAGAAGCAGGGAAGATTCTGAACAACGGAAGGGACATCATCTGACTGTTTGACTCTGGCTGCCTGCGTTCAAATCCTTCAGGAGCTTCAGTTTCTCCCACGGCCCAGGATTACGGTGGGAAGGAGAACCCCACATGGAAACTTTGTATCAGGCAGTTGTGTATCAGTATCTGTGTGGGAGAGAGCAGAGACGACCCTGGCAGCCAAGGTGTTGGAGGGGCTCACAGACCCGGCACCTGCATTTTCCAAGTGAGATACACGGGTAGGTTCTATGGCATCAGGAGAATGAAAAGATTGCTGCTCGCGGCACAGTCTGTAGATCCAAGCAGAAAAAATCCTGAAGAAAGGTCTGAAGGCATGGGAGTATGAGTATGCGCAGGTTCATCTATATATATTTTTCTTAGGGTTCACTTAGTTACTTAGCTTCTCTAGGGTCATGGACTGCAGATTCGTTATCCTTTTCTCTTTCTTTCTTTCTTTCTTTCTTTCTTTCTTTTTTTTTTTTTTTTTTTTTTTTGATTTTCGAGACAGGGTTTCTCTGTAGCTTTTGGTTCCTGTCCCAGAACTAGCTCTTGTAGACCAGGCTGGCCTCGAACTCACAGAGATCCACCTGCCTCTGCCTCCCGAGTGCTGGGATTAAAGGCATGCGCCACCACTGCCCAGCTCGTTATCTTTTTCTTTACAGCTAGTATCCACTTATGAGTGAGTACATACCATGCTCATCTTTCTGGGTCTGGGTTACCTCACTCAGGATGTTTTTTTCTAGTTCCATCCATTTGTATATGAATTTGAAGATGTTATTGCTTTTTACCGCTGAGTAGTACTCCATTATGTAAATGTTCCACATTTTCTTTATCCTTTCTTTGGCTGAGGGGCATATAGGTTGTTTCCAGTTCCTGGCTATTACAAATAATGCTGCTATGAACATAGTTGTACAAATGTCATTGTAATATGATTGAGCATCCTTTGGGTATATGCCCAAGAGTGGTGTTGCTGGATCCTGAGGTAGGTTGATTCCCAATTTTCTGAGAAACCACCATACTGATTTGCAGAGTGGTTATAGAAGTTTGCATTCCCATCAGCAATTGAGGAGTGTTCCCCTTACTCTACATCCTCTTCAGCATAAGCTATTATTCATGTTTTTGATCTTAGCCCATCTGATTTTATCTCAGAGTCATTTTGATTTGCAATTACCTGATGGCGGATCTCTGTGAGTTCGAGACCAGCCTGGTCTACAAGAGCTAGTGCCAGGACAGGCTCCAAAACCACAGAGAAACCCTGTCTCGAAAAACCAAAAAAAAAAAAAAAAATTACCTGATGGTTAAGGATGTTGAATATTTCCTTAAGTGTCTTTTGGCCATTTGAGATTCTTTTATTGAGCATTCTCTGTTTAGTTCTGTACCTCATTTTTAAATTGGATTATTTGGAATTTTGATGTCTAATTGCTTGAGTTCTTTATGTATTTTGGAGATCAGTCCTCTGTCTGATGTGGGGTTGGTAAAGATATTTTCCCATTCTATAGGCTGTCATTTTGTCTTATTGATTATGTCCTTTGCTTTACAGATGCTTCTCAGTTTCAAGAAGTTCCACTTATTTATTGCTGTTCTCAGTGTCTGTGCTACTGGTGTTATATTTAGGAAGTGGTCTCCTGTGTCCATGCATTGAAGGCTACTTCACATTTTCTCTTGTATCAGGTTCAGTCTGGTTAGATTTATATTGAGGTTTTTTAATCCATTTGGACTTGAGTTTTGTGCATAGGGATAATAAGGATCTATTTGTATTCTTCTACATGTTGACATCCAGTTATGCAAGCACCAATTGTTGAAGATAATTTCTTTTTCCCATTGTATAATTTTAGCTTCTTTGTCAAAAATCAGATGTTCATAGTTGTGTGAATTAATATCTTGGTCTTAGATTAGGTTCCATTTGTCAACCTATCTGTTTTTATGCTAATACCAAGATGTTTTCATTACTGTAGCTCTATAATAGAGCTTGATGTCAGGGATGGTGATGCCTCTGAAAGTTCCTTTATTATACAGGATTGTTTTGGCGATCCTAGTTTTTTTATTTTTCCATATGAATCTAATTATTGTTCTTTCAAGGTCTGTGAAGAATTGTGTTGGGATTTTGATGTAGATTGCACTGACTCTATAGATTGCTTTTGGTAGAATTGCCATTTTTACTATGGTGATGTTCCTCTGATTTCTTCTCAGCTTCTTTATTATTTGTATATAGGAGGACTACTCATTTTTTTGAGTTGATCTTGTATCCTGCCAAATTACTGAAGGTATTTATCAGCTGTAGGAGTTCTTTGATAGAGTTTTTGGGGTTGCTTATGTAAACTATCATATCTTTGGCAAATAGTGAAAGTTTGACTTCTTCCTTTCCAATTTGGTTTCCCTTGATCTCCTTTTGCTGTCTTATGCTTTAACCAGAACTTCAAGAACTATGCTGAATTGATATGAGAGAGTGCACAGCCTTGTCTTGTTCCTAATTTCAGTGGAATCACTTTGAGTTTCTCTTCATTTAATTTAATGTTGGCTGCTGGCTTGCTGTATATTGCCTTTATTATGTTTAGATATGTTTCTTATATCCCTGACCTCTTCAAGTCCTTTATCATGAAGGGGTGTTGAATTTTGTTGAATTCTTTTTCAGCATCTAATGAGGTGATCATATGTTTTTCTTCTTTCAGTTTATTTATATGGTGGATTATATTGATAAAATTTTCGTATGTTAAACTATCCTTGCATCTCCAGGATGAAGCTGACTTGATCATGGTAGATGATATATTTTATGTGTTCTTGGATTCAGTTTGCCAGTATTTTATTGAGTATTTTTGCATCTATGTTCATGAGTGAGATTGGTCTGTAATTCTTTTTCTTGGTTGAGTCTTTGTGTGGTTTCAGTATCAGGGTAACTGTAGCCTCATAAAAAGTTTTTGGCAATGTTTCTTCTGTTTCTATTATGTGGAGCACTTTGAGGAGTGTAGATATTAGCTCTTCTTTGAAGTTCTGGTAGAATTCTGCACTGAAACCATCAGCCCTGGTCTCTTTTTGATTGAGACACTTTTGATGACTGCTTCTTTTTCCTTGCAGGTTATAGGTCTATTTAAATTGTTCACCTGGTCTTAATTTAATTTTGGTATGTGATATCTATCAAGAAAATTGTCTATTTCTTTTGCATTTTCCAGTTTTGTGGAGTACAAGTTTTTGTAGTATGACCTAATGATTCTCGGGATTTCCTCAGTGTCTGTTTTTATGTCTCCATTTTTATTTCTGATTTTGTTAATTTGGATGTTCTCTCTCTGCTGTTTGATTAGTTTGGATAAGGGTTTTTCTATCTTGTTGATTTTCTCAAAGAACCAGCTGTTTGTTTCATTGATTCTTTGTATTGTTTCTTTATTTCTATCTTATTGATTTCAGCTCTTAAATTGATTATTTCCTGCTGCCTACTCCTCCTGGGTGAGTCTGCTTCTTTTTGTTCTAGAGCTTTCAGGTGTGCTGTTAAGTCGCTAGTGTGATATCGCTCCCCTTTCTTTATGTAGACCCTTAGTGCTATGAACTTTTTCCTCTTAGCACTGCTTTCATAGTGCCTCATAGGTTTGGGTAGGTTGTGCCTTCATTTTCATTGAATTCTAGGAAATTTTAAATTTCTTTATTTATTTCATTGAGCGCTGTTCAATTTCCATGAGTTTGTAGGCTTTCTGCAATTGGTGTTGTTGTTAAATTCTAACTTTTAAACATGGTGATCCGATAAAAATACAGTGGGTTATTTCTAGTTTTTGTATCTGTTGAGGTTTTCTTTGTTACCAAGTATGTGTCAATTTTAGAGAAGGTTTTATAAGCTGCTGAAAAGAAGGTATATTCTCTTGTGTTTGGGTGGAATGTTCTATAGATATCTGTTAAGTCCATTTGAGTCATGACTCAATGAGTCTGTTAATTCTCTTATTTCTCTGTTAAGTTTCTGTCTGGTTGACCTGTTCATAGTGTAGAGTGGGGTATTGAAATCTCCTACTATTAGTGTGTGACGTTTGATGTGCAATTTAAGCTTTAGTAATGTTTCTTTTACATATATGGGTGCTCTTGTATTTGGGGCATAGATGTTCAGGATTGAGACTTCATCTTGACGGGTTCCTCTGATGAGTATAAATTGTCCTTCTCTGTCTCTTCTGATTTATTTTAGTTTGAAATCTGTTTTGTTAGCTATTAGGATAGCTACACCCACTTGTTTCTTAGGTCCATTTGATTTTGGAAAATCTTTTCCCATTCCTTTACTCTGAGGTAATGTCTGTCTTTGGGGTTGAGGTGTGTTTCTTATATACAGCAGAAGGATAGATCCTGCTTTTGTATCCATTCTCTTAGTCTGTGTCTTTTTATAGGTGAATTGAGTCCATTGATATTAAGATACATTAATGACTAGTGATTGTTAATTCCTGTTACATTTCAGTGGTAGTGTTTGTGTGTTTTTCTTCTTTGGGGTTTGCTGGTGTGAGGTTGTCTGTTGCCTGTGTTTTTGTGGATGCAGTTAGCTTCCTTGGGTTGGAGTTTTCCTTCTAGTAATTTCTGTAGGGCTGGATTTGTGAATAGGTATTGCTTAAATCTGGTTTTGTGATGGAATATCTTGTTTTGTCCTTTTTTAAAAAAAATGTTTATTTATTTATTATGTATACAATATTCTGCCCGTGTGTATACCTGCAGGCCAGAAGAGGGCACCAGACCCCATTACAGATGGTTGTGAGCCATCATGTGGTTGCTGGGAATTGAACTCAGGACCTTTGGTAGAGCAGGCAATGCTCTTAACCTCTGAGCCATCTCTCCAGCCCTTGTTTTGTCCATTACACCCACCCACTGAGACAGTGGGGCTGATCTATTGGGAGCTCACCAAGGCCAGCTGGACTGTGACTGAAAAAGCATGGGATAAAACCGGACTCTCTGAACATGGCGGACAATGAGAGCTGACGAGAGGCCAAGGACAATGGCACGGGATTTTGATCCTACTTCAGGTTCTGGCTTTGTGGGAGCCTAGACAGTTTGGATGTTCAACTTCCTAGATCTGGATGGAGGGGGGAGGACCTTGGACTTTCCACAGGGCAGGGAATCCTGACTGCTCCTGGGACTGGAGAGGGAGGAGAAGAGGAGTGGGGGAGGGGGAGAGGGACGGGAGGAGGGGGAGGGAAATGGGAGGCGGGGAGGAGGCGGAAAATTTTTTTTTCAATAAAAAAAAAAGTTTTGCTTTTGGCGACGGCAGACCTGCGAGCTCTGCCCGGTGGAGGACAGCAGACACCGTGGAACTCTCCAGCCTTTTTCCTCCCCAGGCCTCTGAATAAAGCACTTTGACTCCGGAAAAAAAAAAAAAAAAAAAAAAAGTTTTGCTGGGTATAATAGTCTGGACTTGCATCTGTGGTCTCTTAGTGTCTGCAACACATCTATCCAGGACCTTCTGGCTTTCGTGGTTTCCATTGAAAAGTCGGGTGTAATTCTGATAGGTATGCCTTCATATGTTACTTGATCTTTTTCCTTTGCAGCTCTTAATATTCTTTCTTTATTCTCTATGTTTTGCATTTTATTTATTATTGGTGGGGGGACTTTTTTTTCGGTCCAGTCTATTTAGTGTTCTGTAAGCTTTTTTACTTTCATAAGCATATCCTTCTTTAGGTTGGGAAAGTTTTTTTCTATGATTTTGTTGAATTTATTTTCTGTGCTTTTGAGCTGGAGTTCTTCTCCTTCTTCTATTTCTTTTATTCTAAGGTTTGGTCTTTACATGGTGTCCCAGATTTCCTGGATGCTTTGTTTTAAGAATTTGTTGGATTTAACATTTTCTTTGACCAATGAATCAATTTCTTCTATAGTATCTTCAAAAGCTGAGATTCTCTCTTCCATCTTCTGTATTCTGTTGGTTATGCTTGCCTCTGTAGTTCCTGTTCATTTACCCAGATTTTCCATATCCAGAATTCCCTTGGTTTGTGTTTTCTTTATTGCCTGCATTTCAGTCTTCAAGTCTTGAACTGTTTGAACTGTTGTCTTCACCTATTTGATTGGTTTTGTGTGTGTGTGTGTGTGTGTGTATGTGTGTGTTTTCTTGGGTTTTTTTGAGAGATTTATTGAGTTCTTCCAATTTTTTGTTTGTCTTTTCCTCCATTTCTTTAAGGGAATTTTTCATTTCCTCTTTAAAGGTCTCTGTCATCCTCATAAAGTTATGTTTAAAATTATTTTCTTCTGTGTCATCTGGGTTAGAATGATCAAGTCTCCCTACTTTATGACCATTGGGTTCTGGTGTTATCATGTTGCTTTTTAGGTTATTGAATAAATTCTTTCATTGGCATCTACCCATCTCTTCCTTCAATTGTGCCAACAGTGTCTTTGCCTCTTGGTCCAATCCTTGTAGTGGCTGTCTGTGTCTTTGGGAACTGGTCTTGGTCTGCTCTGTACTGTCGCTGTCTGTGTCTCAGGGAGCCACTGAGGTCTTTCTTGGCCTGCTCTCTTGGTTCACTCTCTTGGTTCACTCTGTGCAGTCACAGCCTGTGCTTCAGGGTTCCTCTCTTGGTCCTCTCTCTTGGTCTTCTCTGTGTAGTTACAGCTTGTGTTTCAGAGTTCCTCTGAGGTTGTGGGGGATAGGAGAGTTTGGGGGTGGAGTGGGACTTGTAGCTTACAGGGTCCCATCGATGGGATGGGGTTGTTGGAGCAGCCTACCTGCAGGAAACTTGCCTGCTGCCTGGCTAGAGAAGCTAAGGCAGGTGAGGAAGGGGCCTGGGGTTTTGCCTTGGTATGGAGGACCTAGAAAGTGGGTGTCCCACCGGGTGGGTGGTTACTCACCTCTTGATCCTCTGTGAATTTTCAGCCCGTGTTTCAGAGCTCCTCTGAAGTTTTAGGGAATAGGAGGGTTTGGGCAGCATTTTTTTTTTCCTACGGTAAAAAAAGTGGTTTCATATTCTCACTGGGAAGATAAGGACAGCAACGTAGGTGCTGCTTTCCAGCTCTACGTTTGCAAATGACATCCTTTGGCTATGTAAAAATGACTGGAACTTCCTAAGGAAAGGTGTCAGGAACTCTTTATTTAAGCAATATGAGTGATATATGTTATTTAAAAAAATACAGTCCTAGTCTTGATGTGTTAAGTGGTGCACACCTTTAACCCCAGGTACACAGAGAATTCAAGGCCAGAATGGGCTATATGAGATGCGTTTCTAAAAATTAAACAACCCCAAAAAAAAAAAAAAAGCCCAAGGAAAACCACAAACCAAAATCAAACCAGCAAAATAAATAAATAAATACAAACAAACAAACAAACAAACAAAAACCAAAAAAACAAACCACCATATATTCAACTAAATTGAAGAGGTCCCAAGGTTGGTTGTCAGCTTCCCAGAAGCCCTGTGTGGTGTTCTGAAAGAAAATGGCTCCCACAGGCTCACAGGAGGTGTGACCTTATGGGAGGAGGTGTGGCCTTGTTGGAGGAAGTGTGTCGCTATCCCTTCAGGGTGGCTGCTGATCAGTTCTCTCTCCAGCACCACGTCTTCCTGCAGACTGCTGTGCTTCCTGCCGTGATGATAGAGGCCTAAACCTCTGATCTGCAAGCCAGCCCCAGTTAAATGTTTTACTTTTCAAGGGTTGCCATGGTGTTTCTTCCCAGCAATAGAAACCCTAACAAGGACAGAAGTTGGTACCAGGGGCTGGGGTATTGCTGTGATAGATCAGACCATGAGGAATGTGGACTTTGGGATTTTGGATTAGAAAAGCAGTTGTGTGCTGTAAGTGGGTTTAACAGGTCATACTTGTAGAAACATGGAAGACAATGGTGCTGTGGGTGATTTGAACTGTGGGGCCCCCATTCAAGAAGTTTCAGCCGGGTGGTGGTGGTGCATGCCTTTAATCCCAGCACTCGGGAGGCAGAGGTAGGCGGATCTCTGGGAGTTCGAGGCCAGCCTGGTCTACAAGAGCTAGTTCCGGGACAGGCACCAAAGCTACATACAGAGAAACCCTGTCTCGAAAAACAAACAAACAAACAAACAAACAAACAAAAAAAAAGAAGAAGTTTCAGAGAAGAATGTTTGTCTGTGGTCCAGAGATATCGTGGGATATTTTAGCTAAGAATATGACTCCTTTTTGTCCTTGTTTGAAAAGTCTGTGTGAGGTTAAATTGAAGTTTTGGAGTAATTGCTTTGGTAGAGGAAATTTTTAAACAGCCTGATTGTTTAGCTGGAACTTTCCAACTCTCTCTGCTTGGTCTCTGTTGTGTCTAGAGCACCCTCCCCACCCCACTGAGGGAGACCACCAGAAAGCAGAGTGGACAGGACTGCAAATTGCAAGGTTAACTCTTTTATTGTAAGTACAAGCGAGTACTGGCAATTACTGGCTGGCCGGGAACTTCCTCTTCTCTACCCAGAAACAACAAGGTAGAGAGAAAGAGAGAAGTTAAAAATTCCTTTGCCGGGGTTAGTTTTTAAAAGGTGCAATCTACAAGGCTTTTTGAAGTGGCTTTTGGCATGGCTGCAAGGCCTTCTGCCCCTCCTATCCTGCTAAGTCAGCTTTCTTTTATTACCAGGTGGCAGGCTGGGCTGAGCTAAGCGACCTTGTGCTTGGGGAATCTCCCGGGTGGAAGGGGGGAAGGAAAGTGCTACTAGTCTGTGTTTCTAATTTTAAAACATTCTGCTAGGAAATTCTCATCCCTTTGAGAATAAGGGGTGTGCGTCTCTCAGTCTCTTGATCTTGGAAGCCCCTTTCTCTCCAAATCCTGATATCTCAGAAAAATCTCCAACAACAACAACAACAACCACAACAACAACAACAACAACAAGGCACCAAAAACCCAGTTCCCCATTCTCGGCAGCAGTGGTGGCTCCTCCCCTGAAGCTGCCAGCAGGCCAAGTCCCTACCCAAAGCATTAGAATTGGGCACAAACCCAGTTTAAGGAGTACGCATCATCGCCCCTGGCCTACAGGGCATGTATGCGCCCTGCTTTAGCTCAGACACATGCTTTCTCTCGCCTCTTCTCCCGCCTCGATCTCTGGGGGCAGGAGGACTCATCCAGGAGTTGCTTTGCTAAAAATAAATCTGTCCTTTTACTTTTTCAATTTGGCTTGCTCTGGCTTACTGTGGCAGGGGAGGAACCTACTATCAAAGCCTTGGTACCGAAAACCTGGGAGGAGTTGAGCTTTCCCACAGGTGGCCCTGGTCCCTTTACCTCCCTCTCTGCCATATGGGATTGACTTTTGACTTATGGTAAGTCACCCATTTCTAAGCCACCGCCTAAAGGAGGCACCAGGTACCTCTCCCGGTCAAGACCTCTTCTGGGTCAAGACCCTCAGGATATCCTGCCAAGCCTCGGCCTCACCAGAGCAAGTCTGATCTGTTACCAGAGCAAAGACTGTCTTTGTTCCAGGGACCTTTACAGAGAAAACATCCTACCCAAAGACCACCCCACCGCTTGACCCGGAGCTATCACGAGGAATGCTTTGCCCTAGTCTCCCACCTCTGGCATAGGCTTGGAAATCCGGCAACCCCAGGAAAGTCTGTCAGATCTTCTGGGTTTGGCAGCTGAAGGCTGATACTGCCGTTGGGACCTCTCTCCCCAGTGACCATGGAGGAACCTGGGGTAGCTGTCTAGGTAGCCAGTAACTGGTCCCTGTCATTTTTAACAGACTTGGAGGCTGCTTGGTCTGCACTTCCGCTTACTTGGGTGAAGTCTGTCCTTCTTAGATGCGATGGTGTTTGAAGACTAGGCTACTGATGGCTTCATCAGTTTAACAGCCTCCCCCCGAAGACTGTAAAAAGACTGTAGCTTTGTACTTTGGTAGTTCATTAGTTAAATTTATTGCTTAAAAAAAATACACAGGCAGGTTTGTCTTGTTCACAGGCTTCATAGTAAAGGGTAAACAGGTTTTAGATGTAACTTCCACTAAAGGAACACAGAAAATCATTGAAGGTATATCAAAGCAAGCTGTGAAGGTGTAAGTAAATGATTTAAGGCATGTAAAAGTGTTTCAGACTTCTGTCCCCTTGCTGTGCTGTTACACAGGGATTTCGGAGGTTCAGAGTTTTAGCATTGACAGATGGAGTTCTGATAAGCAGAGGAGCTCTGACTATTTACTACGCAGTCACAAGCTCGAGATTTTAAACTCCCTCTGGTTGTCTTCTAAGTACAGACTTCAAGGTGTGTTCCATCAGCTAAAACTAGACTCTCTAGACGTAGGGAAAAACGTTCATACCTTTTGACCCAAAGCCATAGTCTTGCTTTGACACCAGCTTGTAAATCTGCTGCAGCTTTTTACAGAGAGCTGCATGTTCCTGGGGAAAGAGTGCTGTTGCTGGATCAAGGAATCTGGCCTGGTGGAAACTAATATCGAGTCACTCCACACATTGTCTGAAGAACTGGGTCAATATAACCAGAATGTGTCTCCGTCCCAGTCTTTCCGGCAGTTATCACTCTTCCCTCGGCTAGCCCCGATCAGAGGGCTGGTATTCATAATCTATTTTCTTTTTGTCCTAGCAACTTGCCTTCTCTGCTTCCACCTGGACCAGATTCCTGAGGTCCCTGGTGGCAGTTAACTAGATGCTTCTTCACCCATACCTCCCGCTGAGCATGAGCCCACCAGCTCCCTACTCTCCCTCCCCACATTGTCCTATGCCAACAGGAAGTGGCCAGATTTGAACTGGTGCCCATATACTCAAAAAGGTCTGGGTGTTCATTTCGGCTGGAGATCTCCAGCTCCTTCTGCTTGGTCTGGGAAGCCCCATTCCTCTATCTCCAAACCCTGCCCTCTCACCTGGGAGTTGCTTTGCTCAAAAATAAACCTGGTTTGTTTTTTTTTTACTTTTTAAATTTGGCTTGATCTGGCTTACTGCGTCATGGGGAAACCTACTACGGAGGTGCAAAAAGCCTATTACAGCCTCGTATTGATTCTCCTGTGTGGCTATTAGTAGTCCCTCTTAAGATTTATAATGAAAAGGAGCAAGCTGAGCAAGGAAAAAATGCAAAATGTACAGGTCAAGGGGGAAAGGGCATCAGGAAATGATGGAAATAAAGCCTGTGTTCAAGGAGATGAACAGATTAAAGAAAAGGAGCGTGACCTCAAGGCGAGACCCCACCCAGCCAAGCCAAGCTTCTAACCTGTGAAGATGAATTAAAGGGGTGGCATGCACCTTTAATCCCAGCACCCTAGAGGTGGTGTGTGTGTTTGTGTTTCTGAGTTTGAGGCCAGCCTGGTCTTCCACCAGTGATAGGGCAGGGTTTGGAGCAGGAGGAGTGGGGCCTATGTGGAGCTTCCGACTGAAGTTTTCCCACTTTCCTTCAGTTTGTGATGCGTATCCTGTGCCATTGTTTATTGGAGGGATGTGCTCTGCTTCTCATCTTGATTTTACAGGGGATTACAGTTAAGAGACTGGATTTTAAACAAGTTTGAGAGTGTTAGAGACTTTGGGGCCTGTAGAAGTTGGACTGAATGCATTTGCAGTAAGACACGGCTACAAGCCTATGGGAATCAGGGAGTGAATGTGGGGGTCTGGAGGAAAATGGTCCCCATAGGCTCATAGGGGGTGTCACTGTTAGGAGATGTGGCCTTGTTGGGAGAGGTGTGGTGCTGCTAGAAGGGTGTCGCTGTCACCTCCTGATGCCTGCTGATCCAAAGCTCTGAGTTACCTCTACAGAACCACGTCTTCCTGCACGCTGCCACGCTTCCTGCTGTGAGGATAACGAACTAAACCTCTGAACTGCAGCCACATCAGTTAAATATTTTTTAAAATATTTATTTATTATGTATACAATATTCTGTCTGTATGTCTGCAGGCCAGAAGAGGGCACCAGACGTCATTACAGATGGTTGTGAGCCACCATGTGGTTGCTGGGAATTGAACTCAGGACCTTTGGAAGAGCAGGCAATGATCTTAACCACTGAGCCATCTCTCCAGCCCCCTAATTTTTTTTTTTTAAAGTAAGGGTTTCTGTGGTCATGGTGTCTTCTCACAACAAAGAAACACTAATTAAGACACCTTGTCTTGGACCTGGTGGTGGTGGTACACATTTTTAATCCCAGAACTCAGGGAAGGGCAGAGTCAGGTGGATCTCTATGAGTTCAAGACCAGCCTGGTCTACAGAATGAGTTCAGGACAGTCAGAGATACACGGAAAAACCCTGTCTTGAAAAAGAGAGAGAGAGAGAGAGAGAGAGAGAGAGAGAGAGAGAGAGAGAGAGAGAGAGAGAGAGAGAGAAGAAAAGACACCCTGTCTTCACGTAATTTTGGGAAGGAGTATAGTAGACTGGTCTGTCTCTCTCTTCCCTGTAGCTCCACCGTGGATGGCAGTTAAATAAGTGTATTCTCCATATGCCGGGGAAACAAAAATCTTAGCTGTCCTTACCAATTCTGCCACTAGATGGCGGCATGGCCCCACAGATGGATTCCTCTGGGGCAGTAAATGCTGTCCAGGCGCTAGTGAAAGACAGGTGTTTTGAGATGGAGCGCCACTGCCAAAAAACAGAAGTCTTATAAGTACAGCTCAACTTTAACAAGTTAATGCACTGTGGACAAGCAACTTTCTTTTAATTTTTCCTGTGTTTACACTCTGCCCATCCGTCCATTTCTTTTAATCTGTTATGTAGAGTAGTTCTGAAATAACATATGCATCTCTAGATTGCATAGCTCAGACATTTTCTTCTAAGCTCCAAGACTCTTTAATTCATTTATTCCTTTAACAATATGGCTTTCTTTTACCCTCTCTGAGGAGTGGATGGAGGTGGGGTGGGGGTAAGGGAGGGAGGAGAGGAGGGGAGCAGAAGGAGGGAAGGGAGTGGGGCTGGGCTAGTTATGTAAAATGAGAAAAGATCATTTAGAAAATTAAAAATTAATAAAAACAAACAAACAAAAATCAGTAGGACTTTCTTCCTTCATCATTTAAGGGCTCCTTTTATTTACCGAGGGCCTGCTGTGTGTATTTGTATACATTGAGTTCTCTTTATGTCTCACAACGACCTTGTGAAAGAATTTCTATTAGTCCAATTTTACAAATATGAAAACTGAGGTGGGGGGCAATAAAGCAGTTGGTTCCAGAACAAGATAGTGGCAGAGATGGTTTGGACTCCCAATCGATCGGCTTCACCTTTGCCTGCCTCTCAGAGCCTTCCTCCATCTGTTGATATGTAGGGCTGGATAACTCTTTGGTGAGGAGAATTTTCAGGACAGTGGCTCTCGGCCTTCCTACTGCTGCGACCCTTTAATACAGTTCCTCATACAATTATTCGGTTGCTGCTTCACAACTGTAATTTTGCTACGCTTATGAATCCTAACGTGAATATCGGATATACAGGATCTCTGATATGCGACCCCTGTGGGGGGTCACGACCCACAGGTTGAGAACCACCTCTCTCGCCTATTCCTATTCAGCACTGCAGTGCTGTGCCTCCTTTGTCTCTTTGTTTGTGTGTGTGTGTTTTTTTTTTTTTTTTTTTTTTTTTTTTGGTTTTTCAAGACAGGGTTTCTCTGTGGTTTTGGAGCCTGTCCTGGAACTAGCTCTTGTAGACCAGGCTGGTCTCGAACTCAAGAGATCCGCCTGCCTCTGCCTCCAAGTCCTGGGATTAAAGGCCCGGCTTCCTTTGTCTCTTAAATTGTAGGGATCTCGCTAGAGCTGCACCTGTGTTGCAACCTTCCTTCCTCGCATCTAGTCTTTCCCATCCCAAGATGAAGCCTGCTCCCTTCCTCCTCCTTTCGTGTCCCATAGGACCAACCCATTTTTCGTATTCCTTGGGATTGTGCGTAAAGCTCTAGCCGCGTTCTTTTTTGGTGGTGGAGGTGGATGGAAAGCCGGCTTGGTTTGTCACACTCAATACTCAAGGTCTAATATTTGCATACTATTTGCATATTGTTTTCATTAGCTGAAATTCATTCGTAAATTTTCCATATTCTGGGAGTACGTGATATGCTAGCTACTCTAGTGATATAAGCAATGCATGCAAAGCTTCCTAGTGATTTTGCTGTTGTAAATCTGTGTGTGTGTGTGTGCGCGCGCGCGCGTGCATGCATACTTGTGCATTGAACTTGGCCACAGCCTGTGCTCTGTGTATTTTCTGTTTGCTAGGCTGGGGTTTAAATCTTTGGCATGTGAGCCAAGTGCTCTGCCACTGACCTAAGGCTTCTAGCAGTAACTGTGTATTTTCTTTATTGATCATTTAAATTGAAATTTCAAGAAGGTTTACTATGTTAATTAAATTAAGCATTGGACAATTTATGCAAATTCTTACTCTATTGTGGGTTAATGCAAATGTCAGCTGTAAAACTCATGGAAAACAGAACCAGGACTGGGAAAACTGCTCAGTGGTTAAGAGTGCTTTGCTTTGGAGAATGAAGTTATGATCCCAGCATCCATGGAGCGAACCAGGTGACCCCACAAACTCCTCTAAGCCCTCTAACTTGCTCTAAGGAGCAAGGCCTGGAGGATTGCTGGGACTGACTGGCTTCCAGTTCAGCTGTGAAACACGAGCCCAGTGAAAAGTTTTTGTGCCCTGATAAACCTTTCTGCCGACGCAATAATCCGAATCAGACCTATTCAAACCAAATTAGAAAAAGCCCAGGTTTCATAGATACCAATGCTCCTGGGTGGCCTTCCAGTCCCTCAGAGAGGAGACCAGGAAGAAAGACGTGTTTGTTCTCTGGGGGGCAGTTTAAACACCCTGTGGGGGTGATCTTGAGCATCTCTGGGGAGGTGTCATCATTTGATGGCCTTTCTCGGAGGGAGGTGGAGTCTGGACTGAGGCAACTTCCGGGGGAGGGGCTTGGGATGGAACTTCCAACCAAACACTCAGGTTCCGAAGGAGACCCTGCCTCAAAGAAGTAGGTTGACAAAGATAGAGGACCCCCCACTACTGCCCTATTCTAGCCTCTGCGTCTGAGCAGGCGTGTGAACCTGCACACGTGTGTGTACAGTGTGTGCGCACACACAGGTAAAAGAAGAACCAAACAAGGTTTAAAGTTAAATCAAGCAACAGAATCTGCCACACGGGCAAAATGATTTCCAAAGGCGAAGCTGAAATTCAGGACCTGGACCAGGAGCTGTCCGGGGTATGTGGTACCTCTCACCTTTATGTGTTATAGAGCTCTGCCTGCACTTAAGCTCAGAGGGGTTGAGGAATAATCTTTTTGTACACTGTGAAGATGAGTCTTTGCCAAAGCGCCTTCTGATTGGTTTAATGAAGAGCTGGGTGGCTAATAGCTAGGCAGGAAAAGCGGTTAGGTGAGACTTCTGGGGACATTATAAGCGGAAAGGTACCCTTTCCTCCCAGGTTGCTGCTGGTCATTACATTTATCACAGCAACAGAAATCTAACCAGGATACCAACTACCCTTCTCTCTGTGTCTGTGCAGGTGTGTGTGTGTGTGTGTGTGTGTGTGTGACTGGAGATTGAACCTAGGGCTTTGTACACTCTAGGGAAGCAATCGTTTTATCACTGAGTTACATCCTCAGCTCTCTTCTACTTTTAATTTTGAGACAAGATCTTAAAAGTTGTTCATAGTTTGGCCTTGAATGTACTCTGTAGCTAGGCAGGCCTTAAGCTTGGGACTTCAGCTTCCCCTTCTAAGTACGTGGGAGTACAGGCTTTTGCCATTAATCCTGGTAGATGTTCCTTTCTCTTGAGGTCAGCACACCTACACCAATTATTTTATATTCTTCTGCATGGGGGAGTCTCTGTTTTCTTTCTAACTTATATTATTTAGTCTAGCATTTATTTATAGCAGTATAGAATCCTGACTATTTGCATTTTTAGTTAATATAATTACACTTTATTTTGTTATTCACATCATTGCAGATTGGGGTATTGGGAGCTTTTCAGTTGGCTCTTGGATTCCTTTGATCTGTGCCCATCATTGTGCATGTGAATAGCTTTCTTTACTCTTTGACCTCCCTGTCTTCTCTGGGTACCACTTCTTTCCTGTTTCATTTCCTGCCTAGATTCCAAAGCCAGGAATTCCCGGTGTACTCTTGTCTTTCCACCCTTTGACAAGTGAGTGTCAGAATCTTGGCCACTTTGACTTGTTCTTGTTCAGAGAGACAGTTGAATGCTAGGTGTGACTTGGTAAGCTCCCACTCTCTGTGGTGGCTGCTCTCTTATGCTCAACCCTACTTCCTACACCTTTGGTATCTATTTACTGGACGCTTTCCCAGAGCCTCAAGGCAACAGAGCAAAGTAGGAATCATTTCTCCTGCCATTCCTGCTCTGCAGCGGACTCTGCCCTTCCCTGCTTCTCTCTCCCCAACTCTAAGGCTGGAACCTTGGGTGCCATAGGCTGACAGAACTCTCACCTTCAGCATGGCCTCTCCCTTTTCTCTCTTGCACACCCAGCTGGTGGCACTGCCTTGCCTGTTCTCAAATGCACCCCTTCCTCCCCACCCTCCCTGCTTTGCTTTGGCTCTACTCAGCCCCTAATATTTGAAGGGTTGCATTTGACTCCTCATCATTCTGTTGGTCTCTGGATCCTTATGCTTCTTTTAATCCAAAGATCCCCACTTTTCCTTCTAAAATACAAATGTCAAGATCCTCTTCCACTGGGAAAGCCTCAGGGTGGTGACTGACACCTTCTGGCCTATGTTTCTCCAGGTTGGTCTAATGGTCCCACCTGTGATACCTGTTAAACTGCAGACAGCTAAGATGACCTCAGAACCAGGGCATCTGTGTTTGGAAGATACTCCAGGTGGGTTCTGATTTCTGGTGGTGTTTGAGAACCATGGCTCTACGATGTAACTCATGCTTTTTTTTTTTTTTTTTTTTTTTTTTTTTTTTTTTTTCCCTAGACAGGGTTTCTCTGTATAGCTCTGGCTATCCTGGAACTCTCTCTGTAGGCCAGGCTGGCCTCAAACTCAGAGATCCACCTGCCTCTGACTCCCGAGTGCTGGGATCAAATGTGTGTACCACCACCACCTAGCAGCCAATGCCTTTTATCTGACTTATAACCGCCCCCTTCCCTCTGCTAGCTCTAGACACTTAGTTTCCATGGACTCATGGCTACTAGATGATGAACCCCAAGCAGAACTCTATAGGGACTAAGGCCAGTTTCTTGTCCTCTGGAGATGCCTGGCCCTTTGTTGCCTGTTGAGAAAGTCATCTGCCTGGCTCAGAGAAACTAAGACCTAGAATGGCAAAACACAATATAAGACGGCAGAGCTAGACAGGGCCAGGGCCAGAATCAAGCCCAGGCATCTGGTGTGGGTGTCTGAGCTTCTGAGTACCCTAGCATGCTGATTGTAGAGACTGATCCCTCTCCATAGCCAAGGCCCCCACACTACTTCCCCTGTCTATATCCGAGTTTCAGCTCTGTCTCCTCCTCCTGAGCCTTCTTACCAAGGGGTCCTTGTTTTCTTTTATCTTCAATGTAAATGAATGTCTGCTCTTCCTAGCTGTCCACAGACCAGGCCATTTCCTCCTTGCCCACCTCCTGCTATCAAGCTGCAAAGGGGCCCAGTAATGGGAGATGGGAGTGGAAGAGGTAGAGCCAGGAGGGGGAGGGAGAGGGAGGCAGAATCGGGACAGAGAAGGATGGAGTGATGGAGTCTGAGCAGAGGGCCAGAGCCACAAGCCTTAATTTAATCGCAGGGCCCCCACGCTCAATTTAGCAGACACAAGGGCTCCGAATGGGGTCCCTGTGTGGCGGTGGGGCAATCAGTCCCTGCGGTTCCTTAGAAAGTATTAATTGCGGATGACAATGTGTAAACAGCGGGGAAGAATGGAGTGTGCAGGTGTGAGCTGCTGGGGCCAACCCCGGGCTGTTTTCACACAAGCCAGTGACCTGCAGCTCCACTGTGGTCCGTTCCCAGATTAGAGGGAGCGATTGGGGAACTATTGAGGTGTTGGAGGTTGGCCTGCAGAAGGTGCATGAACGGTGTGGGAGAGCCAGGGGCCTGGGAGGTGGACTGTGGCGGGGTGGCGATGGGGGGGGGGTGGCTTCCATGCCTGTTTACATGTTCACATGCTCCCCTCATGCTATGTGAACATGTGTGTTTTCTGACTTACCCTTGAGAAGCCATGGGCTCTCCAAGATTCAAGGCTAGATAAAATTAAAAATAAAAAAAAGATAAATGAAGTTGTCAGGTCTGTATAGCATGTGGTAGAGTTGGGTCTGCTCTCCATGTGGGCCAAGAAAGCCGATGGATAGTGGAAGCTGAAGGGACCTACCTGGTCTGCAGCCGAATTCTTCCTTAAGTGACCACATATCTGCTTGGGAAGGGCAGCCAGTGCTGAGGTCCCCTGCTTGATGTGGGAGATAGAGGGTTGCTCAGAGCCAAGTCTGGAGTAATTGAGATATTTGAACATCTTTCAAGAGCTCAAAGCTCTGTTTCTTTTCTTTTTTCTTTCTTTTTTTCTTCAAGACAGGGTTTCTCTGTGTAACAACCCTGGCTGTCTGGGAACTTGACACTATCAATCAACTCCCTCTTGTCAGTTTGTGTTAAGAGTTCTGTCACTTACAACCAGAAGATTCTCAACATATTTTTAAAGAAGAGATGGTATTTGGTTGCATTACTTGTGAAAAACTGTACACGTTGCTCCCATTTCTCTGAAGTTAGTGCAGGTAACTGGCGATTTTATAGAAGGCACAGATTCCTTCCTCAGGTCGTAGGGAGCCCTTTCCCAGGCGGGCTCTATAACAATTTCAGGAGCCTGGGGGCTGTGTGCAGCTTAGTTTTAAGCCCATGATTTTAGCAAGTCAGTTATCCCCCAAGCTATACATGAGGTGACATGGTGGGCTGACAAAACGGCTCCGCAAGTCAAGGTGCTTGCTGTGCAATCGTGGAGACCTGAGTTCGAGCCTGGAAACCCAAGGATAAGTGAAGGGAGAGAAGTGACTCTACAGCATTGTCCTCTGACCTCCATACCCAAGTCACGCATGCATGCACCCCCCCCCATCATGAATACATACTACAATAACCAATTCTGAAAAGAGATGACCATGTTGCTGTGATGCGATCTGGTGGCTAAGAAGTGTTTACAATTATCTGGTGACTATAAGTATTTCCCAAGTTAGAGATGTCAGATAAAACATATGGTACTTAGTTAATGTGGAGTTTCAAATAAGTAATGAAGAATTTATTTTTGTTTATTTATTTTTGAGGCAGGGTCTCACTATGTAGCTTTGGTTCACTAGGAACTCGCTATTTATGCCAAGCTGGCCTGGAACTCATAGAGATCCCTCTGCTTCTATTCCCAGACTGCTGGAATTAGCTGCCATGCCTGACATAATAAAGAATTTTAAACATATCTTAAATATCACATGAGATTGTATTTTATACTAAAGATCTATTTTTTCCCCCACAGACAGTTTATTGGGAAAAACCAAAGCCAGTGAAAAGGTGAGAGGTCCTGTTTTAACCTCTTGTTGAAGCTGCTGCCACCAGCAATGATAGGATCCAGTGGCAAGGAGGGCCACAGAGAGCTTCTGGAGACTCCTGCCTCTCCACAGTCTCTTAACCTCAGTGTCCAAGTATGGGAGAAGACCCATGCCAGGAGGGTGCAGAGGAAACAGCTCTGCCACCTGTCCTCCTTCAAAGATCTCAGAAAGAAAGGCCAGCATGCTTAGCCCCGATTGGCCAATCTAATCCTCAGTGTGAAGACCTGGGCAAAGGGCACTGCTGATGGGTCTATTCAGACCTTAGGGATCTACACTATGAACCAGTATCTGATAGTTGGCAGAAGCTGCACCCCAGATAACGGCTGTCCTGCCTCACTCTGGCTAGAGATAGAAATCCAAGCAGACAGGGTGTGAATGTGTGAGGAAACCTCTCGGCCTGGGGGTGGCGGTAGATCAGGCTCAGCTTGGGCCCAGACCTTGGGCTTCTCCTTACCCAATGCCATCAGTTCCTCCTCATACTCCCTAGAAGGGGAAAGGGAGGAGCAGGCAGAGAATATGTTGAGAATCCACCCTCTACAGAGCTGGAGGTCAGATCTACTGAGGGGAGGAAAAGGCCACAGAAGGGCAGGACACCGGAGAGGGAGCACTGGAACCTTTCTCAGACTCTGGCATGTCATCCTGGAAGTACTCAGCCTGGCGCTACTGCCAAAGACGCAGACTCCCATCCCACCAACTGCTGACAATCTTTTCTTCAAGGGGTGCCAGCTGACATCACGCCCACATGCCTTGTGGTTGGTCAGCTTCTTCACAATGTGGCTGCTTAGGAGGTCATATACAGGTGGGTTGTATCGATCTCCAAGGCTACCGTCCCAGGCACTGTCATACTCTTCTTCTGAGTCTGAGAGGACCTGGATGAGGTGTAAATTTGCTGTGCCTCCTCCTCCTTGCACCAAACACACTTGGCCTCTGCAGAGGAGATAGGCCAGTACCGGGGCCAGATCCACATCTTCATCCTTTTCCTCTTCTTCCTCACTCCTACGTGAGCCAGCCGCTCCTCCGGACAAACTCTGGGAGGGCTCTAAGGACCCGGATCCTGCGCTGCTGCTGTTCTGCGATCCCATCTTCTGGTTACAGCATCCTTATGCCCTGTGCAGGGCTCCTCCTCTCACCAACTTGGGTTTAGTGAAAGTAATTTCTGCTCTAGCAACACCAGGGTTTTCAGAAATGGGGCAGTTGCTATCTTTAGAGGGGTGTTCCCCTGCTGGAGACAGAATTCCTTCTCTTTAGCTCTGACAGCTTCTGAGGTTTCGGGAATATAAACTTTCCTCAATTCTGTGAAGGAAAGAAAGCCATATGAAACCCAGGGTGCAACCCTAGCTTACTAGTGAGTCCATAAAGAGGAATTTCCCATTTTCCTACCGAAACTCACCTAATCTATTAACTGTTGATCTAAACTTCAAGTTAACTAGGTAGGTGGCCTGTTCTTTTTTCTTTCTTTCTTTCTTTCTTTCTTTCTTTCTTTCTTTCTTTCTTTCTTTCTTTCTTTCTTTCTCTCCTCCTCTGCTCCTCCTCCTTCTCCTCCTTTTTTTAATTTTTGAGACATGGTTTCTCTGTGTAACAGTCCTGGAACTCACTCTGTAGATCAGGCTGGCTTCGAACTCACAGATATCCGCCTCCCAAGGGCTGGTATTAAAAGCATGCACCATTTATCTCAACACCTTACTCCCTCTCTGAGGTCTCTCAGGACATACACTTTCCAGGAAGGTGACTCTGCAACTCATTTTTATGGATAGCAGAACCCAAATCCTATGGTGTCCTGGGAAGAGGAAGACTGGTTAGACTGCCATGAGGCCAGCCAGTCCTTTGAGTACCTAGTACCCTGGTGGGTTGGTAATCCACAGATGTCGTAATAACACTTTGCAAGGTCTAACATCTAGTGGGGACTTGGTCCGTGGCGGCTGCTAATGAGGGCAGCACTTATCTGGACAAATAAATAGAAGGTCCCAAGAAGGTGAGGGAGGAGATTAACGGTTATGGGAAGGCTGTTTTTCCACCTCTACCCTGTCCCGCTCTTTGAGCCAGAGGGAAAGCTGAGTTCAAAAGCAAAGGCTGTGCTGCAGGCAGAGATGGGGGAGGATGTTTCCGGGCATTCAGCAACTTCTCAGGACTAGGTATGGATAAGGGGCTTTGAAGGGTTAGTCCCGAGAGATGAGACATTCCTGGGGGAGGCTCATCCTGCTCTACAAGGCGGCCAGAGGGACTGGGAAACTTGACCGGTTCCACACCATCAGTAAGTGTGATAGTGTGTTGTGTCCCGCCACACACTCAGTACTGTGTGCAGCGTGGTCACTGCAGCCCTTTGAGGGGGGTGTGACGGGCTCTGCCATGCACCCGAGGACACTGAGATTTATATAGTTTACCCAAGGCTATAAGCTTACAGGGGCCGTGATTCAAATGTGCATTTCCATCTTGCAGGTGCCTGGGGGGTGTCAGGCGGGGGAGGAGGCCAGGATGACCTTTCCCTCTGTCATAGTCTTAGGAAGTCTTGCAAGTGCCTGCCTCATGCCTTTGATTTGTAGTGGGGAACAGATTTAGGTTCAGCTGTCAATTTGAGAAGCCACTCTAGGATTCTATTTATTTTTTTAAAATATTCCCTCTAAACTGTGGCATTGGGGAGAAAGCAACTGCTACCACCTAAACAAATGGGGGCAACAACCTTAAAAACCACGCTAGAGGAACGGGTTAATTCAGTTGTGGGAAAGCCCATGATGCTGTATGTTGCAGCTGTTTAAAAACATCACATTTTCAAAGACTATGAACATACAAAAATGCCCCGATATAAATAAAGACAGGAGATAAAACCAGATACACAATGTGACTCCAATTATACAATGATAATTTTATTCATGACTTCTAATGCTCAAAGAAGAGCAAGGGAAAATAGTCCGCAAAGCTGAGGGCTTGCTTTGGGCTGTGACATTAAGGGCTATTTAAACTGTCTTAATTATTCTATCACGCACTCGCCAAATGTCTCACAGATCTGCCCCCCCCTCTCAATTTTGGGGTTGAAAGCCATCAAAGTGGCTTCCAAACAAGCATTTTAAAGATGGGGAAACTGAGTTTCAGATCTGGGAAGGTGGCTCAAGCCAATGGTAGACCAGGTGTGTTTGCCCAGCTGGTCCAGGCCCATACAAAGGGATGCACGCGCCTCCCACAGACTTGAGGGAGCAAGCGGTGGTAGAGGAACATGGGGAACCCTCCCCCAGGGGCACAGCTGGAGCGAAGCGAGGTGTGTAACGCCCCCCCGCCCACCCCCTCACCCCCCCCCCCCGCCGCCCCGCACTCGAGTGGAGGCTGGGTGGAAGCAAAGATTGGGGAACCTTTCAGAAATGGAAACCAGATGAGCCGTTCAAAGGGGAGCAAATTCTCCACGGCGCCCTCCTTTGTTGCGAGCGTGTGAGGCGGCGGCAGCTGCGCGCCTCGCCGCCAGCCCACGGCTCGATGGGGCGGACACGGATAACTGCATTAGATGCACTCAGCTCTTTTCAATAAAACGCCCTTGTTGGAGGCACAATAGGGGGAACGGGCAGCAACCCCAGGCTGGGCTGGGGGCACCCTGCCTTCCCCTGGAGAGCGGAGAGCAAACTCATTTTTCAGACTCAGCTAATTGGTATTGGACCCGCTGTGCGGTTCCAAAGGAGAGGCGCGGGCTGCTCAAGTCCACTGTCACCGGAAATGAAGTCGTCCACGTCCACCCGCGCCGTGGGTCTGCGGACGCAATCCAACCGTGATGCAGTGATGAGGCTGGCTTTGCAGAAGTCTCAGACACCCTGGGGAAGACAAGAAGGCGTGTAGGGTGTAAGGGTGTCAGCCCCAAACACTGGGGAAAGAGGCAGGTGACAGCTGCAGGTGTCAAACACAATTTCCAGGCTGAACAACTTCATGCGTGATGACCCAAGTGTTATACCCTTAAGTGTTTGTTTGTTTGTTTGTTTCTCCCTTGAGACAGGATCTCTCTATATGACCCTGACGGTCCTGAAACTCTCTCTGTAGAACAGGTTGGTTTTGAACGCAGAAATCTGCCTGCCTTTGCTTCCTGAGTGCTGGGATTAAAGTTGTGTGCCATCCGCTTGGCTTTGAGTGGCTCTCTTTATTTTTATTTTTATTTTATTTTTTTAAAGAATCTTTTACCACCCCCAGCACAGAGATTGCTTTAACTACAAGTGCAGTGTTTACTCACCTTTGCCGATGCCGAGACCCAGGCTGGAAAGGCTTGCTGAATTTGTACAGCTGCAGTTTGAACCCAGGTGCGTATGACTTGAAAGCTGGGTGTTTGGCACTGTTGACATTTTAGCTGGGATCATTCTTGTGAGGGCTGTCTTGTGCGTCTCAGGATGTTTGACAGCATCCCTGGCCTCTGCCCTTCAGGTGTGACCCCCAAACATGTGTTCAGACATTGTCTAAAGCCCCCTGGACTGCCCCTGTGGAGAGCTGCTGTTTTAAAGTGGTCCAGCCCACTGCATTTGCTGGCAAGCAAGCTTTCTTTGGGCTCATTAATTTAATCTGTAGGGAACCGTAGGATACCTCTTGAATTCCTCAACTTTAGTCCTGTGGTTTGTAGTGTGTATGGCAGAAGGGTGGTCGGAATTAGACAAGTCTAGATTTCATACCGAATCCAAAGCACAAGGCGTTTTGAATTGAGTGTCTGTCAGCATTTTAAGGTCCACACTGGGTCGAGAGTGGACACACACAGTCCCTCCAACTGTCCCCTCATTTCTATACTGAGACTGTCCCAAGTAAGGCACACAGGCCAGCGCTGGCCCCTGGAAGAGCCTAAAACATGAGGGAAAATTCTGGTGAAGGTGTCATAAAGGAACTGGACACTACCAGGGCAAAATAGAGCCTCACCTGGCGCTGAAATCAGTAAGGAGAGGACCTCACTTGGGGCAGTCTGTCGCTGGTCCACCATAACATGTGACTCGATTTTCGTTTTTGACTGCAACTTGTGAGCGATCCCCATATTGCCACCTCCAGTCCCCGACCTACTGTGGCCGTCTATGCTGTCACCCACTGAACAGTTCCATTCCCCAGGTCTCTAAGCTTACCGGGGCCTTTCCAGAGCCAGCCCCAGGCTCCAGGGCCACAGGGACCTGAGGCTTGCTTCAATTCGACTGCTTTCTTTTCTCGTCCACAGTTGGGCTTCAATGTATTGGAATTCGTATTCCCATTCAGTTGATCTGACAGAAAGGCTGTCTGCTCAGGGAGGTCCTTTCCACCGGAAGGGGACAGATGCCAGGGATGGCCAGGATGTAGGCTTGTCATTAGCACCTTCCTGCACCCTGTTGGGCTTATGTCTGGGTGAAGGTGCTCAGAGGACCGAACCCTTCGAGTCGGGGAGGGCCTCAGGGAGAACCGGAGAGGAACAGTGACAACACTCAGAGGGTGGAAGGTTAGGGTTTTCTTTTTGGGGGTATAGGGGTATCTCATAGATAAGTGTACTCATGCCAAGAAGCAAGCAGTACTTATGCAGATCTGTTTATTCTGACAGGTGACCGACAATCTGTTTAGTGTATGTAAGTAAAGCTGGTTATTGGGGACATGAGCAACTCAGGGTAAACTTTTCAGCTTAGCTTTTTTTGGGGTGGGGGACTGGGGGTTGGTTGACCTGGGCTATGAGAATATGAGAATTGGCTTTATTTTTTGAGACAGGGTGTTTCGGGATATCTGTTCACACTGCGACACCCCAAAACTATGTTAATAAAGTTAACCTTGAACCAGTGACTAGCTGACCGGAATTAGCCATACCTAGGAATATGGATAGAGAAGATGAACAGGAAGGAGTAGGGAGGGACTTAGAGATTTTGAGGTCTTTTGGATCTGTGAAGTATGGAGAGAAGGTCAGTTGGTCTCTGTTGCTTTTTTGATCTATCAGGGTTTTACCCCAATATCTGACTCCCCAGCTTTATCGATAATAGAACAACTTAGATAATCACAGCATCACGGTCTTTCTCTGGAGCCCTGACTGTTCTGGAGTTGTAGCTGTGTACATAAACCAGGCTGGCCTTGATCTCACAGAGATACTCCTGCCTCTGCCTCCCACACACTGGGATTAAAGGTGTGCGTTACCATGCCCCACCCCTTCACCAACACTCTTGATCTTTATAAATAATAAAACTCGCCAACCCCATTCCTACCCCAATCCTGTGAGCTCAGTTATAGTATGGTTTTATGGCTACATTGCTGATGCTTTCATGCAGTGTGGTTCTCAACCTTCCTAATGCTGCAACCTTTTAGTATAGTCTCTTAAGTTGTGGGGACCCCCAGTCATAAAATAATTTTTATTGCTCCTTCATAACTGTAATTTTGCTAATATTATGAATTGTAATGTAACCGTTTTCAGAGATAGAGGCTTGCCAAAGGAGCTGTGACCCATAGGTTGAGAATCCCAGCTTTTTTAATTAATTAATTTACCTTTTTATTTATTGATTTTATTGAGCTATACATTTTTCTCTGTTCGCCGCCTTCTTCTCCCCTCCCTTTAATGCATCCTAGATCAGCATCAATGGCTCAGGCTGCACAGGACTCCACACTGACTTGGCAAGGTCACAGACAAGGACTTTTTTTTCTTTCCCCAAAGCTAGTAGCCTTGACTCTGTAGCCCTGGCTATCCTGGAACTCACTCTGTAGACAGGGTGGCCTCGAACTCACAGAGGTTCACCTGCTTCTATCTCCCAAGTGCTGGGATTGAAAGCATGCTCAGCAAAACTTTTTTTTTTTTTTCTTAAGAAAACAAAGCAAAACAAGGTTTTGTTGTGTAACCCGTTTTGGCCTTTAAGTCACTGTCCTCCAGGCTAAGCCTCATGAGTGCCGGAATCACAGGTCTGTTCTGCTGTCCCTAGCAGAAGTTTTGGTAACTGAAGTTCATCCTCATCAGTCTCTCTTCCCCTAACACGTCCATATACATAAAAGCCTGTGTATAGTGTACTCTGTAACACCACCGTTTTACTCTCAAAAACCCTTGGTTAGTTGGGTGCGGAGCTTCTAGAGTCCCCTCTTAGGTAGGAGTGCACGTTTGGTGGCCATGACTTCTGAATGGGTCATTTCACAAAAGGAAGACACGAAAATAAGTGTGTGAGAATGTGCACCGGCTTTCTTTTCGTCCCTTTGAGTGTCTCCCTCCCCTGGGTGGTTTCCATTTGCCCGCCTTTTGCTGAGATAATTCACACTCTCCGGCTTCATTAGCCGCAGCCCCCTCCTGCCCTGGGACAAAAAAATAGAACCAAACTGTTCAAAAGAACACATGGAGACCCCATTAATGATGGCCCTAATTGTGCCAATTCAAACCCGTCAATAACTCTAATTAGAACCTGTCTTATAGGAGGTGCTGAATGGGAACACAGCTGCTGCTCCAGACAATCCCCTCGCTGGGCAGGAGGAAAAGAGACTCTCCGTGAGAGAGTTTTGGTGTTGTTATGGAAAGGGTCAGCGAAGGAGGATTAAGACAGAGGAGCGCAGTCAGAGTAAGGAACCTTGAAAAAGTCTTGGATGTCAGGTCACAGTTTGAAGTCAGGAGACCTTGAGCTTTTCTCCTCAGCTTCCCCCTTCACTCCAGCGGAACACCTGCAAGCTGACTGCAAGGAACCAAGGCCACCAGACACATGGACACCACAAGTTACCGAAACATCCGCAAGAAGAGGAGGGGAAACCCTGCCAAAAACTCAGCTTAGCAAAACGACACACCAAGCCAAGCCAAACCAAACAAAAACAAAATAAAACAAAACACCAGAGTCGCCTGCTGCCCCCAACCTGCTTCCAACTTTGTCTTTTAGGATGCAGCTGCCCTTTGTGGGGCATGGTAACCAACTCTGCGATTACATTAATTGGTTGCATATTTTTTTTTTTTTTTGGATTTTTTGAGACAGGGTTTCTCTGTAGCTTTTTGGCTCCTGTCCTGGAACTAGCTCTTGTAGACCAGGCTGGTCTCGAACTCACAGAGATTGGTTGCATATTTGTTGACACTGAGGCAGAAGCCCTTGCCGTTGGGAGGTCTTTTGGATCTGTGAAGTATGGAGAGAAGGTCAGCTGGTCTCTGTTGCTTTTTTGATCATTATAACACTGTCCCATTCCTCTCTGATTTCCAACCTGAATCAGAGGAAATGCTACGCCGGCAGATCCATTTCTGCAGAAGCTTTGACAGCTCCCGATCAGACTCATACCACATCTGTTGACTGTCCCTGGGCCTATAAACCCACTGAGCAGATAAGTTTTGTCCCACAATGGGAGAATTTGAGAAATGGATTTCTGGTACCACTTAAGAGTTTAATTTCTTCTGGAGGGTAGGAGTGTAATAAGCTTATTAATAAACCTATTATTTGGATTAAGTAGGAATCAGGTTGATGGTTGCTTGGATGCCCAGGCCTAGCTTGGATTTTGGAATTGCAGTCATCACTAGGGTATGTGGACTTTCCAGAGCCATGTGAGGATTAAGAAGCTCATGGGATGTTACTATAACCCATAGATCTGTGCCTCGCACAGCCATCCCCAGAGATCCACAGCTGGACAGTGTGCAGAGGATGAAAGTCTTTGGAGCTCAGTCCTAAATGGGATGTCTCCAACAAACACCTCCCCTTTTAGGCTAGGGGTGATGGATGACATCAAAGAAAACAGCATCTTCCAGGCACAACAGAACTGATGCACAGATGGACCCAGACTATGACAGCACACACAGGACCCTCACAGGTCCAAGCCAGATGAGTGCCTAGCACTGAGAGGGAGAAATAGATGCAGGGTCCTACCCTTAACCAAGAAGCTATTTGCACTCCATGTTTTATTTATTTATTTGTTGTAGGCTTTTTGTTTCATTTTGTTTTGGTATGTCTGTCTTATTTTGTTGTTATTTGCTTTGAATTTTGTTTTAGTGTTTTTTTTTTTTTATTTTTGAGAGAAAGAAAATATGAAGTTGGGTGGGTAGAGAGATGGGGAGGATCTGGGAGGAGTCAGGTGAGGGGAGAATATGATCAAAATATATTACATGACATTTTTTAATTGAAAAAAAAAAAAGAAGCTCATGTGAGTTGATATAAGCAAAGTTCACCCCTTGCAGCTGTGTGGAGCACAACCTTCGAAATCCTGGCCTCTGGTTTCCTCACTGTGAGCTAGGATACTGTTGTCCTGTAGGATGGAGAAGGGTGGTGCTCGATCGACCTGCCAAAAACCTGGCAAGTCTGGCCCCTATGCCCCACTCTGAAGCATCCTTCTACCAGATGGCGTCATGACTCTCTGCTCTCCTATAACCAGAGGGCTTCCCAGTGGAGAAATAGCAGCTTCCCTTCCCCACCAGGTACCACTTACACCATTGTCTTCCTGGTTTATTTTTCTTTGTGGTGTTCGGCACTCCTGGTAAACTGTGTATGGGTTGATTTGGTATCTACTGTGCTATTTGGTTGTTTCGTCAAATTGACACAAGCTAGAGTCATCTGGGAAGAGAGAGCTTCAGTTGATGGAATTGCTTCCACCAGATTATCCCACTACTGAGGGCATTTTCTTGATTAATGATTGATGTGGGTGGGCCCAGCCCACGGTGGGTGGTGCCTGACCAGGCAGTCCTGAATTGTATAAGAAAGCAGGCTGAACAAATGGGCAAAGCGAGCCCATAAAAACAGCACTTTTCCATGGCCTCGGTGTCAGTTCCTGCCTCCAGACCCCGGCTCTGACTTCTGGAGTGCGATGTGGAAGTGTAAGAGAGAACAATCCCATTCCTTAAGCCCGTCCTCCCCAAGTTGCTTTTGGTCATGGACTTTCATCACAGCAATAGAAGGCTAAGGCATCTACCTTCCCCTCTTCGTCTCTGAGCTTTATGAGAATAGAAACTTGTTCTGTTCTTTGCTGTGCTCACAGCACCTCAAATTGTGTCCCACATACAGATACTTGATGAGCATTTACTGAAAGAGTGGCTGGACGGAGGGGCGGTGACACTTTTGCTCACTTGTTGAGAAGATAATGCCTGCCACTAAGTATTTGCCGTGCTGTGTTTCTAACCTAGGTTTCTAGAACAGTGAGAAACCTGTTAAGGTCATGATCATTCGAGGCAGGCAGATGTGGGGTTAAATCCTGGCTCTTCCAGAACAGTGTGGATTGAGCATTACCCCCTCGCCTGGCAATAAGAATGCCCAATGAACACCATGCTTGTCTTAGGGATTTACAGCTGTGAAGAGACACCATGACCATGGCAACTCTTATAAAGGAAAACAGTTGACTAGGGCTGGCTTACAGTTCAGAGGTTTAGTCCATTATCATCATGGTGGGAAGCCTGGTAGTATGCGGGCAGACATGGTGCTGGAGAGGTAGCTGAGAGTTTTACATACAGATCGGCAGATAGCAGGAAGAGGCACTGGGCCTGATTTGAGTATCTGAGACCTCAAAACTTGCCCCTAGTGACACACTTCCTCCAGCAAGGCCGTATCTCCTGACAGTGCCACTCCCTATGGGCCAATGGAGGCCATATTTTTGCTCAAAACACCACAATGTTTGACAAGTATTTTGAACAAGCCTTACGATGATGTGCAGGGCAGATAGATTCCACAGCTATCACCATTATTGTTATAATTTTATCTTGACATCAAGGCCCTTCCACCCACCCGTATCTGAGAGTGCATCCTGAGATAGCATGAAGTAGGTAGCGAAAAGGGGTGTAGGGTTTTATTTAAAAAACTGCCCTCTTAGCGAAGCACTTTGGAAGGCAGGGGCCCTGCTTTGTGTGTTGCTCTGCTCTCTTGCTTTTGAAACTTGCATTTGGTCATCAGTCACACAGTCACGTAGACACAGGAGGACCACAAATTCCTCACCAACTTTATTCTCTCCGGCTTGAACAGCTGGCGGAGAAGGTCCCTGAATGGTATTTAGGTCATTGCCACCTCAGTGAGGAATCAGATTCCAAGGGCAGACTAAACACTGTTCCCTTAGAGGCAGACCAGATGAGTCACAAGCGGACAAGCCTGAATCTTCTTCTCTGTTTACTCCATTCCTGTCAGTGGACACACCTTCAGCCTCTCACCACGCCAAATGCAGGTGTTAGGCAAAGGGGCTGGAGGCTGAGCCGGCCCTGTGTAGACTTCTGGCTCTTTTGGGACCTGTCTGTCTTGTCTGATGACAGCTATGTATCTGTGTGGGTCTGGTACTTAATAACACCTATGACTGCAGACATACGTGTTCATGCACATGTGCATCTTAGGGAACACATGATACAACGGTAGCTGTTCTTTGCTTTTGGAGACTCAAAACAGAATGAGATTTTGAGTGATCTAAAAGTCAGCTTCAAGTTCTGGCTTTGACATGGAGTGGTTTGGTGACTTCCTTTCCACAGGAGTAATTGGTGAGATGAGGAAGAACAGGGAAAGGGACAGACTTGGTGAGGGAGAGACTAGTGGGTGTGGAGAGCGTTTGTGCAGGAGAGAGAGCAGTTAAGGGCAGTGGCAGGGGCAAGGTCCCCCATGCTCTGGCTTACTTCATACAGCTGTACCAAGTGCTGCTAGCCCGGATGTGCAGCCCTTCACAGTTTGCAGTCTGTGCGAGGCGTCCCTCTGGCTTTCGCTCAGCGGGAGATGGAGCGAAGTGTCAAGAAAGATTCCATCTAGGGATATAGTGGAGAAACAAAGAGCTTTATTAACAAAGGGGCTCTATGTGGTGTCCACCATAGAGTAGCCTCCAGATCGTCCTCAGGGTGGGCAGGACAAGACTAGGAGGACTTCTGTTTCTGTCTGAAGTTTACCTACAGCGACAAAATTGCTTATTGATGATTAATTGGAGTGGCTCTCACTGCCTCTTCTAGTCCATCCTTCAGACAGTGCACACACAATGTGAGCATAGGTAGCGGCAGAAGGACCAGGAGGGCTCGCGTGGCTCACCTGAGTGTGTGACGTGACGAGTCACAGTGCAGCTGTGCTTACTGGTATCTTATTCAGTCTTACCCAGTGTCTATCCTCACAAGATGGATAATGGAACAAGGTTCTTGAAAAAAAAAACTTTAAAAAATAAATATTAAAGCTGCAAAATAATATCAAATCATACCAGTGGTTGAGCAGATATTTTTCTAATTTCTCTTATGACCTTTCCTTTTTCCACAGCATGAGGCAAAAACAACAATCTGGTGAGCAGAGACTCAAACAAATTAAAATGACTGTGTGTGTGAGCATGGTGTGTGAGGGTGTGAATATATGTGAGGGTGTGAGTGTATGTGAGGGTGTGAATATATGTGAGGGTGTGAGTGTATGTGAGGGTGTGAATATATGTGAGGGTGTGAGTGTGTGTGAGGGTGTAAGTATGTGTGTGTGAGTGTGAGCGTGTGTGAGGGTGTGAGTGTGTATGAGGGTGTGAGCGTGTGTGAGTGTGTGAATATGGTGTGTGAGTGTGTGAGGATGTGAGTGTGTGAGTGTGGTGTGTGAGGGTGTGAATGTGTACGTGTGTATGAGGGTGTGAATGTGTACGTGTGTATGAGGGTGTGAGCATGTATGAGTATGGTGTGTGAGTGTGTGAGGGTGTGTGTGTGAGTGTGTGTGAGGGTGTGAGGTTGTGTGAGAGAGTAAGGGTGTGTGTGTAAGTGTGTGTGTGTGAGGGTGTGAGGTTGTGAGTGTGAGTTATCGGTATTTGAAGCCAGGGCACTTTACTGTTGAGCTACACCCTCATCAAAATGATCTTGGAGTCTTCTTGGAACAGATTTACTGCAATGATCATCATTACTGATGGATCTTCTCCTAAGTATTTTGCCTTGAACTGCCACCAAGGGGACACTGAAGCCACCATGGTTAATCAAACACATGTTTGGTTTTTGAGACAGGGTTTCATGATCTCAGGTTGGGTTCAGATTTGCTAAGACCAGCTGACCTGCTTCTGCCCCAAAGAGCTGAGAGTAAAAACATTCTCATTGTACCTGCCAAGCCACAGCTCCAGCGCCTATCCTTTGGCATTTTCTGTATGTTCAGGTACTATGCCCAGAGTTTCTACCAGTGTGAGATTTTGCTTGTTTTCACTAGTGACATAGCACCTTCCTGCCCCAAAACATTTACTAGTGTGCACAAAAGCTGTTTACAATGTTGGTATTCTCCCCCTTCCTGCATTTTAACAGTATCTGTCTGGCCCAGATTTACTCTGGTAAGTCATCTAAAGAATGAGGGCTTTTACCGGAAGATCTCAAGTTCAAGGCCAGCCTGCGATCTTTAGCAAAATAATAGTGAAAACAAAACAAATGCCATCGATAATAACAAATCAACGACGAAACCCAGAGCTTGCTCTCCGCTAACTAACTCATGGACTCCATTTTACTTGCATCTATTAAAGACTTTCAGAGCTCTTATTCTGTGTAGCTCTTAGCAGGCAGCGAATATTCTGGTATTGAAAATAAAATTTCTCTAAATATCCTATTCACCAGTGTTTTACACAATCAAATTGTTCTTCCTGTGATTAAAGGAGACAGAGAAACATTTGCTAGAGCCTAGAATCCGGATGGAGCAAGGAGGGGGCCCTGCTAAGCCTGCGCTGGAGGGAAGATGGGGAGAACTGAACAGACAGGGAACAACATGGACGGGAGACAGGAGCCTCCCAACGGAGCCCAGGGAGGGAGTAGGGAAGAGGACAGAGCATGGAGGGGGAGGCAGGAAGAGATAGGGTGGGTGGAGGGGTACATGGCGGGAGGAAGGGCTGTGGGTTCACCCCACTCCCTGCTTCTATTAATACAATTAAAGTGTTGAAAATCAGATCTCATGTGGAGCTTTGAACATGAATTTTTCATTACAGCATTGGGGGCAGGGAGGGGATGGAGTGGACAGGGAGAGAAGCAGAGGCACGTGGACATGAGAGAAGCAGAAGACCTCTAAGCCCGACCTAGACCACATGGTCTGTGTGATACTGGTCAGGCCCATTCTTCTGAGGTACATCAGAAGCTCTGTCCTCTTTCTGCATGGACCTCTGCCCTCTTTGATTTTCCTTAGTCCTTGGCAAACCCTGTTTCATTGGTGGGGTGCTTGGCAGGAAGGTCCCTTGCTGCTGCCCCAGAAAGGCCAGTTCTGCTGTCCACACTGTGAGGACAGTGGCCTCGAAAGACAGGAGAACAGAGACATCGGTGCTGGGACCATATGTCCAACACCCATTTGCTTAGAAACTTGAAGTGAAAAACTTAGCTGAAGAGCTCCAGGCATTCAGGCACAACACTTCTGATGCTGAAAACAATGGTCAGCAGCAAAGTAAAGCATGCAGCCCCGTCATCAGCCAAGCCTGCCCTCTCTGGGTGCACCCTCCCTTCCCAGTTCAGTCCTCAAGGTGTCTTGGCCGGTGCTAACTGTGGGGTCTCCAAGGCTGAGTGACAGGGCAGTGAGCCAGACATCCTGGGGGAGGTGAGACAGACCGTGGACAAACCTGCTCCTTTCCAAGGGTGTTAGATAGAGCAGAGGCTGCGGCCAGCAATACACCACTTATCTGCTTTGTAGCCTCCCCTCAAGGTCTCTGATCAAAAAGCCACTCAGTCGTCGGCAAGGTAAGTTAGGCCCAATCTTTCAGCTAGCAGGTGGGCCTGGGGTGAAAACTTAGACTGTAGCCCTCCTTCTGTTTTCCCTCCCTCAGGACTTCCTCCGGGATTAGGTTTGTTGTGTGGTCAATGAATTTGTTTAGATTGGAAAAAGGGGCACGTTTCACCTCTTGCAATACAGGGGAGGGGCTTGCCCCCCTGTGGCTTTGTCTGCCACCCCTCCCCCAGCTGATTGCATGAGGGACTAGAGAAACTGAGGGAGGGATGGAGTCTCACGGATGGCCCTCTCCCTTATAGCCTTCCCTGGGCAGCCTGTTTTCTGGAAGGGGGCCTCCCCCACCTCTGCCGACCGCCTGGGGTTTAATCTCTGCCAGGCCCCCACGCTCTGGGCTGCTGGTGTGTGGTCCTGCACACTGATGAACCTCAGCAGCTGGAATCAGTGAAGAGGGGAGCAGGGACCCAACCCTGGCACTTCTCAAAACAAAATGAATGACTCCAGTTTCAATCAGTTTATGGCAGAGGCTGGAGAATTATATATTTTCAGGGGTGGGGGTGGGGTAGTGTAGCTTAGGCTGGCTTGGAACTTACCGTCTGCCCATGGCAGTGCTGGGTTTTTAGGTGTGATAAAGTGAGTCCCTTCCGAGGTTTCTGCAGAAGGATTTGTGTCAGTCCTTTATGAGGATGGTGGCAGCATCACAGGTCACAATGCTGGACCCAGGGCGGGAGACCAGACTTAAAAGGCACACGTAGAGATTGGGCGGCTACTAGCTTCCTCTGCCGTGGAGTCAAGGCCTGGTACCCCCTCTTCTATCAGAATCCAGAGGAGTCACAGTTTTGGGGCCCATGGCCTATTCTATTCTACATTACATTGTCATTTTTAGCCCAGAACTTGTTAAGTTGCTGTTGACAGGCCTTCCACAACAGAAGAATCCCCCTGTAAAGCTGGGCGCTTGGTCCCATCTCCCGGCTCTTCTCTGTCTTCAGATACGCAGTTGTCTTAGAATCTGTGTCACAGATTGTGCAGAATGCTGAAGGGTGAGCCAGGTCTCTGGCCTAGGATGGCCAGAGTTAAACAAAAAAAAGTAAAAACACCAGAGATTCAGTTTGGTTTGAATTTCAGATAAACAAGGGAATGTTTCTTAGCCTAAGTGTGTGTCATGCTATAGAGAGAGTGGAGGGTTCTTATGGGGAACTCCTGCTAGTGTCTGTCTGTTCGGCTGACATTCAGATGACATTCGGATAGTTGCCTCTGCCCTGCAGCTCTCCACTGACCCTCTTTCTTGGTCAGTTGTTTTAGTGTTACTGTGGCCATATACCTGAGAGAACCAACCCGGAGGGAGAAATGGTTTGTTTTCCTCATGGTTTCAGTCACGTGTGTGTATGTGGTGGGGGCGGCAGAGCAGAGCTTACAGCATGATGGCGGGGTTGGTGATGGATGGGTAAGGGAGAGGGGGAGAGGAGGGAGACAGACATACAGAAAGACAGAGAGACAGAGAGACAGAGACACAAGGACAGAGAGACAACAGACAGAGAGAGACAGACACATAAACACACATACACACACACACACACACACACACACACAGAGAGAGAGAGAGAGAGAGAGAGAGAGAGAGAGAGAGAGAGAGAGAGAATCACATGAGGCTTGACTGTCTCCTTTATTGCTTTTGATTTCATCCTGGCTCTGTGGGCTGATGTGGCCTGTGGGTCTGCCACCCTTAGTTCATTCTCTCTGGCAATGCCCTCACCTCTAAATTTGCTTAATTAATCTCCCGAGGGCTTAACCATCCACTCAAACTGACATTCGCTGCAGTCCCAGGCTGGCCTTTCTCCTCCTGTCTCTTTCAAGTTCTCTTTTTCTCTGGAGCATTTCCTGTCATCTTGAGATCCGCACTCCTTCACGTTTCTGTCTTCCTACACCCCTCCCCCACATCCGCTGAGTTCTTTTCTACTCAACAACTTTCTTCTTGTTCATCTACTTATAGATCCTGGATGGGTTCAGGTTCAGCCTTCTGAAAACTGAAGGCAACTCCGGAGATAGCTGCTGAAGGCAGTGGGCGTGGTACCTACTGAAGGTGATGGGGGTGGTACCTACTGAAGGTGATGAGGGTGGTACCTACTGAAGGTAATGGGGGTGGTACCTACTGAAGGTGATGAGGATGGTACCTACTGAAGGCCATGGGGGTGGTACCTACTGAAGGCCATGGGGGTGGTACCTACTGAAGGTGTTGAGGATGGTACCTACTGAAGGTGATGGGGGTGGTACCTACTGAAGGCCATGGGGATGGTAACTACTGAAGGCCATGGGGGTGGTACCTACTGAAGGTGATGAGGATGGTACCTACTGAAGGCCATGGGGATGGTACCTACTGAAGGCCATGGGGATGGTACCTACTGAAGGCCATAGGGATGGTACCTACTGAAGGCCATGGGGATGGTACCTACAATTTGGCATTCCTCTCCCAGCTGTGCTCCAGGAACTGTTATTTGCTTCACTGATGTCAGTAATTTACCCTTTGTAAGTATAAGGATGATAATTTTTATTGTATGAAAATGTGTAACTTCTAATTTGCTATTTCAACTGTTTTCTGGAATGCAGCTCAATGCCATTCAGTAAGTTTTCACTGTGCGATCATCACCCTCATTCTGAACTTCATCTTCTCAAATGGAAACTCTAGACCCACTAAACCTAGTCCCCTTTTTCTCCAGGCTCTGGCAGCCACCATTCTGCTTCCTGGGTCTAGGAATTTCACAGGCGTAGGTAATGGGTTTTTAGAGTCTTTTTTGTTTTGAGTCAAGATTTATTCACGCTGTTACACATGTTGTAAACTCCTTCCCTTTATAAAGGCTGGAGCAATCCATTGCTTGCAGAGACCACATTTTGCTTCTCCATTCACCCCTCCCCCCCCATTGGATCTTTGGATGATTTCCACCTTTTCCTTGGCGAGTGTAAATGAAGTTGCTATGCACTGTAGGGTACACATAGTGATTTGAGCCCCCCCCCCCCCGCCTTTATTTCTGTTGGGTAGATAGCCTGCAGGGAAATTATTGGATTATATAATAATTCTGTGTTTGAGTTTTCGGAGGTGGTGCCATGCTATTTTTCTTAGCAACTGTATCATTTTACATGTTCATCAGCAACACACGAGAGTTCCCCACTCTCCACACGCTTGCCAACATTCTGTCCACCCTTGGATGGTAGCCATCCATGGTAGGTAGAAATAAGGAAGGTACTTTTAATTACTGTTTTCACATGTGAAATCTGAGGCTCAGGGAGGTGGAATGACTCGTCCAGTATCAGCCCGCTAGTCCAGGGATGGTACTGGAATCAAAGGCTTGCCAAACTCCCAAACTGGAACTCTTAACTGTTAGGTCCCGTTTCCTGTCTGGAATACAATTATCCAAGCACAAACTTTTCCTGTCTTTGGGCAGATGTCTAATTGCACAGGACATCTGGTAAAGGAACGAGTATAAGAACAAAACACTTCTGAGGAGTTTTTGTGTATTCTTATTGAAGCTATGTCTCCAACACGGGAAAACAGTGATGATGGGTAATTTCCCTTTAATTTACATTTCCTTCTAATAATTAAAAAAAATAGTCTGTTTGGCTGGGCCACTCTGCAATTCTCTACCTTAATGTCACATGACCTTTATTATGGCCCATAGCTGCATCCGGGCAAGGCTTTGACCTTGGGAATGTGAAGAGAGTCTAGTGAACCAGAAAGTAGGAGATAAGTTCAGCCGGTTGGCCAGAGAGATGCCAGCCCCTCTGAGGCATTACCCAGAGCACAGGTGCAGGAGGTACCCCACTGCTGGGGAGAAGGCAAGTGGACAACTGTGTGTGGGGTACCCAGAGTGTAGGTGCAAGGACCCCAAGAAGCACCTACTTTCTGGGAGCAGGAAAGTGAGAAGCGTGGAGGGGTAGCATTCTTGTGGCCGGCGGGAGTGCAGGGTAAGGCTATGCCCTTGGTTGGGTGTACAGCCTGGCATGAGTTTATAAAACACACCCTGGATCAGGAAGCCCTGGTTAGTTAACACTGCACTTTATAGCCTAGCTTTCTTTGAAATGCCACTTTGCCCAGAGACTATATCCCTATTCAGTTGTTTCACTAACTTGGATTAAAAATATTTTTTAAAATTTAAATTTATGTGTATGGGTGTTTTACCAGCATGTGTGCCTGGTGCCTAGTACCCACCGAGGCCGGAAGAGGGCACTGGATCCCTGGAGTTGGAGGTACAGATAGTTGTGAGTTGTCACGTGGCCGCTGGAGACTGACCGCAGTCCTCTGCAAGAGCAGCCCTGTTTTTCAGCCCTGAGCCATCTCTCCAGCCCCATGCTTCATTGACTTTGAGTGTGGCTCCAATGGAAGCAATGTGACTCCTTCCTCTAGTGACAGCTGAGTTCTTAGGGGGACCCCAAGCCATCTGGTTACCTGGCTTCAACCAGCCCGGTTACAGGGTTAGGCATACTCAAGTTGAAAATAACGCTGCCACGGGAGCCCGTGAAACCATAGGAGACTTGACTTAGTCTCTGTGCTCCGGTTTCCCCATTTCAAATACGGGAGGGATACCGGGATAATGAGGTTGTCCGCGGACTGAATTAAGATAGTTATAAAGTACTTCATACATTGTGTTTGCTAAGGAAACTGTTAAAGCCCATAAAAGTGAAACTTGTAGGAGCGCATTAGATTTAGATTCATTCCTCAGTGTTGAATACCCATGTCAGTCCAGCGGCACCATAGCGGTCGTTCTGTGGAGGATGCTCTGTCTTCTGAGCAGGAAAAAATGTCCCAGATGGGGACAGAAGCTGAATTATGCAAGGTGAGGGCCTCACAGCCAGTTGGTGCTTGCTGAATATTGGATGAATCGCCATTTCAGTCAGGATCCGGGGTGGGGGCTGAAGAGAACAGCAGTGACTTTGTCTCTCTGGCAAGGAGACAGCTCAGAAAGGGCAGTGAAGTGATCTTCTCTGGTGGAGGACAAAGCTGGGGCAGGCAGAGGGAGTCTTCTGATGTTACTGTTGCTTTAGGGGTAAGATGCCCTTATTTGGCCGTGCACAGAGCAAGTTCTGCTCTTTGACCTGTGCCCTGATTACTCAGCTTTCCAAACCTGCCCTGGTTCATTCATGTAGCTGTCCCCTGGGTGATGTAGCACCAAGAGAGCAGGTTTGAACAGCCCTAGCCTCAGGGTCCCTCGTCATTACCGGTGGCCAGTTTTTCTTTTTAAAAATTTGACTCTGTGTGTGTGTCTTTCTCACTGTGTGTGCATCTCTCTCTCTCTCCATATATATATATATATATGTTTGTGTGGGTCAGAGGACAATTTGTGGGGGTTGTGGGAGCAGTTCCCTCCTTCCATTGTGTAGATCCTGGCCATTGAACTCTGGTCATCAAGCTTCATGGCAGGTTGTTTTACCTACTGAGCCATTTTGATGGCCCACTGAATTGTCTTCCTTCCTTCCTTCCTTCCTTCCTTCCTTCCTTCCTTCCTTCCTTCCTTCCTTCCTTCCTCCTTCCCTCCCTCCCTTCCTCCTTCCCTCTCTCCCTCCCTCCCTCCTTTCCCATAACCTTTTGTTTTATGTATATAAATATTTTCATCTGCACATATGCTGCAGTTGTGCCTGAGGCCGTTAGAAGAGAGCATCCCACCCCCTGGAACTGGAGTTATGGACAATGTGAGCTTCCATGCAGATGCTGGGAACCACAGCAGGGTCCTCTGCAAGATCAACGAGTGCTCTTCCCTGCCTGTCCATCACTCCAACCCCCTTCCAGCCTGTTTCCTCATCATGACCAGACAGTTGAGTTTTCACAGATGCTTATCCCTAGCAGATAGCAAAGCATTCATAATGGTCTTATAAAGTTCCTTTTACGAACGACTTTCCAAAGCAGTGTTTCTTTCCAACTGTTCTCTGTCACCCTGAGGTGGTTCTCTCGAGGTTTGGTTCACTTATTTCTCTGTCTTGACTGGGTGGAGTCTATGGTGTGTTTGTTCTCAACGCTATGGAGAACACCTGTATCAGTGATGTCAGGCCTAAGATGCTTTATTCAGAGAGTGGAGTTCTGTCCCACATCTTGGTGAAGGTTCTCTTGTAGGCAAGATTCTAAGACAAAGTGTTCCTGTACAAGCCCTCGACTGGAGATTAGGGAGCCCAGTGAGTGACTGGAGAAAACACAACAGGCAGGTAGGAGAACTTATAGATGGTCCATTCACAAGAAAGATACAGATGGCAGCAAGAGGGGCTCCATTCTGATGGGACCCAGTGGGAAAATTCCCTGAAGAATAGTGAGGATACTGGATAATTTATTCATTGATTCTGTTTCCCGTTGTGTGAGGGCTATTCTTACCTTCCAGGTACTCCTGAGATGCCTATGCATAGGGTGACACATTTGTGTGCCATCAGGCACAGAGGAGACTCCTTGTGCCGAGGAGAAGTGAATAAGACATGAACAGTGTCTTCTCAGGACACCTGAGGGTATTCTTTCTCCTAATTCTTCCATTAGTTGAGTTAATGCCGTCAGGGTCCTCTGGGGGTTCAATCAGTGGGTTTTTTTTTTTGAGACAGTGTTTTATGTGGCCCAGGCTGACCTTGAACTTGCTGTGTAGCCAAGGATGTCCTTGAACTTCTACTCCTCCTACTTCTATGTCCCAGTTCTGGGATTGCAGTTGTTGGTCACTGTTTAGTGTGTGAGCTGCTGGGAGCCAAACCCAGGGCTTCACGTGTGTCAGGCAAGCTCGCTGCCAACTGAGCTGCCTCCTCAACATCTTAGCTGATTTTTAAAAAGAGCACTTCTAGTATATAATTAACTTTAAAAGTATTTATTTTTATTATTTTAAATTATGTGCCTGTGTTGTGGGTATGGGTATAAAAATGCAGGTGCTCACAGATTTCAGTACATGTTCTTAGCCACAGAGCCGACTCTCCAGCCAACATCTAATTAACTTTTAATTTTGATATTGCTTGACTTTTACCTTTAGATCTCTTCCAAAACACAGCGGTAAACTTTACTTACTTTCAAAAGAGGATAAAACCCATCCTGTCTTGGGTCATAGTATTTATGTGGTACTTAGGACTGGACAATTTGACAGGATCTAAAATTACCTAGGAGACAAGCTTCTGGGCGTGCCTGGGAGAGAGTTCCTAAACTGGGTTAACGGAGATGGGTATACATCCTCCCCCAAATGTGGGCAGCATCATTTCATGGGCAGGGGTCTTGGACTGAGTAAGGAGAAAGCAGAGGACCGGCATGCATGGCTTTCTGCTTCCTGACCAGGTACCTTACTCTCCTGCCTTTCCTGCCATAGTGGACTGTGTCCCCTCCAACTGTGAGTCAAAATAGACCTGTCCCTTGTCAAGTTGTTTTTGCTAGGTGCTTGTTCACAGCTATGAGAAAATGAATGCAATACTGAGTCCTTTCTTACTATCTGAGACTTTACACATGGAACCTTAGTGTCTTACTCTTCTTGTGTCTTAACACACTTAGTTGTCATTTAAAATCATTTTCTTTACTTCTCAGTTATTTCCAGTGATGCCAAGAATGTCTAAAATGTGCAAAGGGAAAGAATGATAAAACCCCCTAGAATGTAATGAATGCACTTTGTCATTAGAGTTTATATCATCTTTCAATTGTTCACTGTATTGTCTAAAATGTTATATTCCTTTTAAGGCATGTATTCAATAAGGCCAGATCTGCTTTTTGGCTTTCATTATACAGAGTTGAGAAATTTGAATTTCTTGCTTTCTGCCTGTTATCGGAAAAAGAGGAAAATCCCTAGTGGAGAGATGTATGTAAATATTAGGTTAAACAGTAGATGAATTCAAAGAGACAAGGGCTTAGAGGAGAGAGGAAATAATTGATTATCCAAGTGCACAGCCTAGATGATTCCTCTCAAAGTCAAGAATAACGAGCGAAGATTATATTTTTAAGGACAGAGGGAATAATAAGTGGTCATCGAGTTTACTCCCTAGAGAGGCGAGTCCTGCTGTGTAAAGTTTTCGCACAAACGCATGACCAGGAGAGATAGAGAAGTGAATCTCCAGATGCTCACGGGCCAGACAGCCTGGCATCCACATCAGGAAAATAACAAAGAGACCCTGCTTCCGAAAGGATGGAAAGCGTGGTCGGTGGCACACGCGTGCTGCTTCCACACACACTAAATAACAGTAATTTACGCATCGGCCAGGTTTTAGGAGTCTTATTTGGCTGACGCAGACAAATGAACACAGAAGAGCAATAGGAAGGACACGCGGGAAGTGATGAGAACTACATTTGAAGTCTGAAATGTTCTCAGGGCGTGACGTTTGAGGAATACGTGGTTCCAGTCAAACTTTGGGTTTGTGGCCTCCTCCAGGCATATTACTTCAAAAATGGGATACAAATTTGGTTTTTATTATACTTAAGTTCTCATTGCCATTTCTAACGCTGTTTTATTTATTTTCTTCTCTCTGTGGTAGGCAGGTTCTAACACGTTCCCAAGAGCCTGTCCTCCTGGCATTGGCACCCTCGTTACCAACATAACTGATGGACTATGGCACAGATAAGGAACTCTCGAGGACGGGTTAGAGGGGCCCTTGCCTCCCATCCTAGTTCTACAGTCCCATCACATGCTCTGAGTGGGCAGACAGCTGTGAGTTCTATGTGGACAGGGACTGTGGTTTCCTGGCAACAGCGTGGACGTGCTGAGGTCTGCTAACAACCATGTAAGTGAGCTTAGAGCAGCCAATCCTAGATGGCTGTAGCCCTGGCTCCTAAGTTGATGTCATCTGGTGCTGGGTGCATAATTTAGTGGGAAGAGAGGCTCCTTGTTAATGGAAAAAATTCCAGGCAGCAATGGTAGATGATCAAACCACGTATGAAGTCTCTGGGATTGCGCAGTTGGCCTGCTCTGAAGTTGGACTTGACCATAACTTTGTGAGAACCCTCGAGTCAGAGCTGCTCAACTATGCCATTCCTACATTCCTGACCCGCAGAAACAGTGAGGTAATGGTTCTGAGAGACTAAGTTTAAGAAGGAAGTTGTTCTTGAGCAATAGATAACTAACTCACCACCCTTTTATGCAGCCTTCTGTAAATTCATCGCTGAAGGACTTGAGAATGATTATTGGACCTGGAGGGTAGCTGGTGATGACTGTTTTTCATGGGTTGCCAGTGGCTAAAGGACTAGAGCGATCTCATCAGTCACAGACCCAGATCTGTCTTCTCCCAGCTCAGTGCCTTTGCACGTGGTGTTTGCTGTGGCCAGACTGTTCTATCCTCCAATACTTACTTTACCTTAAGCTCGAGAGCTTTTGATCACAGCTGCTTCTTCAGGAAACTCATTACCAAACTTGTAGCCCCTCTGCACCAAACTCCCGAAACACCCTGGACCTCTTTGTAGCACTGTGGAAACAGGAAACTGGAGACTCAACTGCTGACAACTGGTTGCCTATTGTCTACCTTTCTACCTGATTGTCAGCTCCTCAAGGTCAGGTATCCGCTTGGTTCCCATTGTACACACAGTGTCTGGTACAGTGCCTGGTGCACAGTAGGGGTCAGTGACTTGCCTCCGTGCCGCTGAATTGGCATCGAATAGAGCATTTAATCCCAGACTGAGGGAAGTTCCTATACAGGCTGTCTCAGTAATTTTTCTGCTGCAATGACAGGACACTGTGATGGCAACTTGCAACTTGTAAAAGAAAGTGTTTAGTTGGGGACTTGCTTACAGTTCAGAGCATCATGTATGACCATCATGGCAGGGAGAGCTGCAGCAGGCAGGCAGGCATGGCACTCGAGCAGTGGCTGAGAGCTCACATCTGTTGCACAGGTGTGAGGCAGAAAGAGTGAGATACTGGGCCTGTCTTGGCTTTTGAAACTTCAAAGCCCACCCCGAGTGACACACCTCCTCCAATAAGGCCTCCTAATCCTTCTTAAAAAGTTCTACCAACTGGGAACCAAACATTAAAATGTATAAACCGATGGGAGCCCTGGCTGTCCTTGAACTCAGTCTGTAGACCAGGCTGGCCTCAAACTCGGAGATTCACCTGCCTCCACCTCCTGAGTGCTAGGATTAAAGGTGTGTGCCACTACCATCACCTGGCTAGGTGTACTTATGCAAACCTTTACATTTCACTCCTGATTCTCAAAGGTTTATAGCCATATCATGATCAAGATACATTCTCTCCAACTCCAAAAGTCCCCATCATCTTTCACAGTCTCAACACTGTCTGAAAGCCCAAAGTCTCTTTTCAAGACAATCTCTTAACTTGTAAAATCAAAATCAAAAAGAAAATTATATACTTCCAATATACAAAGGCAGAGAATATGCAGTACCATTCAAAAAGGGAGGAATGGGGGATATTGAGGAAATACTGGACCAAAACAAGACTGAAACCCAACAGGGCAAACTCCAAATCCTGTCACTCCATGTCTGATGGCAAAGGGCTCTGGATCTCCACTCCTTTCAGGTCTGTTCTCTGTAACACAATTCTTTCTCCTGGGCGGGTTCTATTCCTGTATGAATTTTGCTATGCCATAGACTAGGTGCTTCTAAACAATACACACTTAGTTGGCAAATTTCTGCAGGCTAAGACCAAGGTTCCAGCATGGTTGGGCTTTGTTGAAGCCAGAGTGTCAACTTCTCTGTAGAGCCTTACGTGGTGGAAATCTGAGAGTCTTGAGAAGCAAGTTCTCCTATGACTCGTATGAAGGCATTAATCTCATTCCTCTGGACTCTGCCTCTGTGATCTCATCTAGTCCCAAGGATTCCTTGAAGTCCTGAAGGGGATAGGGTTCCAAGAGATGAATTTTGTAGGAGGGGCACACATTTAATGCTCAGCATTCATATATATATATATATATATATATATATATATATATATATATATATATATATATATATATTTAACATAAGGGAGTTGAAGACCTTTCATCTGACAACTGAGCATCACAATGTTGATAGCCTCTACTGCCAACTGTGTCTTCTTCCTTAGTAACCATTTGTGTTTACCTGGATACCTATAGAGCTGCAGTCAAGGAAATAAAATACAGTGTAACTTCTGGCAAGTACATATTCTTCTTTCTCCCTTTTCCATCTTGTTCATGGAAAACAGATATGATAGCAAGGACTTGAGCAGCCATCTTGGGCCACCAGACAGAAACTGTTTATCATGATAGACTGCCAATAGGAATCTAGATTAGAGGCAGAGAAGTTTCTAAATTATTATTTTTTGGTTCTATTTAAGCAAGAACCTTGGTAAGGTTATGCTCTGTGGATGAGCCTCATGTGCAAAGTAAGACTAATGAATAATCTACCTTAACAGAATTGTAAGTTTAATCTTGGTATCCCAAACTCCTGTCTGAGCTCGGAAGTGCCTTTGCAAGAGTCCTCACCTTCGACACCTCAGCTCGGGGCTGCTGCAACAGCAAAGCAAACATAGAGCTGACATCATCGACACGGTACCAAACTTTGTTCCCGATCCCCTTCAGGGTTAACCGCTTTCAGGGGTCCTTCCTGCTGGTTAGATATACAGCACCTTGCTCTTTGAGTTCCCATACAATGCAATCTTTACTCTTAGATATGGTCTCCAGGTACCTATCTGTTCCCTGCGTTAAACTGTAGGACAATGTATGTGTGTGTCCAAAGATCCCATTTAACAAAGAACATTGTGTTCACTAGAATGAGCAGAATGTTGCTTTTCTGAACAGGACAAAAGGGCAGATATTTCAAGCTGCCGTTCCCCACTAGTGCTATAGACCTGAGTCCCCCAAGACCTATGTTATGATATAAATAATTATTTTTCTTCCATTAAAATATCCTTTTGAAAAGAGAAGTCACAGAGGGCAAAGTGTGAGTAAAACTGGACAGGGCAGTTGCCAGGCCAGCTAGATTTATTCTGGGGTCATAAACCTGGCCTTCAGGGCAAGACAGTGTGTCAATTTTACCTTTCTTTCTTTCTTTCTTTCTTTCTTTCTTTCTTTCTTTCTTTCTTTCTTTCTTTCTTTCTTTTTTTTTTTTTGCTTGGATCACAAGATTGAGCCCGGTTGGCAGAGAGATGCTGTTTAGAACTAGGGGTTCTCTTGGATTTCTGAGTTTCTCTGGGCTTTGGAGGAGTTGGGAGAAAATGTGTCACAAGAATGGCAACCGGAGTCATGACAGGCCCTGCATGCCGAGCAGCAGGAAAGAAAATACTCGCTAAGCAAAGTAACTGGAAAGCGGTCGCTTGTATTTTAAATTAAGCTACATGGTTGAAGGCCAGCACGATGTCGACTTTTGGACCAGTGACTGTTTGGAAATGAGTTTTCTGGCTGGAAAGCAGCATTTGGGGTTGGGGATGGAAAGCTCTACTGTAATGCTTCCCCCGGGGGCTGCATGCTGCCAGATACCAGGGGCCATCTGAACATGCTCGCTGTCTCCAACGGCTTTCTCAATAATTCCAGCACCAGCAGGCAGTGGGTCGGCTCCATGACTGTGTGTGCCCAGGTGGCAGCGTCAGGAGAAACCTACAGCTTGCTGCGCCCCCTGTGGGTAAACACTGAAGGTGCACGGAAACTGCCTAGGGTGCTACAGGCACACTCGGGGCTGGACAAGTATGGCAATCCAGCTGGTTAAATCCCCAGTATTCTGTACCATAAGGGCTGTTCCAGGACAGCCCGACCATTGCTGCTTAATGTCTTTTCTCCTGGTGCTTGGCGAAGCCGAGTCTCCATAGAAATTCCCAGTGACACAGTAACAGAAGACTCCATGCTACAGAGGCAGGATAGGACTCTAAGAGCCTAGCCTAGAAAATTGGTTCTGTCGTCTACTAACTAGATCAGGCCACAGACAAGTCAGTCTCATGCCTGGCCCGCTGATTTGCCTGTAAAGTAGGAATATTTGCTCTATGTACTGTGAAGTCCTGGGCTGTTTTCTCCATATGTCATTATAAGGGTTGTACTCATTCCATCTCCTTTAGTCTTGCCAATGAGACACATCTAGCGTGGATGTCATTTTAACTCTCGTTTTACAGAGGGGGAAACAAACCTCAGATGATTCCTGTTCAAGGTTTGACCACTAGATGGCAGACCTGGGAAACCCCCACCCTTCCACCCCCGTGTTGATGGTGGGATCTTGCTCTAATGTCTGATCAAGGCGCTGGCTTCAGGCCTGAAAAAAATGACACTTCTTTTTAGAGATGTTCTTTATTTTTGTTTGGAGTACCCTTTTTTCTTGTCTTGGCATTTCTGTCTGAGGCTGATGGGGGAGGTGCAAAGTCCTTTGAGCTTTGAGCAAAGTGGTACACTCTGGTTTGTTGTTCAGGAAGACTGGCTGTATGTAGGGTGAGTGTTGTGTGCAGCCAGATGGTGTGGTGTGGTGTGGTGTGGTGTGTGTGTGTGTGTGTGTGCGCGCCCGCACCCGCACGCCCTTTGGGAAGCTTGCTCATATACTGGAGAAGAGAAACTGGAAGGGAGCAGAGCTAGTCTTTGTCAGGACCTCTCAGGGCAGTCAGGGAGCTGCGAGCCTGTGCTTTATTGCACTCTGGTTGAAGAAACGGATCTCTCCCTACCATGGGAGGGGCCCAGACCGGTGGGAACCAATCTCCAAGAGCTGGGTTCCACACTTGGAGATAATCATGGGTCTCTTGTGGGGCAGGCAGCAGACACCTTGTTGCGTCGAGGAGCTGATGGTCACATAGCTGTGGCCATGTCCAGGTTGGTCTCTGGGACCATTGCGGGCAGACCTCCAGCTCCTGGCGGGTCTGCTTTAGGGCCAAGTTCTCCCCTCCAAGGCTGGGCTCCCAGGAAAGATTGCTCCTTCCTTGGAGATGTCTAGGATTTCTGCTCTCACAGACCCTTTTCCGTTCATGTCTTGTCCTGCTCCCCATATGAAACTAGGGTTCCTCGGACCAGTTTCTTCAGTGTCGCTAGGCCACAGAGACTCTGCTCCTGGGGACTTTCAGTTCAGATTGGTAAGACAGGGTGCCGGGATTTTGATCCCAGGTCATGTGGACCACAGGGCCACAGGTGTGCGTTAACAGAACCTCAGGAAGCCACCACAGCCTCGGATGCTTCATTTTGCCTCCGTGAGACTTCTCTCAGGCAGCCTCTGTGGAACTCGTATGTCACCCACAAGGAGATTTTTTTTTTTTTTTGAAAGAAGTGAACACCCCATTCTTTCTAACAAAGGTCACAGCTCATCCTGTGGGCGGCAACTGGTGGCTTTCCAGGTTGTGCCCGCCGGGAAACATTTCTCAAGGTCTTTGTGTCATTTGGAAAACGGAGCTATTTTTCCCTGTCTTCTTCACGGAGCTGTTGAGACAACTCCAGCCTACAAGCTGAAAACCGATAAGTGCTCAAGGTTTTTTTATTAACCAGGTGACCAGTCTGGAGGGGCTGAGGTTGCTGGAGCGCTCGGAGATTCCCAGAGTGGACTTGCCAGGAGAAAGTTACTCTGCATCCCAGCCTCTGCTGGAGTTCAATCCGACAGGGAAACCAGTGTGTCTCCTAGGTGGGGGGTTGACCACGAACCGCCCCTCTTGTCTCTCTCCCATTGGCTTCCACCTGCCGTAGGGTCGACTGCTACAGGCCTCGCGACCCGTCAGTCAGCTCCGCCGGGCCCCGCCCCTCCCCTCCCGGGGTTTAAAACGGGAATTCCCATGGCCCGGGCTCAGGCATCCAACCTGCTGTCGCCCAGACCAGGCCGAGCGCAGCAGGCGCCACGCGCAGAGCACACGCTCGCGCTCCAGCTCTCCAACTCCGCCGTTCATGACCGTGACCCCCGGCCGCAGGCTCCGCCAGCCCCTGCTGCAGGCTCTCTTGCCGTACCCCGCCGCCGCCCGGGTCCCCCCCTCGCCCCAAGCGCTTTGAAGCCTGCCCGCGCCCCCCGCCCGCTGCCCGCTAGCGGCTGCCTGGCTCAGCTGGCACCATGCTGTCCGCGCGCGTCCGCCTGCTCACGCCCCACTTGCTGCTCGTGTTGGTGCAGCTGTCCCCGGCCGGCGGCCACCGCACCACCGGCCCCAGGGTAAGTGCGTCTGCCGGCAATGCGCCCACCTGCGCGGGGAGAGAGGTCTTTTGGCCGCTCATCTACAGGAGGGGGAAGGGAGGTGACAGACCTTGTCCCTGACTCTACTGTCTAGTCCCTTGCGGGCCTCTTGGAAAAGTTGCTGAAATAAAATTTCATTGCCCTTCCCCGCCCCCGCCTTTTCTTGCAGTACCGACTCCCACGACCTGTCACCGGTGGGTTTTCTTTCCCGAACTTCTCCCGAGTCTTTTCCTTCAAGATCCCGCCCCAACACCAGGCGCCTCCTAGGTCGGTGGGAGCTCGGCCTTGGCTGGAGCAGAGCTTCCCTCTGGTGTCGCTGTACTGGTCCCCGCGCTGGCGTTCTTGGCAGGCGGAGGGTGTGTGTGTCTGTGTGTTTGTGTGTGTGTGTGTGTGTGGGGGGATAACGGGGGGGAGGCTACTCTGCCTAGAGAGTTTTAGGTTACCCGTGAGCCACACAAGGACCCTGTGTTGTTGTTGTTTTAAAAAGCAATCGCTGCTCGTAAAACCCACAGCAGATAATTTTAATGCCCCCTCTTGCCGTCCTGGCCCGGGAGGAGTGGCAGGGGTGGGGAGCTGTGGAGAAGTTGGGAGAGCTGCGCAGTATTCCAGGATCTCCTCCCCTGGGTTGGATCGGTTGAACCTTGGTCTGATTGGAGTTTCTGAACCACACGAAATGTGCCAATTCTGTGCACAGGACGGATTGTCCAGGGCATTGTAAAACGGGAACCGGCAGCATTGTGTTCATTTCTGGTCTAGATTATTGCCCTCCCTGCCCCCTCCTATTGGTCTAATAAAAAATTTCACTGCCTTAAAAATGTATTTGTTAAACCACCTAGTGGTTCCTCTGGCAAAACATAAGGAAGGCAAGCTGTGGGCAAGCATCAGAGGTAGTCAGATCAGAGCTTGGACCTCCGGGTAGCAGTTTGCCCACACCCTGGGGGAACCTCCCTGGGAAAGTAGCTGAGACCTCTGAGCAAACAAGGTTGGCTTCTCAACCAAACTGTGCTTTCTTTCCTGGAGATCCTCTGGCCCCATTTCCTGGATGGCTAGCCCCATTACCACCTGTTCCCATAGCTGCTTCTTTATTCCTGGCTTTTGCTATGCGGGAATCATCTTTATAGCTGTCGTGCATGGAGGAAAAGCTTTGCAAAACCTGACTTAACTTAATGACTGCCCAGATGCTGGGCTGATTACATCGGGAGCCCACCTATCACTGGGAGATCAGATTTGCAGCCACTTAGGAAAGAAAAGTGTTTGTCCCCGTGTTGGGCCGGCCCTTGCTTTTATGACCAGATGTGCAACAGCAGCAGTTAAAGCGCGGCAGATTAGATCCAGGGTGTGTCATAAATCCTCGAAGCATTCCCAAAGCTGGGGCAAGTCAGGGCTCCAGGAGCGACTTTTATGGATGCAGATGAGGATGCCTTTTAAATGAAGCTGATGGTTTGATATGAGGACTCGGAGCTCTTAAATTCTGAGGTCAGGCAAGAGAGAGCCACGGCGTTCCCTCCAATAATTAGGAACAGTCAAGACAGAGATGCAGACCAGAGCACCCCTAGCGCAATCTGGATGCCCGCCCACACGAGGGTCGAAAGGAGAGAGGCCCTCCGACAAATGGTGGGGGGCTTGTTTGCTGCCGGGCATGTCTAACGTCTCAAGCCATATGGCTTTCCTTCCCTAACTCCTGGAACCGGAGAAAGCACCTTTTAGGAGCAAGCTAGGACTTCGGGGCAAACAGATTCTGACTAAGCTTCCCGGCCACTTCTTTAGTTTGTTAATTTGACAAACGTGATGGAACATAAGCAGGACCTGTAAGTAGGTTTGCTTACACCCTAGCTCACTCATTGTCAAACACACACACACACACACAGACACACACAGACACACACACACGTTTAGAACATACTAAGGAGACATGGCTCTTTTTTAAAAAGACTTATTCATTATTTTTAGTTACATGTGTATGTGTCTATCTGTAGGTGAATATGAGCATGTGAGCGTAGGTGCCCTCAGAGGCCAGAGGCATCAGCTCCCCTGGAACTGGAGTTGTGAGAGACTCTACACGGGTTTAGAGAACTGAACTTGGCTCTTCTGGAAGGGCAGCCAGTGCTTGTAACTACCGAGTCATCTTTTCGGACTGGAAGCAGCACTCTTAAGCTTGTGGTTGTCTGGTTGCATTTATGGGCAGTAGTAAGAGCTACCATTTATGAACATTTGGACTTGGCATTTTATACAGTCTCTTAAGAACAAGAGAGTCAGTCTTTTTAGACCCACTTTAGAGTCAGGGAGGTGAAACATGGGGGCTTACTGCCTTGTTTGAATTCCATGTGATGTATGCATGGCTCTGGGAGGTTTGCATGGATCATATTGTATGCATGGACTATATTATATTTTCCAGGTAAATGGAAAAATAATTCCGTGAGAAAATTCTGAACCCCAATACACCAGGCGAGGTTGCAGGGCAATCTTTTTCTATCTGTATTGATAAAGGGTTATGTTTGGATTTCAGCCCTGTCTCAGAAGATACTGTGGCTTCTTGGTGGCTCGAGAAATGTGACTGTGGTTGAGAGCAGTGGAATCATAGGAAGAGCAGAAACATCTGGCTTGTTGCAGAATTCCCTTTGGGCACCCTGAGGTCTCCTCTCTTAATCTTTTGAGTGACAGAGGCTTAAGGATTGCCATCTTTTCCAGCTGGCTTTCTAGGAAACTGAGAACCTGCCCTTTCGCTTTAACTCTCTGATTCACTAATTGAGCTCCCTTGAGGCCTAGACCCCGGTACTTGCCCCCCTTTCTGCTTCCTGCCTTCCTTCATAAAATTCCTGACATTTGTTTGACTCTGGAAACCACCAGCTATCAAGTATCAGATTGGAGGTTGCTCAGTGGGAAGCACCTGATGCTTGGGTCTTGGAGGTCTGAAGAGCCACTTGGCTACCTGGGAAGCTGCTCAGGATTCTTTCAGTTATGGGGAAGGCAGTCATTTCTTTCATCCTGAAGATTTCCTGAGAAATGTTTCAGGGGAGAAAGGGGAAAAAGAGAGAGGCTGTCTCGGGCTGATAAAGTCTGAGTGATGGATAAGCCAAGTGAACAGTCTTTGTTTGATCTTCTGTCTACCCTTGAAGATAGGGAATGGAATGGGGCTGAGACTGAACCCCATCTTCTTCACCTGTGTATCCTCAGAGCTCAGTACAGGGCCGGCCACCTGGTAGCAGTCTGTTCCGTCAGTGTTTGTGGAGCGAAAACTAAAGAGAGTGACATGATCCTGGGTCTGTAGTGAGGATCCCCGAGCTCCTCTGGTGTCTGAGTGTGACCAGAGCTAGGAGCATTTAAGAAGTGTGAGAAAGGCTGGGCAGTAGTGGTGCACATCTTTAATCCCAGCACTCAGAGGCAGGTGGATCTCTGTGATCTGCAGAGTGAGTTCCAGGACAGCCAGGGCTACACAGAGAAACCTTGTCTCAAAATACCCACCCCCCCAAAAAAAATGTGAGAAATAGGAGACTAGGCAAAAATCAAGGGGTGTGAGTCAGAAACTGAGTTCATAATTATTTGAAGTATATTCTTTGCTTTCTGCCTCCTCCATCAGGGTCTCTGCGAAGGCTTCTGCAATCCTTAACTTTTGAGTCATTCAACAGTGAGCATCTTCTCTTTCCCAGCATTGTGACCCCTTGGGCACTTCATGCCTGATCCTGTCTTAGAGAGCTTGCAAGTTCCTTGATGAAGAATAGGGACCTGATTCATCTGTGAGCTGGTCAAACTGGAAAACACTCAGCTTGTAGGCATAGAGATGCGTTAGACTGTATGGTGATGTCCAGTCTGAGCCTCCTCCCCACTGTCATTTGAAATTACTGACTTACACACTGGGCTTTCCGTTTTCAGGTTTTTGTTCTTTGCACAAGCAGTGATTGTAAGAATGGGGTGGAAGAGGCTGAGTGAGCATCTTAGATGGGAAATGAGCTTTAACTCTACTGTAAACATTTATTTCTCTCCCATCTGTGTAAATGGAGACGGAGCTCTAGTTTCCTGGCCACCCAGACCCGAATAATCACACAGAAACTGTATTAATTACAACACTATCTGGCCAATGGCTTAGGCATATTCCTAGCTAGCTCTTACATCTTAAATTAACCCATTTTTATTAATCTATGTATCACCACTAATGGTAATAAAACATATTCACAGCATACAGAGGGGAATCCCACATCACATTTGCCAAAAGTAAAACAGCTACTGGGCTATTTCTTCCCATTGGACTATCCTACCTCAGTGTCTTGACTAGGTCTCGGCTCCACTTAGGTTTTCTTCCTGTTGTCCAAGCCTCTTTTCCGTGCAGTAAAATTCACCTCAGACGCTGTGCAAGAACTTGATTTAAACATTGTGGTAGAGCTGATATCTGATACTTAAAGAAGTCAAATTGAAAGGGTCAGGGAAGGAAATGTACATCTAAGACATGCTCAGCACCATAGATGGTTGGCTACCAACTCGTCCCCTGAAGTCGCGGGGTCACACTTGGTGTGGCCTAACAGCTCTATTCCTAGGCATGCGTGCCTTAGAGAAACTTGGGCTGAGAAGGCAGCGACTGTGTGCCACTGTGCTGTTATCCCCACGAGCTTGGAAGGAGTCCAGCTGCCCATTAATGGGGAGACAGATGAGCAAACTGTGATGAATTCACACTGTGAAAAATTCTGCTCAGGCCAAGCATAGGAGCAATAGCAACAGGTAAGCTCTTGTCAGGAGATAGTTCAGGAAGTAACGTGCTTGCTATGGAAATATGGGACTTGAGTCCAGATTCCCAGAGTCCATATTAATTAGTCAGATTTGGTAGTGTGTGTCTGTAATTCTGGTACTCCTATCGAGAGATGGGAGATAGGCACAGGAGAATACCTAGAAACTCTTGGGATAGTTAGTGAGGCATCTATAGTGGCAAAGCGACAAAGAGACCCTGTCCCCCAGAAGACAAGGTGGACTATGAGGAATGACAATTGAGGTTGTTCTCTGACCTCAACATGTGCATCTGCACGCACACGCATGCACACGCATGTACACATATACACACACAACAACAATAACCACACACACATTGTACATATGCACAAGAGATCAAAGTTGATTTCTCTTAGCAATGCAATATTAAATAAAAGAAACACACCAAAAGAGGCAGTGTGACATCTTTTGTAAATTTATAAATAACCGAAATTAAAAAAACCTTTAAAGAAATACCTGTAGCTACAAAAAAAAAAAAAAAAAATAGAAAAATCAAGGTTTTATATATAGTGACTTGGGAGTCATGGGGTGAAGGGGTTAGATTGGGGGGGATATCACATAATTGGGTTCGGTACTTTAGTGAGAGAGGGTGGGCTCCCAGCTCTTTGTCCGCTATTAAAGTTCTAATAGCCGATTAAGTAAAAAGTAAACACAAGCCCTGCACGAATCAAAGGATGTCGTGAACTAAGGGCTCTGATTAATTCAGTTCTTTGCACCCGAGGTCAAATGCTAGTTCTCAGGGTCGGGGGCTCTTTCCTCACTTCTGTTTCTCCTTCCTCTCCCAGATGTGTTTCTGTCTAACATATTCCACGGGGAAATGAGCAGAGCAGGCCCAGGTTCCAGCTCAAATATGGACATCAGTTGGCCCATCCCAGGATAATTTTATCGTATTATTTATTTTTTTAAAGTGCAATTTTCTTTAGTAATTTATAAATTTATAGCAGACGTCACGCTGCCTCTTGCGGTGTGTCGGCGAGGACGGATGCTAACAACGAGTGTCTGTACCCTTAGCTCAGCCCAGTAGAGCCACCTACCAGCTGGTGTGGCTCTTGAGCTGCCTCTCTGAGTGCAGCAGAGGCCGAAGGCCTGTTTCTCATTTGACTGGGGCCTTAGGTCCCACCTCCTCCCTTCTCTCCACTCTGCAGGGGCTGAGTTGGGTGTATAGCCCTGCATACATCAGGTACAGGGTGGCCTTTCTCTCCAGACCACATAGAGATTTATTGTTCAGGCGGCCAAGTTCTGGCATGGCTGCCAGTGGTGAGGCCTGGCAGTGTGGAAGGCCCCCTCCTTCTGTGTTTGTCACTGAGCTGTTTGCAAGAGGACAAGGGTTGAGTTGCTGATGAGAAATCGATTGGAGCTGCTGTGAAGCCTGCCAAACAGGGTTAGCATTGTGCACAGGCTGTGCTCTGCACAGCTGTGAGTCACCAGGGGGATGAGAGAATTGGGTCTCTACGGACGCTTCCAGTCGTTTCCATGAAGACCCGAGCCCCACAGGTCATTCTAGAGGAGAATTGGCTTTTCCTTCGTTCTGACATCATTCCACACTCAATTGCTAGATCACAAAATAATTTTCCCTGTGGCCACTGCCTTAGCTTGTTAGGTCTAGAGCTCTGTGGACTTTCCAGTATTGCTTTGGTTGGTTTACTTCTCCCTTTTGGGGGCTCAGTGTGGGGCACCCTTCACTCAGCAAAGAAGGCAGCTCTGATCTTAGCAGAGCTTTCTCCCAGTTAACCAGGCAATATGTCAGGTGACTTGGAACATGACAAATACCTCATACCTGTGAGCAAGCTTGCCCCTCCGATAAAACCAGCTTATAGGAAGAAGATAAGATTCTACAAGGTTGATATTCTTGAAGGTTCTGGCAGTGGGAAACCCAGGGGTTATCTTGCATGTGTGTACGCACACACGTGCATGTGAAAGTGGAAGCCGGAGGACAACCTTGGGTTCATCTTTGTTTTTGAGGGTCACTCACTAGTCTGGAACTTGCCAAGTGGATTTGGCTGGCTAGCCCGGGAGGCCCAGGAATCCTCCTGCCTCTGCCTCCCCAATGCTGGGGTTACAAGCCATCATCATATCAGGTTTTTTTTTTTTTTTTTTAAATGTAGATTCTGAGCATCAAATTCAGGCCCTGGCTTGCAAGGCAAACTGGTAGGAAGTGAACAACCTGCTCAGCCCTGGGAGAATGGTCACTTTTAGTCTAGACAAGCATCTCTCCAGGTCAGATCCTAGGGTTTAAACTAATTGCTGTGACTAGTAGTTTATTTATTTGTTATTTATTATGTATCTGTTCTGGAATCCCTGGCGCGGGGGAGGGAAGTAAAAGCGGGAAATATGCAAATGAGGTACTGAGCCATCAGCCAGCTCACAAGCAATGATGGAGGTGCTGTCCCATAGAATGGGGGTCTGATGTTAGCCACACCTACAACAGCCATTAACCACCGGAAATGTGCTTAATAGACCCAAGGGACTGAATGATTGTCGATTAACATATAATAATTACACATAACGAACTTCATTTTGACATGTGCATACATGTATATAATGCATTGCGATCATATTTACACCACCATAACCTTCTCTTGCACCCCTCCAACTCCTGTGGGCCCTATTCCTCTTCCCCACTTTCCACAGTCACCCCCTCCCCTCCCCTTCTCTCACTCCACCCACTGATTTTAATTCAGTTATTGGCTTGGAGGAGTTGCTTTTATAGGTGCATGGGTGATGATTATTTACCTGGATACCTTACCAGTGGCTACACCCTGAAGAAACAGTCTTAGGCTCCTCCAGCCGCCATCAGGGCCATGGTATTTATATCTGTGGGGTGTGTTTGGTGCCTTACCGTCCTTTCCCCATTCCATGCCAGAATGTTGCTGGGCCTTGGTGTTGCGTGGGTAATCACAACTGCTGAGAGCTCAAGAAGGCAATGGCTGCGTCATGCCCAGATGAAAGTGATCTGCCACACTCTACCCCAACTCCTGACTCCCCCTTCTCCTCAATAGTCCATGAGTCCTGGATGTGGGGGGGGGGAGAGACATAGAAGTTTGTTTTTGGGTCTCTTGTAACCCAAGCTTTTCATGAGTGCGCTATGTATCTGAGACCGGCCTCGAAGTCCTGAACTACACTTCTTTACCCCAAGTGCTGGAGTTGCAGGCATGCACCACTATGCTTGATTTAAGAATCCGTTTTTTTTGCCCTTTTCAGCTTTTGGGAACTGCTCACAGTCCTTAGTTCATGGTTCCTTCCACCTTCAAAGTCAGCAGCGAAGGTCAAGGTTTTCTCCCCTGGGCTGTCTCGCTCGTCTGCTGTCTCTTGATGTTTAAGGAAGGACCTTGTGATAGCATCAGCTCTTCCTGGATGGTACAGACTAATTTTTGGGTTACCCAATGAGCAACCGTGATTCTCTGGCACATGACATAGTCGTATGAGCGATAGAACATAGGCATCTTGGGTGGGGCTTGTTTTGCCTGCCACGTTCATTAGGGGTCCAGTACAACTGCCAGGCCATGGAAAGCATGCGACAAATGAGGTTGTTATTGTGTTCTGTGTCTGCAGTCTCTTATGGTAAAGTTGCTTAATTTTTTTTTTTTATGGACTCTGCCTTGCCCAAGAGCAGGTGCTTAGTGAATGTTTATTGAATAATGGAATTTTCAATAAATGCGGATGGTTTCTTTCTTTATAAAGATATACTGGACAATTAAAAAAGAAAGTAAAATGCCAACCAGAATATATGACTGTCTTTGTGCAGAAAGAAGAAAGTCAATTCACGTAAGAGTCAGAGGGTTGTGCTTTGCTGGAAGTGGGGCTATAGCGGGGAAGTTCAACATGTGCGTGCAATGCATCTTAGCAACCATTACACCAGGTTCATGTGTAGGGAACATCTTCCAATCCTACAGGAAACTAGTACAAGTTAAAACAGACCTGGGCATGGGATGCTAGTGCCACTTCTCTGGACCCTCTGCCCAGGCTTGCCTTTGTTTTCTCAGGAGGTTGTCTACCTTCAGGAGTGTTCAAACCTGTAGTCTCTCTTTCCACCACAGCTGCTGGCCACCTTCCTGCTGTTCCCCCCCCCCCCAAACCCCTGAGCTCATGGCAGGTGCAGCAGCTGCTTCCTCGTCCCTCATGTGCCTTGTGGCAAATCTCAGTCCAGGCTGATTCATGGATAACCTGCAAATTTAGTCTACATCATTGTTGGCTGTGCCCATGGCAGGTCTGTTTTTTAAGGCTAGGAGCTATTAGCACCAGGCCTCCTGCTCATTTTGAGCAGGCTTTGAACCCCTCTACTTTAAAGGTGCGTTTTCAATTAACCTCAGCAGGACATGACTATAAAAATTATTTATTGCTACTGGTGGGAATATAAATTAGTACGGTCACTTTGTAGAATTACGGTTGAAGTTGCACACACTTCTTGACCTTGTAACTCTGCCCTGTTATATGCCCTAGAGAAATGCTCTTAGACTCTATGAAGAGATGTGTTCAAGGATGTTCATAATAGCATTTGGTGATAGGAAAACATTGGAAACTACCTAAACGACTATCAACAAAAGAATATAACCAAATAATGGACTATTATATAGCACCAAACATGATGATTTAATGATTAAATTGATTAATTTCATTATTAAAAAAGAACATGAACAAAGGAGCATTGAGGAAGAATACATAGGCCAGGCTATTATTTATATGAAGGTTATTAAAGTTAAGGATATGCAAAAGCCACACATTGTTTAAGGGTACAAGTAGATGTGAACATATATGAGAAAATTAAAGAAAATTATAACACAAAGATCATATTCCTGGATCCCTAGGGTATAGGGTGAGGATAGAGAAGAATACATTGGAGGGACATGGGAGACTTTTAAGGAATTGATATTTTTTTTGTTTGTTTGTAACTGGGTAATAAGTACATGGGTTTTAAAGTCCCTTTGTACATGTTCAATAACATATAAGAAAGTTCAAAAAAGATTGCAATGCATTTATATCGACCACAATAAAGTTTGTTTTGATACTGAATAAAAAACTTAGAAATATATATATTTTTTGCCTGTGCTGTATGTGTGTGTTTGTATGAGAATGTGTGCATGCGTGTGCCACAGTGTGCACGGGAAACATGGCAGTCTTGGGTGGTGGCTTTTCCTCTCCCACTCGAGACAGTCTCTTACTGCTTACCACTGTGTCCATCTCATCTTGCTGTAGGAGCACTGGAATTCCAAGGTCACCAGCTCTACCTTTGGCTGCCTTTTACATGGGTCCTAGGAACCCTAACTCAGGTCCTCATCCGTAGTTGCCAAGTGAGCATCTCTCTGGCTCCACAATGAGGTTCAAGAACAAAAGAAAGGGTTGCTTCTTTGAGGGACCTGCTGCTAACAGGTGGGGAGCATGCCTCTTCTCTCTTCAGAAGGAATGCATATCCAAACTCAAACCCTTTCCCCACATCTCTGGCCTCCTCCCTCTTGCCCTGCCTGAGGCTCTGAGAACACACCTCCTCCCCAGAGCTCTGGGCTGTGCCTTAGCCTTGCAGTATGGTGCCCCTCCCTGCTCACTCCAGCCTCTTTAGCTGACTTGCTCTCTCTGGGTGATTATGAAGGAGTCTTTTTTTTTTCTCCTTCAAACTTAAGGCGACTAGTTTAGGAATTTCAAAGTTAGCAAGTGAAAATCCAAGATGTCCAGTTAAATCTGAGTTTCAGAAAAATAACAACAGATAACATTTTAATGTAAGTGTCCTGTTGCAGTGAAGAGACACCATGCTCAAGGCAACTCTTAGGAAAGAGAGAATTTAATTGGAGACTTGCTTACAGTTTCAGAGGCTTAGTCCATTACCATCATGGCATGGTGTTAACCATCCTGATCCTCCAGGAGGGGGTCATGGTGGAAGGGTGGGGTGAGGGTGGGATAGAGCAAGAGGGCGTGGCCTTGCATGGGCTTTTAAAACCTCAAAGTCCACCTACAGTGACACAATTCTTCCTACAAGACGATAACTACTATTCTTTTAATCCTTTCAAATAGTGACAGTAAAGAAAGACCCAAATAAAAATTATTCATCATTTGTCTGAATGCAAGTTTTTTCCTGATTCTTATAAGTATAGGAATTATTATTATTATTGCAGTATTGGTGATTGAGCTCAGTGTCTCATGCACAGTGGACGAACATTTTATTACTGAGTTATATTCCCAATCCAGTATATGTTAATATTAAACAGTATCTGTGTTTGGATATTTTATAGCAAACAGTGGTTTGCTCTGTGAAACATCCACATTCTTATGTAATTAACCTATCATTGTGGGTCTCTGGTATCCTCTTTTTAAGATAAGAGAAATTAGGATGAATAAGTTTTTAAGGACTTGAACTGCATCAACAACCATCAGTATGTTATTCATGGTACATTTATTAATGTTTACATTTGAGTAGTATTTTCCTGTGTACTAAACTCCTTATTGCAACCCTTTAGAATGTGCCTAGCTTGTGTTTAAAAATTTCCCAGAAGCATTTGAAAAGAAGGTATGTCATGTCACTTGTAAGCATTTTGGGAAGGTTAATGTTTGGGAAATTTCATGTAAAAAGTGTGAATTGGTAAGCTGGTTGTCTGGTAATAGCATTAGAACTTTGGTAAAGAATAGACTCGGGCTTTGTCTTTGGGTTCTTTCCATTTACCAAAGAAACTTTTTTTGTTGTTGTATATATATATAATTTATTTTTATTGAGCTCTACATTGTTCTCTGCTCCCCTCCTGGCCTCTCCCCTCCACTTCAACCCTCTCCCAAGATCCCCATGCTCCCAGTTTACTTGGGAGATCTTGTCTTTTTCTACTTCCCATGTATATTAGATCCATATATGTCTTTCTTAGTGTCCTCATTGTTGTCTAGGTTCTCTAGGATTGTGATTTGTAGGCTGGTTTTCTTTGCTTTATGTTTAAAAACCAACTATTAGTGAACACATGTGATAATTGTCTTTCTGGGTCTGGGTTACCTCACGCAAAATGATGTTTTCTAGCTCCATCCATTTGCCTGAAAATTTCAAGATATTATTTTTTCTGCTGTGTGGTGCTCCATTGTGTACCACATTTTCCTTATCCATTTTTCAGTCGAGGGGCATTTAGGTTGTTTCCAGGTTCTAGCTGTGACAAACTAAGCTGCTATGAACATAGTTGAGCACATGTCCTTGTGGTACAATTGAGCATCCTTTGGATATATACCCAAAAGTGGTATTACTGGGTCTTAAGGAAGGTTGTTTCCTAATTTTCTGAGAAATTGCCACACTGACATCCAAAGGGGCTGTACCAGTTTGCACTCCCACCAGCAATGCAGAAGTGTTCCCTTTACCCCACAACCTCTCCAGCATAAGTTGTCATTAGTGTTCTTGATGTTGGCCATTCTTTCTGGTGTAAGATGGAATCTCAGAGTTGTTTTGATTTGCATTTCTCTGATGACTTAGGATGCCAGACATTTCCTTAAGTGTCTTTCAGCCATTTTAGAATCCTCTGTTGAGAGTTCTCTGTTTAGATCAGTACTCCATTTTTTTTTATTGGATTATTTGTTCTTTTGATGACCAATTTCTTGAGTTCTTTGTATATTTTGGAGATCAGACCTCTGTCTGATGTGGGGTTGGTGAAGATCTTTTCCCATTCTGTAGGCTGTTGTTTTGTCTTGTTGACCGTGTCCTTTGTTTTACAGAAGCTTTTCAATTTCAGGAGGTCCCATTTATTAATGAGAACTTATTTTTTAAACTGTCAAGGAAATGTCTAAGTGCACATCAAGAGGATAATGTGATGACTTCCCATGGAATGCCACCCAGCTTCAATGACGAACAGCTCAGGGCCAGTCTCTTTTTGTCCATCATCTTCCTAGTCCCCAGTTCTGATTATTCTGAAGTGAATTTGACATCAGCAAATGTTGTCACTGACTGGATCTCCCAGAGAACCCCACTCCAGAGTGCTCAGTTTCTAACTCTGACTCTCAGTGGACTGGTCGGATGAACTCGCATCCCTGTTACCGTATTGTCTGTTTATGAAGAGCTTGTTGGGGTGTGAGACCACAGGAAGGGATGCTTGCATTACCTTTAAAAGACTGGGATGGACCAACAAAAATCTAATCACAGAGGCAGATCACAACCAAAGAGTATTAACAGTTCTTTAGTATAATCTAAATAATCAGAGTTCAGATCTTGAACATTATCTCAAAACTTTTTTTTTCTGTTTGTTTCATTCAGGATCTGAATTAGTGCCACATGTTGGGCTCCGAGGCTCCATCTTTTAAATTTTGTTTGATCTCTGGGTTCTTCCCTGACTCCTTCCTTCCTCCGTAACTTGTTTGGTTGAATAGAGGATCGTTTCACCTTAGATTTCCTGCTTCCATTCCCACTCTGTTTCATATCTGTTTGTCTCATTATTACTTTTGATTTTTTTTTTTTTTTGGAGTCAGAGTCTTGCGGTGTAGCACGGCAGGCTGCTCTCTATTGTCTGTCATCCTCCTGCCTCATCATCCAACAGGGCTGGGACTACAGGTGTGAGCCGCCACATCCAGCTTCCCGTTGGGTTTTAAATATGCCCCTCTATCCTTTATGCTCCGTGTAAAATCTGTAGGCTTAATCAGATACAAACGGATATGTGTTTGGGGGAGTGGGTGTGCACTTCCACCAGGAGGCGTATAATGCCCGCGACAGATATACCTGTGCCACCCACTGTCATGGAGAGACCTGCTGTTAGCGACCTTTAGAGTTATTGGACAACTCTACAGAAACGGGTCTCCAGTTTTGTGTGTTTCTGCTGTCGCTCTGGCATTATCGTGGCGGGGTAAGAGGGGGTGAGGCTGGGTGCCATGGTTCTCTTCCTAGTGGCCTAGATGGGCAGGCTGGACGTGACTGCAGAACTGCAGGAGGGGAGTTGGCCCCAAGGTTGGCCCTGGGAAGGACATGCTTCCTGAGTTCTGGTGGAAGCTGAGAGAGCATGAGGAAGTGTGCTGCTGTGTTCTCTTTTGTGAACACGGAGGACTCCAAGGTATGACTAGACCCACTTGTGAGACCTTGGGTGGTTTATGGGAATTCATGTTCCAAGAAACAGACAATATCTTTTTGAGCTGTCGTAGACAGTAAAGGTATGGTGGGCTGAACTGTGAGTCCTGCAAGTCCCCTGAAGCCTAATCCCCCAGTATCAGAATGTGAATATATTTAGAAATAGGGCCTGTTAATTTTTAATTTTAAATTTATAGTTTAATATTATGCTATATAAGGAAACCTGACATATTACTACACTAATAGAAGAATATTCTTGCAATGTTAATATCTTTATGTAGCAGTGAAAATAAATCTTAGTATAATAAAATTTAAACATGACAGAGAAACTTAGCCAAGTTAATTATAATAAAATAGGACCTTTACAAAGGTACATAAGGTAAGCTGGATTGTTTAGCCAGACCCTCCTCTAATCTGACTGGAGTCCTTATACAAATGGGTTTGTGTCTGGGCATGCCACTCAGTTGATGGAGTGCTTGTTCTGCTGCAGCTGGATCCTTAGGAGCGGGTGCCTATAATCCCAGTACTCAGATGGAGGATCTGAATTTCAAGGTCACCTTGGCTGTATCAAGTTCAAGGCCATTCTGGGATACAGGAGGAGGAGGAAGAGAGGGAGGTGACACGTGGAGAGACACCAGGGCCACAGAAACCCTGTAACAGGGCAGTCAATGGGCAGCTGTCTGTAAGCAAAGGAGAGAAGTGTCCGGAAGCCAACCCTGCCAGAACCTTGATCTTGGGTTTCCAGCATCCAGCGCTGAGGGGAAATGGTTTTCTGTTGTTAGTCGCCCAGGCTATGGCCTTTTGTTCTGGCAGCCTTAGCTGCCCAGCACAGGGCTTTAAGACTTGTTTACTTCAGCGGTTCCAGAGTGACACTGAATACTTTCTCTCCCTCCTCCCTGCCTCCCTGGAGCCCACTTTATCCTGAATCTAGCATTTCCCATGGCTGCTGGTCATGGTGAGGGAGTGAAAGGGGTACCGAGGCCACAAGCACAGGGCACATTTGGGTTTCCATAAAATGTAGAGACCTGTGAGTGGGGAGGGTGGGGAGAACGGCTGGACATTGGTGGTCAGAGCCAGCTGTATTCAAGTGTGACCCGTCCCTTCACCAACTGAATGCAGGTCAAATGACCGCCAAGGTGAGTCCCAGGGTAGACATTTCAAGAGGTAACAGGGAAAAAAAATGTACAAAGACTTTGAAAGCTTTCAGAGTACGATAGATGGGCCATGTGAAGACTAGTCCCGAAGTTCTGGAACAAGGAAATCGTGATCATGTAAGCCCACAATTGGAGGAGTCCCCTGGATACTTTCCCTTTTGGCACGAGGCTGGGGACCCTCCTGACACTCATAGCTAGCTAGGGGCAGATCACAGGGCTGTTACCCCCCTCCACACACACACACCCCATTGCTCTGTCCACAACTTTTCCATTCAAAGATGCCCTGGAACACTTAGAAAGTGGATGAGTTCCAGCCAAGAGGAGGAAATAGCTTGAATTTTTATAGGATATTGTGTTTCTGGGTTGCCCTTGGCTAGTCCAGCCGTTTCCAGTGGTGGGGAGCCGTTTCCAGCGGTGGGGAGACAGGTGGTCCAAGCCTCAGGACCCAGGGACTCTTCACCTTCTCTGCCGCCGGGCTCCACAGGCACGCACTTTCAGTGTTCTTGCCTCCGTCAGAGGGCACAGCTGCTGGTTTCTGCAAACATTGCGGGGGAGGAGTAGGTTCAGTCCGGGGCAGCTGGGTCAAGGGGCCAGCAACACAATTTGAACAAGGAAAAGTGGATCTGGGTATCAGGCTTATAGAGCTTGCTCATAGCCCAGAGGTGGCTGTGACAGGCCCCAGGGACTGTGCTGGGGGACTCTTTCCGCCTCTCTGGCAATGACTTCAGAAAACCTTAACATCAGGGACTGAACAGGGAGATTCATTGCTTTCACCCTTCTCGTCTTCTCCCTGCCTCTGAAGACCACAGGCACCTTCTTGGTAGCGTGATGTTAAACTTTCTCCACCACTGAGGCAGAGGCAGACTTACAGCCTCATCCCGTGCGTCCGTTCTTCTGTGGCTGATGACAGGTAGATCTTCTTTCCTTAAAGCTGCCTGGACAGGAAGAAGGGAATGTCCCTTTGTTCTCATGCTGGGTGTCACGGTGGCCTGAGCCTCTGCTCTTGGCTTGGCCACACTGGGGCAGAGTGCGTTGAGGCCAAAGTGACCCGAGATGAATTCGGTCACAGCTGTGCTGTTTTTCAGTGGTGTGCTTTTGGGTGAACTAACGGAACTGTAAGCTGCCCCACCTTCCTTGTCTGTACGTGGAAGATATCACTAACTTCATTGGGTCATTGTGTGATGTGGGATTCCCCTCTGTATGCTGTGAATACCATTGGTTAATAAAGTAACTGTCTGGGGCCTGCCCAGGAAATAGAAGTAGGTGGGGAAAGCTAAACTGAATGCTGGGAGCAAGGAGGCAGAGTCAGAGAAGCCATGGAGTCTCTGCCCAAGACAAACACTTTGCTGGTAGGCCAGGACCTTGTGGTGATGCACAGATTAATAGAGATGGGTTAAACAGAAAAGGGGAGGTGATTCCCTTCTGTATGCTGTATCATTGGTTAATAAAGAAATTGCTTTGGGCCTATAGCAGAGCTATAGGGGAACAGAGCTAGGCGGGAAAACTAAACTGAATGCTGGGAGGAAGAAGGCAGAGTCAGGGAGAAGCCATGTAGCTCTGCCAGAGATAGATACCAGGACTTTTCCTAGTAAACCACAACCTCGTGGTGATACACAGATTAATAGAAATGGGTTAAATTAATATGTAAGAGTTAGCCAATAAGAAACAAGAGCTAATGGGCCAAACAATGATTTAAATAATATAGTTTGTGCGTGATTATTTTGGGGGCTGAGCAGCCAGGAACCAACAAACAGCTTCTCACAACAATTGTAAACTCAAATGAAGTCATGGCTGGATACTCAGGAAATATTAATTATTCATAAAAATGATGGATGAAACAAAAACATGAATGATTCTCATAAAAACTCTGTAGAAAAAAAAACTCTGTAGAATTTTGTTTCCTTTTGTTTCCTGTCCCTCAGAAATATATAATCTGTGGCTCTATTATCTTCTGCTTAAAACAAACCCGTGTGTGTATGTGTGTGTGTGTGTGTGTGTGTGCGCGCACGCGTGCGCATGTGTGTGAGATAAGTAAAATTCTTCCCCTTTCTTTTCCTTAGACAATTTAGGATGTCTTTTAGATGGAAATCAGTGGAAAAAGGATACCCCTCAGCATCGTCTTCCTCTACAGGGAGAGTGGCTGTCTTTTCCTTTGGCAAGTAAACACGCCGTCCTTACCAATGTCATATTTCATTTTTCATGTTCCCTGGCTTCACAGGTTGTTTCCCTGAATTCAGAGTCTGAAGGCAACTGGTGGAGTGGCGGCCACCTTCTTGTTATTTTCTAGGTCTGGGAGGCAGGCTGCCTTTCCAAAGTCCTGTCAACTGATGTACCCTGCTGGTAACTTCTAGGTTTGGAGATATGGCGGGTGACCACCCAATGCACTCCCAGTCCTGGTCCAAGAAAGCTCAGGAGAGCTGGAGAGAGGAGCAGGGCCTGCTGCCCACCTTCCCTCCTCCTTGCTCCCCAGCAAGTCTGTCCTCTCCTGGGGGTTAGGATGCTGCTGCAGCAGTAGGGCCTCCGGGCTGCTCTCTGGGATGTTTGCAGACATCCACTGCTTCTGGAAGTTTATGACGTCTTGTAGGAAGAGTCCCAGAAAAGGTAGCTGTGCCCGCTAGACCCACTTTCTTTACTTTCTAGAAACTTTTACTTGAGTGTGTACCATTGCCATTGAAGATGATTATTCTAAGCAGATAATATCTTTTGTTTGTTACTATTTCCTGTTTATTCTTGTTCCATGTTCTTTCTTTCTTTTCTTTTTTCTTTTTTGTATTTGTTTTTCTCTACTCTTTCTCTGGTCTATGTGTTTCTACTTGAATATTTTATGTGATTCGTTTTCTCTGTCTGTGTGCCAAGTGTGTTGGAGCCCAGTGGTCAACGTCCTGGGGTCTTCTTCAGTTACTTCCCCACCTTGTGTTTTCAAGAAGAGTCTCTCACTGAAACAGGCCTCCTGAATGACTAGCCTGGCTGGGCAGCAGTCTCTGGAGACCCTTCAGTCTCTGTCCCCCCAGTGCTGGGTGACCGGCAGGTACCACTACACCTGACTTTTAATGGGATTCAAACTCAAGACCTCATGCTTGCCCCAGAAGCATTTTTACCAGCTGAGCCGTCTCTCAAAGTTCTCCCCTTTCTTCCCTTTTCCCTCCTGTTTTTTCCTTGGCCCCAGTGTAGAACCCAGATCAGTGCACATGCTCATTGTTTCTCCTCTCGAAAAGCCTTGTTATGGAAGCAGAATGCGCCTAGACCTTCCAAAGGGTTACTTCTCTCTCTGCTGTAAATACAAGGGAATTTTTTATGTGATACCATTCTGAGAGCCCTGTAAGGCTCCTGGAGGCAAAACCAAACCAAACAGACCCACTGAAGGGTAGACATCCTCTTTCACCTATGTCTCTGGAGTTTTAAATTCTGGGCCTGTCCACACAGAGCCTCTAGCAAGTGGTCCATTAGTTTAGGCTTTCCTACCACACTGGCTCCCGTGGAGGTCTCTGCCCTGTGAGCTGAGATTCTCTTTACCTGCCTGCCTGTCTCTCCAGTTGAGAGGCTAGAGGTTTACCCTGAGACTGCCTTTCTCTGGAAGATCTAAGAAGAGTTGCTGGGTTTCATTCAGATTCTTCCTTGTCGCTGGGATGAGTGGAGACCTGTAAGCTACTGTCACGGTCACCACGCTCACCATGTTGATCCAAACACACACACACACACACACACACACATACACACACATACACACACACATACACACACACATACACACACATACACACACATACACACACACATACACACACATACACACACACATACACACACACACACACATTGCTGCTCGGGGCTGTGCTGTGCAAAGGTTGTCAGTATGGAGGGAGGTAAGGAGGAGTGATGGGAAGACCGGCTGCTCCTAGTGCCAGCCAAAGCTGCCACCCAACTCCGTTGCTCTGGGGTGGGGAGGGTGGACAGAGACTGTGATCCCCTTATTTCCTTCACATTGAAGCACAAAGCTGGGGTTTCCTGCTGTCTGAACCAGACTCTGCAAACATCTCTTGAGCCAGGGTGATGACACTGCTTGGTTCTTATGTTATAGGTGTCTATGTAAGCCCCTCACAGGCTAAGTCATTTCATTATGACCACCAACCTTATGAGGAGGCTTCGTGATTATCCCTGTTTTACAGACGAGGAAACTGAGGCACCGAAAGCTTCGTTGTTCTGAGGCGTTCACTTTCGGTGTCTCTGTAGGTGTCCACTTATAACTCAACAACATGAGGAAAGCATAAAGAGGCTGAGCCTGTTTTATTCCCTTCGTGTTCTACAAAACGCTGAACCGCAGAGAACAGTGCGCCCACAGCCCGTGTTCACCGTTACCGATGAGACACAGGACGGTAGTCTCAGTGGCTCAGTCCTTCATAGACTCTGTAGCTGTGTCAGCCTGTAGCTGGACACCTTTAGCAAAATCTTGGCCCCGTTTCCAGGGAGCTGAAATAACACTTAGGGGTCTTAGGATACCTTTCACAGAGGGTGTTTGCCGAAGGGCAGTCTAACTCTGCAGGGTGAGAAAAGTGAACGTCTCCAAAGTCCCAGAGGCAATTCTTAGGCGAACATCAGCCAAAGACCTACTTCAGGCTAAAATGGCAGAAGGGAATAATATCTCCTGGGCAAGACCTGCGACCCATGGCCTGGGCAAATCTGGTTTGAAGGAACACAAACAAAGACACATTTCATTTGTTCTTGGCTGGGCATGGTGGCACACACCTTTAATCCCAGTACTCAGAAGGCAGAGGCAGGTGGATCTCTGAGTTAGAGGCTAGCGGGTATATATAGTCCCAGGGCAGCTAAGGCTACACAGAGAAACCTTGTCTTGAAAAATGAAACAAAGCCCCCCAAATTTCATCTGTTCTTGCCAGTAACTACTTACACGCACCCAGACAAACCCCTGGGAGAGGAGCCTCTGCTGATGTCTGCCTCTATCCCCAGATCTTACGCTCATAAGGAACACCTTGCTTGTGGGCCAGAACTAATCAGTTTTTAGAGAGAAAGATTTAGTGTGGTTCATGGTTGTAGAGTTGCAGCCTTGACTGAGCAGATCTGTTGCTTCGGGACTCTGAAGGGAATGGTGGATGGCACTGGGAAACCATGTGGAGCAGCAGACAGCTTCCCTCCTGGAAGAAAAAGAGGAAAAGAAAAGAGCCGGGGTTCCTCAATCTCATTCAAGGCCACTCCTCCAAAGAGGTCTGACTTCCTAATACCATGCTGGGGACCAAACCTTTAACACATGGACCTAAAAGGACACCTCACCGCAACGTTTAGCATGCCCAGACCTGAAGATAAGCTACAGTATATGGGTCAGCAACAGCCTAAGAGGCAGCAGAGAGAGAGATGGATGGGTTTGATTGCTTAGGTCCATGCTCCCCCGACAGTCTGCCTCAGGACCTGAGAGCTTTGGACTCAATTAGGATGGGCGCTGGGACTCATTTGCTCTTTCAGGTTCTGTTGTTGTTGTGGGGGGCCACATTTCTGCAGGTCATACTGTAGCATTTTGGGGGTGAAACTATTTGAGGAGGTGGTGAGGAAATACACTAACTTACTGCAGGCACAGATCTTCATCATTCTCCCTCACTGTCAGCACAGGCGCCTCCACACAATCATCTGAGTTGTCCTATAACGGAGCTGCGGTAGGCGAGGGGGAAGTGGTGTTTGTTCTCTCTCCTCTAGGAAAACCACCGATTAAAAGACAAAGCATCCTGATTCCGTTTAGGGTGGGGCGTCTGCGGAAGCAACTTGACAAATGTCTGAGAAAGGCCGCCTTCCGCCAGGCAGGAGGGTTGTGTAAGTGGGTGTTGCAAAAGGCTTTGTTCTGTGTCTTTGTTTCCACACGCATGACGAGTTATACAGTGATGCACATGCCACCCTGCTGGGTCACTGGGACTTGTCAGCTGGCAGAGTTGCATGAGGCCTTAGGAGAGGGAAGTTGAAGGCCTTCTGTGGTGGCTTTCGTCCTGTCACCATCTGAGAGCTCTGTTGTAGGAAGCATCTGTTGATTTGGCCTACTGAGCATCTCTTTTCTCGCTCCTTCAGGGAACACCCTTCTTCCCTCAGCTTGAGCCCCCATTGCTTCAGTGGACATACCCCAGCTCCCAGTCCCAGTGATCCAGGCTGAGTTAATTAGTATCTAGGTCAAGGATGGTCATGTGACACAATGTGAGGCATTGGATTTAATCCTGGAACTTTTCATTGAAACCTTTGGGGAAAAGAAGCCGTGGGCTGTTACACACTGAAAAGAGAGGTCAGGAGTGGTTGGTGGTCGGTTTGTCACTAGGAAGCAATACCCTTCCTTGGCATAAAGCTAACCCGGCAAAGCAAAGCCGCAAGAGAAAAGAGAAACTTTCTAATCACATATTGTGAGCACCTGGCCTCAGCTATGCCTAAGACTCCTTTGAATTTCTCATTTATACGAAACAGTGACTTCCTGTGAAAGGTTAACTAAGGCCTCTCTGTTCCTTCAGGGCACCTTTTGTCAAGAGGTGACACCTATTTCTCCATCTCTGGGTCCTTGTCACTGGACCACCAGGGAAGAGGGTTATTTCTCCATCTCTGAATTTGAGCTGTCTTCATGATGTGTGGATTCCACTCCAAGACAGTGGTGAGAGCAACTTACACATAACGGTGTAGATTATGGAGACCGGGCCTCAAAGGTCTTCCTGCTTCTGCCTTCACCCTCTTTGTTCTCGTCCCTGAGACTACCAATCAGGAAAGCCAATGTAGCCAATGTAGCCTGCTGGAGCAGGGAGGACCCTGTGGAGGAGAGCTGCAGCCCCCAGCCACTGTTTGTATCAGCTGCTATACATGTTGGAGAAGTCATCATGGACTCCTGGCCTTACCGACTCTCTGGTTGAATGCAGTTGCATTGGCGAACCCAGGTGGACCAGTGCATGTTCCACCCCGTCAACTCTGGGAACCAGAGTTGCTATTTTAAGCCAATGATCTTAAGTGGTGCATTGCGTACCAATGAGTAACTAATGTACTTCCTTTTTCTTTCTTTTTTATTTTTTTGTGGTGTAAGTCACTTTGATTTTTCTATTTGGTCATTTGTAACAGTGTTCTGACTGTAGTAAATTGAACCCCAACATGTGCTTTTGTAAACTTATTTTGGTCTCTAAATGAAACCAGCTGCCTTGAGAACATGTGTGCATGCATGTGCATGCACATGTGTGTGTGTTTATTTAGTAGAATCCCTTTCTTGTTTATGACTGTACAACTCATCTTATCGACAATGCCACAGTCTCTGGGACTGTGTACGTCTCTAGTGCATGCTCCCGAGGGACACTATTCAACTTTTTCTACTGGTCACTAATGGGATTTACTCTATGGCATTTCTCCACTTCATTGGTAGATTATTTTTGTAGGCTTTCACCCCGCAGAGTTCATTTCTGACTTGCCTGATCTATCCTAGATGCAGTGAATCACATGGGCTCATGAGTTACACATTAATGGTCTTAAAGCCTAACTCTGTCACCTGCTAGCTGAAGGCCTGGTATATACCATTTAACCTGTGTAAGCCTTTTGCTTCCTTCTAGAAAAAATGGTGATATTTCTTGATGGGGTTGTGGTGAACAACTCATTAGATAAGCAGAGGGAAGACCTGGTAGGCAATGCTGGTGGCCTAAGTTTAACTGCGTTCTTTCAATGTTGTTTCTCTTGAAGTAGGATTGAAACCCCTATCTCATCTCTATTTTAAAATTTTTATTAAATTCTTTGTGTGTGTGTGTGTGTGTGTGTGTGATAGCACAATGAGGATGTCAGAGGACAACTTGCAAGAGTTAATTCTTTCCTTCTATCACATAAACTCAATGTCATTCTTGGTGACAGGTATCTTTACCCACTGAGGCATCTTGTTGGTCCCCATCTCCCTTTTAACACTACAAAGACTCATGTCTTGGTTTGCTTTCAGATTTGCAAAGGGTTGCCTGTTATTAAGAGGACCTTTGCTGGCAGCAAATCCTTTCAAATAGGCACATATTGTTACGGTGACTGCAATAGTGATAAAATATAACCACATAATCCATGTGATAATGTTGTGTGTGAGGGAAACACAAGGTGTTTGTCAGAGGTGGTAGAGCAGAAGACACAGCCCAGCATGTGGCCAATACCTTATCCTTTATGAGTGACACCAAGGAAGAGGTGGCTAATGCTATTCTGATGGCCAAGTCAGCGCAGCCCCACTGGCTGCGGATTTTTGACCTGGAGTAGTATGTTTATGGCAGACGTTGGAGAGGAATTTTCAAGCAGAACTTAGAGCATGGATAAAGGCATGGAAGAATAAAAGAGCAACGCAGTATGTTCTAGAGACCTACAATGTTCAATATACTGTGCTGGAGCATTACCGTGAGATGCCAGGAGGATGGAAACTAAAAACCGACCAGCCTTCAGTGACAACGCAACTGTATGCCAGGGAATCTAGACTTGATCCTGTAGGCAGTGGGCATCACTGGAGGACTTGGGGCAGAGAATGATACGGATGTGAGTTAGAAAGACCAGGTTGTAAGGGCTTTTGAGGGCCACAAGGCTAGAGTTGTGGATGAGTCATCGTTTAACTACAGAAGTCCATTAGAGATGGTGAAGATGTAAGTTCAGAAAGCGGAGGGAATAACTGTCAGAGCAAAGGAAAGACTAACAACATACTGGAACAATATACTGTTAACAGGGGTGGCCAGGTGGTTGTGAAAGGGTCATGGTGGAAGGCAGGGGGAAGATGTGATACCTACTTCCCTTCCACTGAGGGGACTTCAGAAATTGATGGAGTCATGAATCACACTGAAGATGAGAAGCAGACTTGATGAGGCCCAAGGAAGGGGTGTTTTGGATATTACTAAATTTGAGGCACCTTAAGAAATGAGTACCATAACCTTTATTCTAAGTCAGATGTACACCACCAATTTGTGAAGGGGAGTTGAAGTTGCCTGTGTGGATAAAGTTGGCCAGAGTCATCCAGCGATCAGAGTTTGAAGCATGCTACCAGGGAGTATAAGAAGAACCCCGGGAGATTAGAGCAAGCTCCACTCAGTGGTGTCACACCGATACCCTCCTCCCCATGTGTGCTACTCCAGTGCAGTGTTGACTCTTCTGTCTGAGAAGGTCTTATGTCTATTTCCCATGACCAGAAAGAGGTCATCGCTCCATTGGGGGTGATGCTGTGAGTCTTGAGACTTAGGCACTATGAGAAGATACAACTTCTCCTGGTTCTAGGTTATTTGTTTTTGGTGCCTTGAATAGAGGGAAAATCCGGGGCTTCCACGATTTGAAGAACTCAGGTCAAAGCGAGAAGCTCTGTATAGGTGTTCTGGCCAACAGTCCTGCCAGACGTCCTAATGATAGCCAACATCAGCAGCCGCTGGATAGCATCAGCAGAGAACTCTGTCCCCAGTCATGAATTCACCCACAGTCTGGGAGCATCCATGGATCTGGTCTAAGCCATCCCTTCTGTGTGTCTTCTAAATTCCTGGTCCATAGACTGAGCATTATGAAACTGTTGCTTTAAATGACTATGTTTTGAGATAATTTCTTATAGAACTAGATAAGAGGGACCAAAGAAGAACAGGGCACATCCAAAGAAGTGGGAAGACAAAAGAGAGGGAGGGAAGCCTCAAGCATGCCTAGTCAGCTAAGATCTAAGAGCCAGTATCAGGACACCAGAAGTGGCTTTATAAGGAGCACTTTGCTGGCTATCGGGAGGTCAAGGCAGATGGCCATGAGGGAGAAAGGAGGGAACTGAGGGCAGTGTACTTTTTCCAAGTTTGTCCATGAAACCTAAGACAGGAATGATGAGATGTGATGGGTATGAAGGTTAAAAAATTCTCTTTAAAGGATGACAGGGAGATGTGATAGATGAGTGAATTGGAGATGCAGAAAGGAAGGCTACCTATTGGAGGGATAGCCTGGAGGGTAGGAGAACTTAGATGCAACTAATCCCAGTGACGTAGATATGGTCTCGAGCAACTGTGGTGAAGACGGAAGGAGAGCTCCCGGGTGGTGGAGACAACCATTTCTGAGGTCGAGAGTTATATCTGCTGGCTTCCTCAAGGAGCAAGCAGGATCCCCTCAGAATATGGGCTTGACAATAGCAATAATATGTATGTTATCAATTGTATGTCATTTATTTATGTGTGCATGCACATGTATGTGGAGGTCAAAGGGCAATCTGTGGTAGTTGGTTATCCCCCTCCACCATGTAGGTCCTGGGACTTGAACTCAGGTCATCAGGCTTGGCAACAAATACCTTCTACACCCTGGATCTTCTCACTAGCCCAATTAGTGGCAGTCACTGAGGGCTTGTATGAGTGCTTTGATAGCCAAAGTTAATTAAATTCACTATTTATAAGATCTACTACAGGATAATCGTCTTTTGGCTGTATACTGATAAATTCTTTCCATGATGTTCTTACAGATCTTCCGTTGTCTTGCTTGTCTACAGAGAGCATGTTCCCTCCGTTAAATACAGGTCAGGCTTCTGAGTCCTCTCTTATTTGTCCTTGTTCCTTCTTTGGAGCTGTGCAGAACAGCAGAATCTCACATTCCATTTTTTCTTATAACTAATGCATGGAATAGAAATTAGAAGAGAATTAAGATGAGTTTTAACTAGACTAGGTATCTTAGACTCGTAGAGCTGCTATGGCAAAATACCACAGCCTAGTAGTTTTTTAACAACAGAAGTCTGTCTTCATGGTTCTGGAGGCTGAGAAGTCCATGCTGAAAGAGAAAGTAGTTTTGGTGCCTAGGAAGGTCCCTATCTTCTTACACTAACTTCAAGGGGTGAAGGGGGATAAGGTCTCTCTCAGTTTCCTTTAACGAGGATATTAATCATGTCCACAAAGGCTGTACTCTTGTGATGAGTCGCTTCCCAAAGGCTCCATTTCCTAATCTTGTCACCTTGGGGATAGGGATTTCAATGTGTAAATTGTGGAGGGACACAGACGTAGACCACAGCAGTAGGTGAAAGAGTTCTGGCATAAAAATCTCTAAAAATAGGCTGTGTGTGTTTTTTAAAAGCTTATTTTATTTTTATGTATATATGTGTTTTGCTTGCATGCATGTCTTGCGCCGTGTGTGTGTGCCTGGTGCACTTGTGTCAGAAGAGGGTGGTAGAACCCCTGAAACTAGAGTGATGGACAGTTGTGAGCTGCCACGTGGTTGCAGGGAATTGAAAGTTGGTCCTGTGCAAGAACAACGCACATTCTTAACAACTGAGCTATCTCTTTTTGACATGGATAAGTACATAACAGGTACTGTGTGGGAGGAAAAAGCTAGGTTACAAAACATATTGTAGAGTCTACTGTACAGACAAATACAGAGAAGGCTTGTAGGAACACCGATGGTGGGAGGGAGCATGACGGAAAATTAACTTTTCCATGTTTAAAAGGAACATATACTTGCCCTTTTCCCTCTCCTGTTTCTTCAGCGTGGCTGCGTTCTCTCTTGCTCTTTCCCTCTTTCTCTGACTCTCTTTCCCCCCCCCTCTGTCTCTCTCTCTCTCCCTCCCTCCCTCCCTCCCTCCCTCCCTCCCTCCCTCCTTCCCTTTCTCCCCTTTTAATAAATGCTTTTATGGCTAAAAAAAAAAAAAAAAAAAGGAACATATACTTGTAGTGTGAATGCACACAAGCAATGAAATAAAGCAATCACTAAATCTGCATGTTTGCTCAAGGGTTATCTATACGTGCAGCTAGAGAAGACAAAGCAGTTGTAGCCTTGGCTGAGTTGTGCTGCTGTCCTGGTGGCGGCTGCTCTAGAGGGCAGTGGGAAGGGACAGTCTCTGGTCACAGGAATGGCTGTGTTTAGACAAAGCAAAGGGGAGAAGCTGGCAGGATTCCCGAGGACCTGGCAGCAGGACTGCCAGGCCTGGACCCCAGCATCCTCTTTGCTCGCTCTGGTTCTCCTTCTTTGCAAACTGTCTAGCTTGGATGAGTCTCTCAATCCGACAGAGCTGTGGGTTGTATGGGTGCTGGACTGGCCTGCCGGTGCCCTCTGAGAGTTCTTCCTGTTGGGGCTGGAGGAGGGAGAGGGCGTTCTGGCTTACTATGGCAACCTCTGCAGTGGCCATTACAACTCAGGGCCCATGGAGGTCAGAAGCAAACAGCTGCCTTTTCCTGTTGTTATTGCTTTATTTAAATATTCTTTCTCTCTTTTAAAATTAAGCATTGGGGCATGTATGTGTGTGCCCGTGCATGTATGTATGTATAAATGTGTGCATGAATATGTATATTTGTGTGTATATATGTGTGTGAATATGTGTGTTTCTGTGTCTATGTGTATGAATGTGTGTATGTATATTTGTGTGTGTATGTGTGGTATGTATACATGCATGTATATTTGTGAGAGTGTGTATCTGTGTGTATATATAAATATTGTGTGCATATATGTGTGTATATTGTGGGTGCATGTATTTGTGTGTGTATGTATACATATGTACTGTGCATGTGTGTATTTGTGATATATATATATATACATTCATGTATATATATGTGTGTGCATGCATGTGTCTATATTTGTGGGTGTGTGTATTTGGAAAACTTATTTGGAAGAATTCTTCTCCCATATGTTCTTCTGAAATGTCCCTTTCTACTCTTCAGCTCCTTCCCTCCCTCTCTCCTTCTCTCTTTCCCTCCCTCCCTTCAGTTTTCACTATTGGAGACTGAACTCAGAGCCTCACAGACGTTAGGCAAGAAGAGCTTCGACACTACCCGGAGGACTTCATTTTCATCTGTGCTGAAGCCTGTGGTGATGGATCTCTTGTTCCCTGTATATGTGTCTCATTGCCCTGTTAGGGTGGGTTCCTTGAGAGTAGGGGGGCTGTATTTCTGACTGCATCAAAAGAACTCGGAAGATAGTGAGCTGTCTTAGTGTCTTAACTCCAGTTTTGGCCTTTTGTGAATGACTACCTATTGGCAATGGCATCAAGCAGTCTTCATCACAAGATGGCTCCTGTGGGCCTGTGTGGCTGCACATGCGTACTCTCTGGTAGGCTCTTTTACCCTGGTGTGTGCAATATTGCCTTATGATCTGAGTCTGCGACATCTCACAGTGGGGATTGGTTGAGCTCTTCCCTGTGTGGTGACTTCCTCCAAGCCTACTTCGCTTCCAGTGGACTTCACTGCCATTTCACAGGCAGATGCACCCAGTGCTTCTTAGGAAACTGGAAAGTCTGGTTGAGGAGGGAAGCACCTGCGGCTGAGTGTAGCCCCAGGAAGCACAGTTTCTGTTGGAAGCTATGCAAAGGTTTTTTTTTTTTTTTTTTTTTTTTTTTTTTAGAACCATGATGTATCTTTAGTGGATGCCTGCCGAGTTTTTTCTTTTAATGAAGAGCTATTTATTGGAAAACAATCTTAGATTTTGCTTTATAATGTGTAAAAAGTTTCCAGGTACTTTCCAAGGGCACTCTGAAAGGTAGGAACAATTAAAACACAAGGAAACTCTCTCTCATTGGCCGGCCATTTAATTAGTTGTTCGTTGTTGAGCCCAAAAGGATTCCAGGTGGGCATGAATGAGGATGGGATGAGAGAGCAGAGGCTCATGGGTCTCAGTTCCTAGCACTGGCGTGCCTTAGTTATTACTCAAGGGAGCAGGTGGAGACCAAGTTGAGTCTGTGTTCACATAACATTCATACCTTTGAGCCCCATCCCCTGGCCTGGAACATGGCGTCAGGCCACTCATCTTGCTCCTGTGTTAACTCAGGATTTCGGCTTTGCACACAAAGGCTCCAGACAAAGGGAATTAGGGAGAAGGAGGACTTAATGTCGCATGAATGTCTCAGGAAGCAAGGCCTGGGTTAGATCTTCCATAGACTCTTACTCCACTGACAAGCTTGCCAACGGGATCCGTTATCACTGTCACTTAAGAATAGGCAAACCAAGGTTCAGGGATGTTTGGAAAAGTGCTTGGGGGTGCCTTGGAAGAGTAGATCTGAACCCAAGGCTGTCTAGTTACAAATTCACCATGGCTTCCCATCAGCAGGTGACTTTCTTACTCCTGACTAGAAGACTCAGGTTAGTGGACAGGTGGATGGAAACCAGCACCCAGGAAGATGACTTTCTGGATAGGTTTTATGGTTCTGGCAACTACAAGATGCTGTCGACTATGGAAGGCAGCTGAAATGATTTATGCTTGAAGGATCAGTGTGTGTGTGTGACCAAAATTCTCCTATTGCAATAAACCTTGGATTTTAATGCCCCAGACTTAGCAGTTGTGTAAGGTTAAGGGACACAGACTGTGTTTACGCAGAGGAGGTGTTAGGGCAAACATGTCCCTGGTCAGAATCTCTTCTGAGCAGATGGAGTTTTCCATGGCCTGACTTGCAGGGATTTGCCTTCGACATTGAAAACTTTAGGGTACATTGTTCCCTGGAGGTCCTCAAGGAAAGCTATTAGGAAGCCTGAAACTGGGTCTCCGTAGGCATGGGTCTGTTGATTATATTATTGCCAGGGAGTTTCCAAGGACGGAGACTGTTATGAGCTATAGATTTAAGACTGACACATTGAACAGTATCCAGACTCCATTTTCCCCTGGGCAGATCCTCAAGTCCTGGGAGTTGGGCAGCTGCAAAGGCCAGTAGCAGGGAGTCACCATGGAACTCGTTGCTAATGTTTATGCAGTGACCGGTATGGAACAGCATACAATATAGCTATTGTTCTGTGTTTCGGGAGTGCCAAGAGTGGCCGGTGTTAAAATGTGTCCAGGATTTGGATGGAGACTTCTCTCTTCCTACCACTGTATTCAGCTCTGGAGAGCCATCAGCCACGCCTGGGGATAGAGGGTGGGGGTGGAGCAGACGGAGTAGATGCTGAGAGTAGTCCAAGGTGGATTGCCTGGAAGAGCCATGTGGCTCACGCCTGTTATCAAAGGACCATTCTTCTCAAACATCGCAGCTTACATACAGCGAACGAGGCAAACTTTCTGGTGGAAAGGTCTGTGGAGGTTTTTGTTTTTGTTGTTTGTTTTTGTGGTGCTGGAGGTTAAACAGAGCCTTGTGCATGCCTGGGAAGTGCTTTACCACTGAGCTACACCCCCAGGCCCTAGGTCTGTGGATTTTAACAATACATGAGGTTGCGGTAACTACCATAGCCCAGGGTCAGAACACTTCCATGGTTATTCCCTACCTCAGTTGGTCCCGCTTCTTTTAACTAATCCACCTCACCAAACACCTGGTAACCAGCAGTCTGTCTTGTGTCTCTAGAGTTTCCCACAAGAATGTCCTGTAAATGGGATTAGGTTGTCTTTGGAGTCTGGCTTCTTCAATGTACCAGAGGCTGACCATGTCATTGCGTGTGTCAGATTTGCCCCACCCCTTTCACCACTGGAGCTTGAACCCAGGGTCTTGTGTATGTTAGACAAGTGCTGAGCCCCAGCCCCAGCCCATTAACTCATGCCTTTCTATTACTGGGTAGTAGTCTGTGGTGTTATATGTAAGTCTTACCTATTTATCAGTTGAAAGTTGTTTGGTTCATTTCCAGCTTCTGATGATGCTGAATAAAGCCACCAGCAACATCTATGCATAGATCTCTCTCTCTCTCTCTCTCTCTCTCTCTCTCTCTCTCTCTCTCTCGTGTGTGCATGCGTGTATGGACATTCTCAATGTATGTTTGGAGTTGTGCACATGCACATGGGTGCATGACTGTGTGGAGGCCCATGGGTGATACCAGAAACCCTTTTCCATGGCTCATCTATGCTATTCATTGAGACAGGGTGCCTCAGTCAAACCCAGAGCTCACCCATATGTTAGTCTTGTTAGCTAGCTTACTCTCAGGATCCCCTGTCTGTACCTTCCAAAGCTGGAATTACAGGTAAGCTACTGGCATTTACGTGGATTCTGGAAGTCTGAATTTTGGTCCCCTTGCTTGTAAAATAACCACTGAGCAATCTCTCTAGTTCACTTACCTCATTTTTTTGAGACAAGTTCTCTTGCTGAACCAGGAACTTAACAATTCAACTAGACTGACTGAACATCAAACCCCAGGGACCCTCTGTCTCCCCAACACAGGAATTGCGGGTGCCCAGCTTTTCTCACGAGTGCCAGGGCTCTGGATTTAGGTCCTCATGCTTGCGTGGCCATCTCCCCAGCCCCCAGTGTACAGGTTTTTATATGAAGATAAGTTTCATTTCTCTTGTGTCAACATCTTGAGTGAGATTGCTGGACCACATGGCTAGTGTTTGTCTAACTTTATGGGAAACTGCCAAACTTTTTTCAGAGAAGCTGTACCATTTTTGGTTCCTGCCATTATGTATATGATTTTAAGTGACAGTGTCAAATGTGGAGGGAAGGGTAAGAATAAAAAAGCAACAAGAACCTTGAGATATATTTGATATCATTGCTTTACATTTTTATTTATATTTATTTTCAGGGTTCAAAATAGGTGTATTGGTGTCTCACTGTGGTTTTAACTCAGATTTCTATTTAGATGTTTTTGATGTTTCTAAGTGAGGTCCACGTATGCAGTCAGTGTTTTCAGGGCTGGAAGAAACAGCCAGCCAGATTACATTGAACTGTATTTTTGTGTATGGAAAAAACATTTATCTGTCAAGTTTGTGTATTTAAAATTTACCACAATTTTGGTTCCCTTGTTGTGGTGTTTCTTTATATTTTAATATACCCTGAGCCTGTGGCATTTAGGAATGGTGTCTGGCTGCCATTAACAGATCCCAACCGTGGAGGAGGCATAATTATACATAATTCACATAAAGGAATTCCAGATGTGGACAGCTTAGGCCTGGCAAGGTGGTTCCACAAAATCGTCAGGGACCATTTCTCTCTCTCTCTCTCTCTCTCTCTCTCTCTCTCTCTCTCTCTCTCTCTCTCTCTCTCTCTCTCTCTCTCTCTCCCGCCTCTGAGCATGTCCATTCCACAAGTGTCATCCTTTTTTATTTTTTATTTTTGAGACAGGGTCATCCCATGGTCTAGAACCGCAGAGATTCACCTTTCTCTACTTCCCCAGCACTGGGATTATAACAAGCACCACCATGCCTGAGCACCCCATGCCTAACCTTTTTTTTTTTTTTTTTAAATCTTAAATCTTTCATGCATGAGCCATGGGAATTCAGCTCAGGTCCTTGTGTTTGCAAGGTGAACACTTTACTGACTGAGACCCGAGCCTTGCATCCCTCCACCTTCCTCACTGTGATCCTGATCAGGCTGTGGTTTATATTTATTACCCCTTATATTTGACCACTTTCTGCTTTGGGGGAAATATCTAGGGATTTACTTATTTCATTAGGAAATAGCTAGGCCTGTTTACTTCCAGTGAAAACTCAGCTGGGAAAAGTATGCTTCTTTAAAAAGTTCATCTGAAAACTGGAAGCATCCAATTAAAAAATTGCAGGAGGGATGGTAGGAGCTGGATGTAGAGACACTGATTGTGGGCAGCTGGATGACGAAGGAAGAGTCGAGAACAAACTCGATGAGAGCCCGAGGCCAACTAGTGTGGGGACAGAGGGCTCTGTGCCATTCCCAGCCTCTGACATCTTGAGCGTGTAGGTTGACTGATGGATAGTGCAGGGACCTGGTGGGTTTTCCTGCCCACGTCTCATGTTCTGCCTCGGTAGGCATGTGTATTGTGTACTCTTGAAAGCCTCCTTGGAAGACCAAATGAAGCAAAATGCGAATGCTCTGAGATCCTTATGCTAGAACTGCTAGGTAAAATACGGTCCACCTAGTTAGATTTGAGTTTCAGATGCATAACAAACTTTTTTTTTTTTTTTGATTTTCGAGACAGGGTTTCTCTGACAAACTTTTTAAAGTGAATGCATGTTCTAGATTGTTCATGGAACATACTTATGCTCAAAAATATCAATGGGTTATCTGAAATTTCGATGGACTAGCCAATGTGTATTTTCTTTGCTGAAGTGGCCAACCCTGGAGTGTAAGTGTCAGAGGGAGGCCCTGACCTAGCTGCTACAGTAGAATCCTTTTAAAGGAAGCAGTCTTGCATGATACAATGACAGAAACACCTGTGGGATCTCTGAAACTCTTCTGAAGCAAAGAAAAGTTTCTCCCCTCACAGCCTCTGATAAGCCAACTCAGGAGCTCTTTTTCTCATGTTGACATGTTCAGCCCTTTCCCCAGTCAGCGGTCCTCAGAGTGTGGTCCGTGGATCAGTAGCATCATCATCACCTGGAAATGTAAACCCCTTGAATCAGAAAGTCTGGGAGTGGCGCTCAGAGCTCTGTCTTCCAAGTCCTTGGGTGTATGCAATTCGGACGCATCCTAAGGCTGGAGATGCTGGAGTGAACAGTCTGTAGACTTACCCTGGAATGGAACAGTTAGTAAATGGTGTAGGCTCTGTGGATTAGAGTCTTTGCTGAGTCGCTTGTCTCTGCTGCTCTAGTGGAAGAGAAGCCACTGACATTTGAAAGAATGGTGTGGCTGTGTCATAGGGTAGTGGTAGGTCTCCAAAGAATGGGGAGCAGGGCCAGATTTGCCCTTCCTGAGGGGTTTTCTGGCCATCTGGCAATGAAAGAAACCTGAACAGCTTCTCAGCCTGGTGAAGTAGCTTCTGTCCTCTGAGAGGCCCCCGGTCGAAGGAGCGTCTTCCCATCTGTAACTCTGATGCTTATGAATGAGACTATTCTTGCTGTTCTCGTTGGAATTTTTTTTTGTTTTAGTAATTGCTTTTGTTAAATATTTAAAAACATTCTGACAGTTTGATTAATACATGCAAGCAATGTACCTTGAACATATCCACCCCCGCTTCCAAAATCCCCACAAAACACTGTTGTCTCAACTTCATCTCCTTCTTTCTTCCTTTAAATCCCACTGAGTACAATAACTGATGGCTCCCTGTGCATGAGGTGGGGTCATTCACTGGAATTTGGGCAACCCATCAGAGAGGTCACACCTCCAAAGAGAAGCGACACCCCCAGCAGCCATTCAGTGCCAATAGCTTCTCAGCTGTAGATGGGACCTTGCAAGTTCCTCCTTCGTCCTCGATGAAATGTTCCTTGGATTGATAGGCCTTGTGTAGACATCCATAAGTACAGTGAATTTGTGAGTGCACGGTCCTGTCATGTCCAGGGGACAGTATCTCACCACTGTCCTCCCGGTCCTGTAGGTCTCACGTTTCCCCTCTCTTCTGTGATGTTCCCTGAGTTTTGAGGTTGATATAGATGTCCCATTTAGGGCTAAAAAGTCAGCAGTCACTTATTCTAAACGCTTTAATTAGTTAAGAGTTTCTGCATTAATTACTGCCCCCTGCCAAACAAACAAACAAACAAAAACAAACAACCTTCTCTGGCAAAGCTTGAGAGCAGCACTAATCTTTGGGTATAAATATAAATATTTAGAAGGTGGTTTAAGAGCATTTTCATTTAGCAAACACCAGTGGTAGACTCCCCAGTCCCAAGACCTCTCCAGTCATGGGGTTCTGTTCAGGCTTAGAATATTAGGCATGATAGTCTACTCTTGTGGACTAGGTCTCAAATCCAGTCCCAAAGCAGTTAGTTACATCAATAATCTTCATGGCATGATTTCACCAGTGGACACATTCTGCCTGGCAGGCTGGTCTCGTCACATGCAGGATCCGTTGCTGGGTAAGACCATTGAGGACTTTTCTTCTTCACTGACCTTCATACTACCTTCTGGCACTAGGGAAGCCAGCCAGTAGGGAGAACCTTTTCAGGCAGGTGTGATGGCATATGTCTGTAATCTCAGCACTTGGGAAGCAGAGGTAAGCAGATCTCTGGGTTCAAGGCTAACCTGGTCTCTAGGACAGCCAGTGCTACACTGTAGTGGGAGCTGCGGGCTGTGTTCCTGCCGCCCTAGCTCCTAGTCGCCTGGCTAGCTTATGCCCCGAAATAACAACACACAAACTGTATTCATTTAAACACTGCCTGGCCCATTTCTATTAATGTGTGTAGCACCGAGGTGCGCTTACCGGGAAGATTCTAGCTTATGTCCATCCTGGGTCGGAGCTTCGTTGCGTCTGCCTGGTGATGAGCTGCATTGCGTCTGTCTCTGAGAGGAGCTGCCCTGCATCTGAGCTCACTTTCTCTTCCTCCCAGCATTCTGTTCTGTTTACTCCACCCACCCATGTTCTAACCTATGAGGGCCAAGCAGTTTCTTTAATTTTAACCAATGACCTTCCTTCATCACTACACAGAGAAACCCTATCCCCAAAAAAGAAAAGAAAAAAAAAAACAAAAAAAAATCCAAGTCATTTCTATCTTTGTCTATGTCTTGCAATGGAAGCAGAATGTATCTTCAGCAATAGGGTTTTCCACTCAGGTTTTCGTCGGTAACCAAGAGCAGTGACCATAGCCTGTGCTGTTTTGGGGGCTCCTGGGGCCTCCTTGACCATGACACATTTTAATAGCCCATGTCTTCTGGGATAGCTTTGTCCATGCAAGCACCCACCCATTAGAAATTTGCTTCTGTGTACCTCGGTGCTACCCTTTGCTAGCCCCTTCATGCTTCCATTGTTTTAGAAGATGCATTCACACATTTTTTTTCTCCTCAATCTTCAAACACACCTGCCTGCCTTCTTCTCTCCCAGTAGGCAGCACTGCTTTCTGTCTCATAGAAAACAGAAGAGAATTTATGTGGGCTGCCACTGCTGTACTTCAGAACCGACCCATGTCTATATCCAAGTCTTCCCCTCACCATGGGTGACCGGATGTTGTACCAGTCTATACCCTTCTAAGTCTGTGATGAATCTCATTTTTTGTGCTCACTAAGAACACTGTTGTAGTTGCACAGAATCTAGCAAGAATCTCTGTATCCTACCCCAATTGCTTGTATCATCACTCGGTCCCACAGCTCGCGGAATCAACCGTGCTTTAATTTCTCCTGTGTTACTTTCTAGCGGCTCTTGAATCTCTCTGCTCCTTTGACAGGACGACTCTTTCTCAAATGGCTGTCGCTACTCATGTCTCACGGCCTCTTGCTTCTCTCTTGTCTCAAGCCTATCAGGCTTTTGTCTCCACCATTTTCTTTTCGGAAGCAGCTTGCGTCACCTGTGACCTCTGAGCTGATTAGCCCGTGGTCAATGTGCAGTGCACAGCGTTCTAGACCTGCGGTGGCTCATGGCATAGTCAATCCCCACACCTTCATGAGATAGATGCGCTCCTCACTCACAGGCACATCCTTTCTTGATTCTCTTCTGACCTCCAGGATATTCCTAGTCACTTTCATTTGAGAATTCCTCCTCGTCTCCTGCTGCTTCCTTATTTCTTGGTTTCTTCTCATCTCTCTTTTCTCTAAATGCTAGGATTCCGTCTTGTTTCTTCCACCATTTACAGTGTTCCACCTATCGATGTTGGAGTTTTTCTGAGTTCAGCTCTATGGAGCGCTCTACTCCTTTATTAAGTATGGCCTGGATAACTTCTGTATACGGTTATCTCAATCTATGCCTCTAATCAGAGTGTTTAGTATGTATCCATACAAAAATAGTTAACAACTACTACCTACCTCTCCTTCTTCAGGTTTTTGAGACAAGGTTTCTCTGTATAGCCCTGGCTGTCCTGGAACTCACTCTGTAGACCAGGGTGGCCTCGAACCCAGAGATTCGTCTGTCTCTGCCTCCCTAGTGCTGGGATTAAAGGTCTGCGCCACTGCCTCCCAGCTCATATTCACCTTCTTACTCAGATATTTGTATGGAGTTTTACTAGCACCTAAAACTTAAAATGAAGATAAAATTTTTTTCCACTAACCCCACCAGACTTATTTTCTTTCCCCCAACTCCTAAGTGACAGCTTCATCTTTACAATGGGGATGAAGCCTCTGTAGCTGCAGAGGAGGGACACTTTCCTCTGTCCTCTATGGGTACAAAAGAAACAGACAGGATAGAAACAATGTATGGGTTTATTACATGGTGGGCTACACTACAGGAAATAAATACTAGGAGGCATAGAAGCTTGTTTACCCCCAGTGCAGTGTGTAGGCAATTTATGGCAGAGCAAGTGACTTCTGGGAAAGATGAATGAGCCCGCAAGAGAATACAGGTGATGGCCTGTCACAGGTATGGGCACGACGCTTACCTGTCCTCTTTTGCTTGCTGGCTTCATCTTCCCTGGTGATGGCAGAATTCATGACAATTGAGCTCCCTTTGGAGGTTCTGTCTGGAGACAGATAAGAGAAGTTCTGCAGGGTGGTGGCACGCCTTTAATCCCAGCTCTTGGGATGCAGAGGCAGGAGGATCTCTGAGTTCGAGGACAGCCTGGACTATAGAATGAATTCCAACATGGAGGGGGAAAGTAGTTCAGAGAAAGCCCCCTCCTGCACTGACTGTTCCTCAACTTCTCTATGTTCGAAGTCTCAAGTAATATTTTGGGGTGACATTTCTTTCCTAACCTCCTTTATTTCCGACACTGGAAACTCTCTGGAAGTTCTGTACATTAGAAGTTAAGATAGTCTGTGGAGAGAAAGCAGGCTGGAGGCCGAGCGCTAAGAGGCTGGGGATGGGTCAGCCCGACTGTGCAGCTGGCTCTGCTTCAGGAAGTGGTGCTGCAGGTGGGTTCCCAGCCAGAGGAGAATTCTCTGTGGTGCAAGCAAACTGTTTACATAGAGGTGTTTCTATGGAAACAAAGGTTAATGTTTGGAGCAATCTGTACTTTCTCAGTCTGTAGTGCAGCCAGCTGAGAGATTTCTAGATGCTGGACTCCAAGCATCTTCAGTTGGAATAAGGGAAGGCAGGTACAATCGGAAAGATTTCCCCGGTGCACTATCTGAGCAGCCTGGACATCAGCAGGCACAAAGCTGGTCCATCATAACCTGCATCGAGTTGTTCAGCTTCAGCTTCCGTTGCTCCAAGAAAGGGTAGTTTTATTTTTGGTAATTTCAAGTCAGAGGTGTGGGAAAAAAAATACTAGTTTGGAGGATCATTGTGGAAACTGGAAGAATTAAGGGTTCTATCCAGTTTAAGTATAAATTAGATCTCTAGAAATAATGGGTTAGTATTTTTATTTTTACATGTGACTCATGGGGTCAGAGGGAAGAATTAAATATGGGTGCATTATATTTTTTCCCTAACATAGCTTTTCTCTTGGTCATCTCTCTCATTTATTTTTATTACAGACAATCACAATAGATTTCTCTTTGAAAAACAACTTTATTCTCATTAAACTTGGCTTGATTACTTATGATACGAAAGTGCTGCAATACTGATAATCGGCTGCATGGACTGTTATTGCTGCAGCTTAGACAAGCATGTGTGTGTGTGTGTGTGTGTGTGTGTGTGTGTGTGTGATATTTCCCTGTGTGTGAACATGCAAAGGTATGTCATGGTACATGCATGGAGGCCCAAGGATGACTTCAGGTGTCGATCCTTGCTTTCCACTTTGTTTGAGACAGGGTCCCTTGTTGTTCAATGCTATGTATACCAGATGATTCGGCCAACAAGCTTTTAGGGATTTTCTTCTCCCTCTTTCCCTTCTTATTGTGGTAGTATTGGAATTACAGATGTCTGTGTGTATATGGCTTTATGTAGGTTCTGGGGATTTGAACTTAGCTCTTCATACGTGATCCACCAAGTATTTCTGAGACCTTTTGCAATTTGTAACAAAGATTACAAACTGTGCTTTTAAACCCCACTGAGGCTAGGAAGCCAAGTCTAGGACTCTTCAAATTTTACCTATACAACTCTAGATTTGGGGGAGTGCTTGTCTTCTTGGGGTTCCTTGTAATATCAGAGTTTTCTCGGCCTGCTAGGAAGTAACAAACATTCTTTACCCACTTGTTAAAGAACCATACAAACTGAGTATTTGAGGAAGCAGAAGGACATTTTTGGCCACATAAACTTCTGGAGTGGTTCCTTAAAATTGTCTGCTCTATCAGAAGATGATGTTCTAGTCAAAACTTCACTAATATTTCCAGTTGCATATTAGGACAACAGACTCATATTGAACTCATAAGTTAATATATTGCTCTAAAACAAGGGCTCAGACTGATGGTCCCACAATCCTGGAGAGAAAAGGTAAGGAGGTTAAATCAAATGTCTCAGCTCTGGGCCGAAAGCATCCTTCACGTTGCTGTAACTCACCTGCAGCCCTAAAGGAAAATGTTTCTTTAAGCCTGGGAAACAAAACGGAAAGAGAACCAGCAGTTCTTCAAGCAAAGGTTTCACAAGGATTCCCAACCCTTTGTTCATTGAGTTCCATGTAGTTCTCCTTCTCCTGGATGTTGGGTTGGCGGGTTTGTGAGTTGCTTTCTGTTAAAATTTTGAAAATTCTTACTCAGCTCAATGGTGTGATCTTAAAGAGACCAGAATCTGATGTTCCAGGGTCCTTGTCAGAGTATTTTTTATGGCTGTCTCTAAAGAATGGCAAATGCCATCGGAAAGAAATCAAAACCATACCTGGATGATAAGCAACCAGAATGGCCATAATTAAAGATCTCAGAAGAGTCCATTGTGATTATCCATCCACAGGGTCATTTGGCTATTTGGCCCACAACCTTTTAACATATCTAAATTGTTAGGTTTCTGGTACTTTCAGGTCAACTTTTGAAATATTTTGTTATCATATCAGCAACATACATGGAAATATAATTTAAAGAAATTACAATAGCATTTGTTTCTCTATCTATCATCTATCTATCTATCTATCTATCTATCTATCTATCTATCTATCTATCTATCTATCATCTATCTACTATCTATCTATCTATCATCTATCTATCTATCTATCTATCTATCTATCTATCTATCTATCTATCTATGATACAGTGTCTCATGTAGTTTTTCACTCTTACAGGATGAGATGGGCTATTTGGGTTTCCCAGGAGCACCCCAAGTTATTTCAAGATCAAAAGAGAACTTAACTTAGAATTTGATTTTAGGAAAACTGTTGTAAATGTCAAAAGGGCTTCTAAAGTCAGAGGTCCCTTTATCCTTAACTAGAGTAACTTGATTGATTTAATTTGGACTTCAAGGTCAAATATAGAATTGTCTAGTTATTGGAGAAAGCCTTAGTCGGTTGATAGAAATAAATTTTTTTAAATAACCAGACTTGATAAAGGATATCATGAATCACAGAAAATTACCACCACTGTCTCACCGCAATCATTACCACCACCACTAACAACACCCACCTCTACTACCATTGTCAGCACCACCACCACCACCATCATCATTTTTGAGAAAAAGTGTCACACTGTAGCCCATGCTGGTTGAGAACTCACTATGTAGCCCAGGCTGATCTCACACTTAGGGTAACTCTCATGACTGAGGCTCTGAAGCGCTGGGATTGTAGCTATGGGCTACTACAGCCGCTAGAAAATTATTTTGATAGGACACACATAAAAATTTCAGGCAGACCACTCAGAGGTGAAAGAGAAAGAAAAATATTTGTGCTGTCTATAAGAGTTTTCATTTTATAGAGAATACTAAATTCTGATAGTTTAAAAAACCCTAATGCTCAGTGACAATATAGGAAACAGTTTGAAAATGTCATATATCAGCATCTTATAAATATCCATTCCATAATTTCTAGAGATACATGCTTCCTCATACGACAATTTTTCTTTATTAATGATGCAAATATCTGTAGCTCCTTTGCAATAAGCCAGAAATAGAAAAGTGAAGCCCTTTGTTTAGCAATTAATGTTAGAGAATTTCATCACTTTCGGAAATGATGTCAATATCTGATGGGTATCTCTCAATTAATTGAACTTAACAAAACTTCAAGGGTGTGGTTGCCAAAGAGGTTTGGCAAAAATTTCAGTAAGCATGAGACATAATTATCCTAGAGCCAATCACCTGAAAACTTTTATCCCACTTACATCTTATTTGATTTATTTGTTCTTAACAATGTGCTTGGGTTACTTATAAGTGCTGTTTTCTCATTAGTGACTTTCATAGCTCATTCCCTGGGCAAGGGCCCTGCAGGTAAACACACAGGTTTTTCTCTCACAGCCCAGAGACACCAACAATAGTGAACTATCCTGATTTACACAAGTCATGTGAACCTGGAAAGTACTGGGGCGAGTTGCTTTATTCCAGCAGTTATAAGCTTATTCTTTTAAGCAGATTTGAATTAAACAGCATACACATCTATACACACACACACACACATTGATATAAACATGCGTGCGCCGAGAAGCATAAGATGCAGCCTGTTCCTTTTAAAGTTTTAGCCATGAAACAAGTCAATATAAAACACTTATTTCTAAGGATAGTTGGATCCAATTTGTGGTTCTGGAAAGGGGACAAATAAGAGAGCGTGGCTAAAGGTCTTTACTAGCATTGGGCCTATAAGGCTTTTATTTGTTACTTTACAAATAGTTCTGATCCCCCCTTCCTTGTAGAATTATCTCCCTGAAGTTTGCAAATGGAATGTAGTTTTAGGTAAGGTAGGGTATGCCTTTTCAATTTCACGGGCATAGAGAAAGAATGCAGGTTTCCACAAGGAGTTTTGAGGGTGTGTTGCCTACTAGATGTCCAAGGTGTTCAATATTTACATTTTTCTTAAGTGCAGGACACTTTTGTTTCCAATAGCTTGAATTTCTCATTTTACAATTTCTGCAAGCCTTTTGAGTGAGAAGATGAGGCTGGAGGCCGACTTGGAATTGCCTCTAGAAGCACATTCCTTTAAATACTCAGTTTGTGAGACAAGGGCAATTATTTTTAGTTCTCCGAAGAATTTGCTTGCAGACCGAAATGATATCAAGGATCAGATTCTTTTATCCAATTGTGTTATCTTTACTTTGTTCCTTAATATTAGGGTGCACATTTCCAACTAAGATGGAAATCAAAATATTTCTCTATTCTAGGCTTATATAGCTGTTCTTTTTTGGAATGTTCTCATAAACGACTTTCGTTCTTTCTGTGTGCATAGTTCTACGCTTTGGTTTGAATTCAGAGGAGGTGAACCCAGGAATCTGAGAGTGCTGTAGGGTAAAGGTCAGAGAACGAAAGAGGGAAGAGAAAGTGGGTTTGAAGGATTTTAAACTTAGTTCTAAGTCAGTTTTTTTTTTTCTCTTGCTAAGAGCATCTCTAAGACCAGCCCTTATCTTCCTTTTGTGCCTCCTTTTCAAGGTGATCATCTCACTGGGGCTCCTAAGATATCTCTAAAACTTGTTTTTAAACATAGTAAGCTTATTTATTTTAGAAGCGACTCAAAATAATGAAGTCTTTTAATGGAAACACTAGGAGGAACTTCCTAGATTTAGAATACAATGGCTGTAAAGTGCATTTCCCAAAGAGGGTGCAGACGCCACAGCCCCATGGTCCAAGGTGTAGATAAAGAAGTCAGAAGCCTTCGTCACCACTGGGGGCTAATAAATGTGCTTATGAAAACCGACTTTGGTCTCTGCTGGAATGTGGGGCAATACTGGTCGCTCACCCACTGATCTGTCACGCTGGCCATGTGGTACTGAGACAGGAGGATGGCAGCACGAACCATGAAACACAGAGAGGAGATAAAAGGCCCTGTAGACGAGCCTTCATAAGAAGACCGGCTCCTCTCAGAGCTGGCATGATGGGGCAGAGAGAATGTTGCATGTCGTTTTCTATCTTGGGTTTCTCTCATATTTGACTAGCTGCTGAGGCAGCTGACTTGTGTCTTTAGCTGGCAGAGACCATGACGGGTGGCCTCACTTGTCAAATAGCCAAGTTTTCAGAATATAAAACAGGACGCAAAGAGAACTCCATCCAGTTTTTGCCTAGTGGGACTGTCTTTGTTACTTTCCTATGCTTGTGACAAAGCACCGTGATTAATGCAACTTATAGAAGAGAGAGTTTATTGGAGGCTTGCTATTTCACAGGGTTAGAGTCCACGACCATCATGGCGGGGATGTGGCAGCAGGTGGGCAGGCATGGTGCCCACGTAATCCCATGGGGGTCATTCTCATCAAAGCCCCACAGGGAACTGCCACAAAATTGGTAAGACATTGGTTTGGTGAGGACCATGAGCTCCATTCTATAGGTTATAGCAGTGGAACTGAGTGACAGGTGCCTGTGTTCTTGCTTTCATTTCTCTATGACATGTGGTGTGGATCATAGTTATGGGAAAACTAGGGTTACCTGTGTGAGGAAAGGAAAATTAGAACCTTCACATGTTTGAAACACCAGGAGTTGAACCCACACAAATGCCTTCTTCTGCTAATCTAAATTTGTAAGGGAGGAAGATGAGGAGAGTTGTAGCATCCTTAGCTTATGGGTTGTATGATGGAGATCCAGGTGACTGAGCTCATAAAAAGTCTTAGTTTTTGCTTCAGAGGGACGAGAACGATAGACCCTCCCACCTCCCACTGTCATAACTGTAGGGTGGTCGATATTCTAGCTACCATGCTGTGTCATTGCTCTCCAGAACCTTTCCCTTGTGTTGCTTTCATTGGCTAATGAATAAAGCTGTTTTGGCCAATGGCTTAGCAGAGTAAAGCCATGTGGGAAATCTGAATATATATATGGAGGGGGAGGAGGGAGGGGAGTCAAGCAGACACCAGCCAGTCAGTTGACTGCTAAGGAAACAAGACATGTAGAAAATGAGGTAATGCCATGACAACATGGCAACACATAGACTAATAGAAATGGGATAATTTAAGATTAAGTGCTAGCTAGAAATATGCCTGAATCATCGGTTAAACAGTATTATCATTAATATAGTTTCTGTGTGGTTATTTGGGTCCGGGTGGCTGGGAAACAAAAGCACAGTCTCTGTTTACACTCCCTACTCCCCAGCTAGTGACTATGGCCAAGCAATAACACTTTCTCATGTCTCAATTTCTTCATCTTTGGAATATGTAAAAAGAATCAATTTTGCAGAGCTAAGGAGAAGACTCAGCCAAGAAGATGCCTGCTGTGCCAATATTCATATTTCTAGCATCCTTGTAAAAGCATCATAGGCAGTGAATGTCTATAATCCTAGTCCTGGGGGCCTGAAGTGGGAGCAGAGATAAGTGGACCCCTGGAGCCCATTGGTCAGACAGTCTAGCTGAATCAATGGGCTCCGGGTTCAGTGAGAGACCTTATGTTAAACAAGAATATGAAGAGTGATCAATGAAGATACATGATGTTTGATCTCCACATGTATCCCATACCCCAGCATGCACATGTGCACACCCATGTGAATCCATAATATACCTTCTCCATCTATATACACATAAGATAAAAATGAAATAGTACCCATTTTACAATATAGTTAAGAGTATAAGACATATATACTTATATATATTCATTTAATATATATATATATATATATATATATATATATATATATATATATATAGAGAGAGAGAGAGAGAGAGAGAGAGAGAGAGAGAGAACGTGAGGAACAGTGCCCAGCAATAGAATTTGCTGTTGTTGTTTTCCTTCCAAGAGGTAATACTTTCATGGCTGTCCAGTTAGCCACTGGTTGTGGCATTGGGACGCACATCTTCTTTACCCTCTCTGAATGACAGCATCAAGAAGCATTTCCAGTAATTCTTGGGGCACATAGTGCAACCCGGAAAAGTATACAGGCCGAAGGAACTCCCATTTCTTTTTCTTGTGGATAACTGAGTAGGTGGTTGTGTTGGATAATTTTATGTAAACTTGACAGAAGTTCAAGTCATCTGAGAGGAGGGAACCCCAAGAAAATGTCTCTGTAAGATTGGGCTGTAGGCAAGCTTGCAGGGAATTTTCTTTTCTTTTCTTTTCTTTTTTCTTTTTTTTTGGTTTTTCGAGACAGGGTTTCTCTGTAGCTTTGGTGCCTGTCCCGGAACTAGCTCTTGTAGACCAGGCTAGCCTCGAACTCCCAGAGATCGCCTGCCTCTGCCTCCCGAGCAACAGGGAATTTTCTTAATTAGTGATCAGTGAGGGAGGGCTCAGCCCATTGTGGGTGGTACCATGGCTCGGCTGGAGGTGCTGGGTTCTATAAGAAAGCAGGCTGAACAAGCCATGAAGAGCAAGTCAATGAGCAGCCCTCCTCCATGGCCTCTGCATCAGCTTCTGCCTCCTGCTTCCTGTCCTGTTGGAGCTCCTATCCTGACTTCATTCGTGATGAATATCAATATGGAAGTGTGAGCCTTAAATAAACCCTTTCCTCCCCAACATGCTTTTGGTCATGGCATTTCATTTCAGCAATAGACACCCTGACTAAGACAGTGGTCCAGGGTTTGGCTCTTGCTTCTGCCAGGTAAGCCTGTGGTATTGCTGTCATCTTGGACAGTATTTGGTGGACAGTATACCTCACCTGCGGTGAGGGCGGACGGCTGTGGAATCAGGGTTATAACTTGTAGAAAAGGGTAGGGTCTTCTCCCCAAGGCTGGCGTTGCCCACTGGGAAGTCCTGTCGCTCGTCGAGACTCATGGATGTGCTAGGATTCTACAATTTCACATTCTGGAATGGAGACATACTCAGAAACCCAGGTGTTTCACTAAGGGTGGAGAATAAAGCCCGGATTCCTGGTGAGCTCTCCCAGCCCTTCCTTTCCTCCAACTCTCTCCCACTTCTGCTCCGAGTCTCGTCCAGCCACGAGGCCAGCACTGCCCTCCTCACATGCGCCTTGAGCCTTCTCCTCTTTGGACTTTAAATAATGATAATGCTTTTTATTTTAACCACAACCATGATTACTTCCATTCTAGTATTTACCAAGACCAGGATGGTACCAGGCACAGAATACTATTACAACCTACTTATGTTGACTTGCATTGCATGAATAAGCAGAGGAACTGGGGTACCCTTGACCCAAGCTCAAGATTACTTGGCTTGTGAATGGGAAGCAGGGCCTCAGCTCTGAATAGCTTGAAGCTGTAGTGGGAATAGGGTGGACCTACAAGGACCCTGCTTCATTCATTCTTTGGCTCTAACAACATCAATGGAGATCTGCCAGGAGTAGTCTTCAAAAACTTAATTTTAATTATGCAATTATTTAACAATAAATTTGGATAACATTTAGTGGATGAAGATTTCCTAATCTTAAATTAATATAACAATCTGTTCTAAATCATCCTATTAGCACTAATACTTTTGACCCCCTGCTCCCTTGGTTTGAAATCTGTGCACACTGAGTCTTAAGTGGAAGTGGGGACCCTCCCTTATCCATTTGTTTCCTGTGAGGCAGTGAACACATTCTCTTTAGTGGCTGCCTAAGCTGTGGCTGTGGACTAGATCTCATGTGAGCAAAGCCCAGAGCCTCTAGTGGGGACTCCATCTCAGGCTGAAGGTCATCAAGTCCCTTACAAAGGGACAAGGGCCAGTGAGCCCCAAAAGCCCAGGAGAACTTACTTTCTGTGGGGCACACACTGCCTGTGCACCCCAAGGGCTGTGCTGTGATAGTCCTTGTACCAACAAGTGACCCCCAAATGTGCTGACCTGTCATTAGCTTCTGATTCTGTGAGCCCATTTCCGTTGACCCCTGCTGGAGATTTAAGGATGAGTGATTTAGGGGAGACAGAGTATGTAAGGTTCTTACTGAGAAGGCCGCTTTCTCAGAACTGTTCAAGGAGGACAGTTCATGAGTGACTACGTCTCAGCGACCTTTCTCCATATTCCAACGATCCTCTGCACAGACGTCAGTACCACGCCCTCCCAAATCCCATCCAAATATTCCTTTAGCATGCTAGCCCTGGGCTTTCACTCTGCCAGACCTGGAGTCAGTAGGGAACATCATGAGGACCATAAAAGTGACGTAACTGCTGTCACAGGAGAGTTTGCAGCATTTAGGGGAGAGGTAGAGACATAATCACACACGTGAAATAAAACTTCACTGGCAGTGAGAGCCATGGAGATGTTCTTTGCCTTGGGGCTTTGAACTGCTCAGGAGGGTCTTGGGGTGAAGGTCTGGGATGAAGAGGGAGGTAAGAGCTCCAGGCAGAGGGCACAGACCGGAGAAGCAGTGGTTGCAGGTGGAGGTAGAATTTGGAAATTCAGCCTTTCCTTTCCTTCTTCTCCTCTCCCTCCCCTTCCTTCTCCCCTCTCCTCTCCCCTCTCCTTTCCTTTCCTTCCCTCCCCTCCTCTCTTCTCCTCTCCTCTTGTCCCTCCCCCTTCACTTTTATTTCTCCCTTTTCTCTTCCTTCTTTACTTTCTCGTCCCCCTTTTCTGTTTCTGAGACAGAATTCTATGTAGCCCAGGCTGGACTGAAATTTATGCTCTTCAAGTCTCTGTCTGCTGAATATCGAGATCACAGTCAACCACACTGCCTCCCCCTAGTCCTTAAGTCAGTCAGTTAACAGTTACTGTTATAGGGGGGTCGTGCCACTGTATCCTGGCTCCCGAGACCCTGAATCCTTACAGTGAGGCCCACATTTGGTTGCCTAGAACCTATGGTCCCCCTGGTGGCTCAAGAACTTTTTGAGTATCCAGGCTATGCACCAGCTTCCTGTCATACCAGCTTCCTGTCACAGGGCTGGCCAGGGGCTCCTGAATTTGGAGTTTGCATCTTGTGTAACCACCTGGGGAGAATGAGGTCATCGAGGGGGTGGGGTGATCTTGACTCTGCAACTCCCAGCGTTGCAGGTGTATGTGTGTGTGTGTGTGTGTGTGTGTGTAGTAGGGCAGTGAGAAGCAACAGAACATACCCTGGGCCCTATGCATCCCCAGTCTTTCTTTGCTAGATGAGGCTGGGAGCTTTCTTTACTGTACACTCTCCTTTCAAGCCCCTTGCCTAGCTCACAGAGGGCTCTGTGGGTATTTGAGTACACGTAGCAAAACTATGTCCATGTAGCAAACCCCTTGTGCTGTTTCTGAAATCCAGACACCTCATGGGCTGGGGTGGCGCAATTACGTGAGACAAGCTGCGGGAGCCTGCTTAGCTCTTCTCCATCACTGGGTTTTCCTTCTTGGTCTTCTGTGCTGTCTCTTCCTTCCGTCTTTCTTGTAGTGTATGACTGTCCTGGCTCCTCAGTGATCATCGAGACTCTTCCCCGAGATGATTTCACCAAATCTCCCGTCTTTTAATACATGCCCTGGTGGCTCTCTGTAGCTCTGGCTGTTAGAGTCTTACAGCCCCCAACTGCTTATTTGATATCCCCCCCACCTTCAGTGTTGTCTGTGTTGCAGACAGAGCCTGAGGCAGAGATTCTGATGCATGGGATTTATTGAGGGCAGGAGAGAGAGAGAAGGGCAGAGGGGAAGCAGGGTAGGATGAAGATACAAGCTAAACAAGGATTCTAGTGCCATCATGTCTGGCCTTGGTCAGATCTCCTGGAGGGAGGTGGTCACGTAGCCACTGAGGTACCCTCTAGTGGGGTGGCTGCCATTATCATGGTAGAGAGAGCTGCAGGACTTTCTTCAACTGGAGGTGGAGACAGCCTGCTGGAGGAAGGGAGTTGATAGGATGCTGAGAAATCTACCTTGTTGCTCTTCCCTGGCAAGCTTCTTCCTCTCTTCCTCCCCCTGCCTCTGCTATCCAAGCAAAGAGCACACTGCTCTCCCATTTGCTCAGATTTACCCAGAGGTCACTCTTGGTTCCGTTTTCCCTTACTTCACCCCTGTACTTGTTCCTTTAGGAATTCTGTTACATCTGCCTTTGAAGGTTATTTCATCTGCACGTGTCCTGTGTTTCCACTTATGCCTCCTGTGATAATTTACCTTAATTGTCAGCTCACGTGGAGTGAGGAGTTGGATTGGAGATGGGTAAAGCACGCCTCCAAAGTGTGTCTGTGATGTGCTTTCCAGAGACTGTTCGCGTAGGAGGAATTCAGCTAACGAATGAGTTAATCCCTTGAAGGATTTGTAATGTGGTATTGTGACAGGTAAAAGGGAGGCCTAGTTGGAGGAAGTAAGTGTCTTATGGGTGGGGATGTCCTTGGTCCCTTCCTGTAAGTCCAGGATACCATGGTGTGAGCTACTTTGTTCTGCCACACCCTCATACCATTGCACCCTCACTGCGACGATGAGCTGATACCTCTGAAACCATGATCCTACAGAAATCCTTCCTTAACTTGCTTTTGTGATAGGGGCCAAATCCATTGCCTTAAGCGGTCAGGCAGGTGCTCTACCTGGAGATACATCTCCCACTTTTAAAGTTGTTTATGCCAGGCATTTTGTCACAATGATGAAAAGACTAGTAAACCATTCCACTTGAAATTGCTGGTCCTAATATCCTATTTGATCCCAAAGTTGTTTTTTTTTAATTGACAAATTCTGCCTATGTTATTCATATGATATTTTGAAAAGTGCATGCATCATGGGATGGCTAATTGGGCTAATTAGCATGTATATTAACTCACAGACATTTGGAAGCTACTCTCTCAAGCATTTTTCAAGACCACAGTCCATTGTTACGTACGGTGCTGTGTTGTATAAGAGATGCCCTGAGCTTCCTCTTGCAAGTGAAAGTTTGTGCCGTTGACCACTCCCCATTCCTGTACTGTTTGCTTCTTTGCTTCTCCTTCATCAGCGGCTGGGGGATATTTATGTGTGATAGCAAGCATGCTATCCTTCTGGATATACAGCTCATCAGTTCCTTCTCGTGGTTCTTGGGAGAGAAAGTTCAACTCTTCATCAAGGCGGGTGTCAGTCCTCAACAACCTCTCCCCTCATCCTTCCCTGACTCCTTCCGAAAGATAGGCTATACTCAAGTAGGCTGTGACTCTTAGATTTGTGCATGTTTTCTCTTCTGCCTGATCAGGAGGCAGTTGAGAGGAAGGAGCCATGAGCTTCCTTGTTTATGTGTAGCACTTAAGTTGATTTTCATGTGTGTATTTAACTATTCTCTGTCCTGTAAGGGAGCCTTTCCTCGGGCACATGATCTGCTAGTTGGCGGTTCTCTTGCCCCGTCTTACTTTTTTCAGGGCACAGTTACTTTCTGAAACTGTGCTGCCCATTGCTTTGTGTGGTTATCCGTCTGTCCTGACTCCCTGACATGTCAACTGAACCCGGGGACTTACTGTTTCTGGCTCACTAAGTGCAATGGTGAACACATAGTAGGCTCAAGGATTTGTTGGCTAAACACCTGCTCCCTAGCAAATGGAGTCAGAGCTGTGAGCACTGACAGTCCTCTGGAATCTAGAGGGGCCCAGTCAAGGTCAACAAAGCTCCTTCCAGAAGGTTGGCTGTGGTTTAGAGGGGCTTCTTTCTCCAACCCCCTTCTTATCAAAACTAGCAGAGCAGGAAATGAAACCCAGCTTCCTGCTAGTTCCTCAGACCACCAGAAAAGATAGAGAACTCTGGGAAGTGTTGAGCTCACACAGAACAGTTTCCTGGATTCTTCCAGACACCCTGTCCCTGGGATATGCTTCACTCCTCTTAAGAGCCCTCTCTGGACCAGATCCAAGTAGCCAGTGGTAAAGACGGCCAACTTCTGGCTTGGTAGAGCTACAGCTCTGGTGGTGTGGAGCTGTGTGTTCAGGAACAGGCATCACTCAGTCATGTTCTGATGACAGCTGAAGAAGGGGGAACAGGTTTTCCTTGATGGGGTGATATTGAGGGAAGGACCCCCCCCCGTCAGAACTCTGGATTGTGTCTGGAGAAAGGGAGCCAGGAAGAAGCTTATCCAGAATGTATTGTACTTTGTGACCAGCTGGGTTGGTTCTCTGCATTTATTCTGTACTGGGGGCCAGGGTGACCTGGCCCAGAGGCTGAGGGCAGCACAGACTTCTGGGACTGCCAGGGCTTACCTTCTTGGAAAGTGTTGGTGAAAATCGGGGTTCAAGGGGCCCAGCGACTATGGGAGAGACTAGCTTCTCTCCTTCTTGACTTTGGACCTCTATAGAGGGAAAATCAAATGCTCTTCTCTTCAGAGACAACCAAACCCCATTTCTTTATTTCCTTTATAAAAATTTGATTGAGGCCAGGTGGTCATGGCACATGCCTTTAATCCCAGCACTTGGAAGGCAGGCAGATCTTGGTGAGTTTGAAGCCAGCCTAGTCTACAAAGTATGTTTCAGGACAGCCAGGATGGTTATACAAAGAAACCCTATCTTGAGAAACAAACAAACAAACAAAAAATTGATTGAGATTTTTCTACATGCATATAACATGTTTTGGTTAAGTCCACCTGTCCAGATTCTCCCCCTACAGTCCCCCGCAACCCCACTTCCATCCTCACCACTATTCCTTTCCATCTCATGTGTTCTCTAGTTTTAAACCTGTGAACTCTATTTCGTCCTTTGTGTAACTATGTACACGGGGGTAGGGCCATCTCCTGAGCCCAGGTTGACCCTTAGGGACTGAACCCTTGAGGAACACTGACTCCTCCCCTCCCAGTAGCCATCAATCACCAATGGTTCTTCAGTTGCGGGGGCGGGGGGGACTTTCCTGGCTGCGACCACCCTGGGATTTTGTCTGGCTCCATCTTTCGCAGTCCTGTGCATGATGTCACGACTGTTGGGTGCTCATATGTGCAACTGCCAAGCTGCGTCCAGAAAACACTGTTTTGCTGAAGTCATCCATTACTTCCGGCTCTTACCATCTTTCTGCCTGTTCTTCTGCAATGATCCCTGAGCTTTGGGAGCAGGAGGTGTGTTAGAAATATCCCACTTAGGACTGAACACTCTGAAATTTCTTATTCTCTGCATCTTGACCAGCTGTGTGATGTGGGATTCCCCTCTGTATACTGTGAATATGTTTTATTACCATTGGTTAATAAAGAAGCTGTTTTGGCCTATGGCAGGGCAGAATAAAGCCATGTGGGAAATCCAAATAGAGATACAGAGAGTAGGCAGAGTGAAAGGGACGCCATGAGAAAGATGCCTGAACCTTTCTGGTAAGCCACAGCCTCATGGTGATACACAGATTGATAGAAATGGGTTAATTTACGATATAAGAGCTAGGTAGGAATATGCCTAAGCCATTGGTCAAGCAGTGTTGTAATTAATATAGTTTCTGTGTGATTATTTGGGTCTGGGAGACTGGGAAACGTAAGATCAGTTTCTGTCTACAGTTGTGGGTCTTTGCAAAAAGAAGCTTCAGAGATAAGGGTTGAGAGATGCACTAATCTGTGGTTATAACAATAAGTCTTTAGGAGTCAATTTAATACTGTATTCATTTAGCAGAACAGTAGTGGGTTTTCTTCTAGGGTTTGTGGCCTACATAGCTTTGGGTTCTTGGCCCTGTTAATAGTCCCAGGCATGAGTTCTCTCTTGTGTTCTGGGTCTTAAATCCAATCAGAAAGTGGATTTCTAGTTACTCCCATAATGTTTGTGCTACTATTGCACTAGGGGACCTCTTTAGTCAGGCCAGTTGTTATTATAGCTCACAGGTGAAGCCCAGATCTGCCCTGTGCATGGCCATATCCGTCAATTTGCTCTTTTCCTCATGAAATCTGTTCCTCACACGGATCTGTACCTGCCTTGGCCACTGGAGCAGGATGGCAACATGGGTAAGGAAAATCCAGAACTTGGTGCAGAATGGTGGGAAGTGTGCTGGAATCGTTCACCTTCCTGAGAGCTGTGGTCTAGGATTCTTTTCAGGTGTGTTCAGTCTACAGCCTGCCACGTGGCGTGGTTTCCAGGACAGCTCCGAATGCAGCCCACCACATCTGTAGATAATGCCATGTCGTAATATCAAATGGTTAGACATCCCTTCCAGTTTACATGGTGACCACAATGAAGTCAGCTGGCCTCCCTAATATTCGGTTCATAGCCCGGGATTGTTTCTGGGCTGCTGCCAGAGCCTGAATGTGGTATGGTTACAGCGATGATGGCAATGACTAACTAATTCTGAGAACTTAGTCTACGTCAAGCATGGTTCTGCATTATTTGTGTGACTTTTCTTGGACTCCGCTCGGCTCAGAGCATCTTTGCGGGGCAGTTCTGCGGGTGTGAGAGCTGAGGCACCGACAGGCTAAATGCACGGGAGACCACATGCTAGAGCTTGAGTTGGAATTCCTGCGTTTGTTTCACGTGACCCTACCGGGCTAGCCTGCAGAGCATCCTTGCTTTGTCTACCCTGGACTGACTTCCAGTGCTTCCGCTTTATCCTGGAGCCTTCAGGGGGATGGGGCTGGCTTTTGGAGAGCACCAGCCTCTGAGTACTGGCTTTGCATCCACGCTGGACGCCTGATGCTAGACTGAGGGGCTTGCCCATTGCTGTGGATATGGGGTTAGCAGGATAGGGAGGTGATAATGGAAAACACTCAGAGGAGGTGTGAGTTTGCTGGGACTGGGTTCTCCTCCAGTCATTGTTCTGGCTTTCTGAAGGGAGGTGGGAAGGGCCTGGTCTTCTAGGCCTGCTCATATCTGAACAGCGTACTTGGTAGAACTGAGAGGCCAGGAACTTCCAAGCTACTTCAGCCAGGGCTAATGGAGCAGAGGTCCCTTATGTCATACAAAGTGAAGCTGAGTCCTGGAGGAATCAGAGCAGGGGATGGGTGGTTGGAGCGGTCAGGACAGGAAAGAGGCTGACAGAAGAACTGGGCAAGAAGGGAAAGGAGGGATGCTAGGCTCTGGGCAGTGGGATTCCTGCAAGAAAGAAGGGCCTTCAGGAGTAAAGTCCAGGAGCTGGAGGCTCTCTACCTGCACACACTCCACCCTGCCACTCAGAAGGCTGGTGCTGGCTAACTGCCTGCCAGGCCGGGAAGCAGGAGGTTAGGTTGACCCTGAGCAGCCCTCCTCCTCCTCCTCCTCCTCCTCCTCCTCCTCCTCCTCCTCCTCCTCTTCCTCCAAGAAGCAGCCTGTGTCCAGCTCTGATTTATTTTGAGACTTTTTTTTTTCTTGTCTGAATCAGAGATGGTTTTTCTTGGCAAATTACAACTTTTTTTCAGAAAGAAAAATGCAGTCTCCTCATAGTCTGGGTCAATGTAATCCCTTGTTTGTTTATTCAGACTCAGTGTGTTGAAGGCCAGGGCCAGAGCCAGCCTGGGTGAGGGTCCTGCCCAGAACAGACAGCATTATAGTGGGATCTGCAAACTCCAACTCTCTGCACCCTTCTAGTTCTTGATGGTCTGGAGGTTGGGTGCTGTCGCCTTTCTCTGTGTGTGCTCTACCTTGAGGGTTCCTTTTATTACGCTCTTTGTCTTGTTTCTGGGCTCTTTATTTCAACCTGAAAGTAAAATAAGAGCCTGGGGGAAATCGAGGTGAATCCAGAATTTTCCGAACTTTATTTTACCCAACTTGTGTGGCCATCTGAGCCAGAGATATAACGTCACATATTGTCAGGGCCAGAGCAGCTTAACTACGTGTCTAAGTACTCTCTCTGTGCTCCTCCTCCTCCTTCTTAGGTTTTTGTGGTTTTTTTTGGACATGGATTCTCTGTGTAGCTCTGACTGTCCTGGAACTTGCTCTGTTGACCAGGCTGGCTTTGAACTCAGAGATCCGCCTGCCTCTGCCTCCTGAGTTCTAGGATTAAAGGCATGCGCCACCGTCGCCTGGCTAGTTTGTGTTCACTCTTATTCTGCCCTTTCCTTAATTTTCCCAAGATTATTTAGGAAAACACATCTTTCTGGTCCCCAGGTGTTACAGTGGACACTTGGGGTACAGCACAAGAGGGCATGGGTGCCTGGAAGTCTGTATTCTGAAGGACAACTCTGGGGAGGTCTGGATCCCTCAGAAGAGCTGCTCATGACTGGCAAGTTGATAGGCCATACAGGAAGGGATCTTCTTGAGGTGGCATCTCCTGACTTTGTGGCAACTGGCCAGCACCTGCTATGACAGTGCTCCTTAGAGATGCTGACCTGTGAGAAGAGGCAGAGGAGGAAGGCAGCTGGAGCACTTCTGTGTGCTCACGTTTTCCTCTTATGCCCCCTACTCCTGTCCGCACCATCCAGTTGTCCCTCAGGGCTGTCAAGGAGCGCTAACAAACATAGCTACCATCTGCCCAGTGTTTGCGGTGTGCACGGCATGCAGTTTCTGGACAGGGCATTGTTATTATCTTGCAAAGGAAGAACCCAAGGCCCAGAGAGGCTGGGTGATCTGCCTGATACCACCCAGCTAGTGAGTGGTGGAACCGGAGTTTGAGATTCTGCTCTTTCTAAAGGTCATGTTTTTGAATCTCATGCTACATTGGCTACAGAACTGTCTGAGAAACGGAGTACATTCTGGGACATTGGGGTATTTGTTTTAAGTAGATCTTTTGGAAGTCATGTGAAAGTTAAGTCTGGGCTCAGGGTAGCCAGGGGATTGAGGGCTTGGAGGGTTTCTTAGGAACCAAGATCTCAATGAGGAAGAGAGAAATTTGATTTTCAGGAACCGTATACATCAGTCAAGAGCATCTTAGGTCTGAATTCAACACAAGTAGGATGCCTCTGTGGTAGCTGGAGCTCGGATGGCAGGCCTGTGGGGATGTCTCAGGGCATGGTACATGTGGGATCTTGGACAGAGGAGTGGGGCTGTTAGTGGGTGTGGGCAATGCAGAGCTTGGATAGGCTTGTGGGTCTGTTTCTGGCGTGCTGTAGAGATCAGTGGTCCCTAAGTCACGTTTTCTTTAAATGAAGAAACCCTTTTCTAGGGGGGCTGGGATCAGTCACTGTTTGACATCCAAGTCTGACCTGGTAGGAAGATGATCACCACACTTGTGGAGACGCCCTTGTTAAGGAGGTAGGGTCCAGAGCTAGGTACACATTTCTGTTAGTCAGGGTTCCCTAGAGGAACAGAACTGATAGAATATATTTGTATCTGTATCTACATCTTTATCTACCTACCTACCTACTTAACTACCCACCTACCTACCTACCTACCTACCTACCTACCCACTTACCTATCTACCTACATACCTACCTACCTACATATCTACCTATATCCAGAGAGTATTTATTAGAATGGCTTACAGGCTGTGGTCCAGCTAGTCCAACAACAGCGTCTAGCAACAGAAAGTCTAAGAATCCAGTAGTTGTTCAGTCCACGAGGCTGGATGTCTCAGCTGGTCCTCAGTATGTACTAGAATCTGAAAACGTAGGCTCTAATGCCAGTGGGAGAACGGACTTGCCAGCGAGAGTGAGAGCAAGCAGGCAAAGAGCAAGCTTCCTTCTTCCATGTCCTTTACATGGGCTGTCAGCAGAAGCCGTGGCCCAGGCTGGGTGGCTCTTCCCACCTCAAAAGATCTGCATTGAAGGTGGATTTTCCACTGCAAAAGATCTAGATTAAAACTGGGTCTTCCTACTTTGAATGATTTTATTAAGAAAAAAAATCCCTCCCAGGTGTGCTCAGCTGCTCGGGTCTTAGTTAATTCCAGATGTGCCTGCTCCATCCGCCACTTTACAGCAGGGGCATCCTGAACACACCCCAGTGCTCCTCTTGTCCCTGTTTCTTGGTCACTCCTGGTTCTGCTCATCACCTGCTCCTGCCTCCCATGGTCCCCGCTGACTGCACCTCTGATCAGGTCTGCACCCACTCTTCGAACTTCTCTAACCCTGCTTCTGAACCATTGCAGTGAGTCCCACGAGTGTGTTCTGAGTCCCTTCACTTGTAAAAGACCACTTACTGAGCCCGTTTTCCAGGATAAATAGGTGTGCTCTATTGTGAGGCGAATCTGAGTCCTTTCTTGGGGAAAGTTATGTTTAAATGACCTGTAGCAAGCTATAGTTTGGGCAAAGGCCTCTTCTTCCCCACAACAGCCAACTTGGGTGGTGCAGTGGCCACCTGTAGCCACTTCTGGGTTAGGTGGCAGTAGCTGGGCCCCAGAGCTGGACTTGGAAAGGTAAAAGGTCTGAAGAAAGAATCCTGGGGACATTAGAGAAAGAATCAGGGAAGGGCATCTTTGGACCTTGAGAGATGGATTGAGAGTAGCCTGCTGGCTGGACAGGGGGGCTTTAGGAACTCACTGTACTCAACCCCCAGGGCCCAGGATGTTCTAGGCCTGCAGCAGGGAATGCAGGAGGTGACCTAGTTCCTCTGCATTTACTGAAGTAGGCCAGAGCCCAAGAGATTTCCAGACTCTTCCACTAAGCCTTCTTCCATGCTGATGTTTTCTTTCCATCCTCGCTGCCCTGGGCAGCTCAGGCCCCTGTCAACACCCCATGCTTGTGTTCAGGCCAGCGCCTCATCACTGGTCATTTTCTATGTGGCTCTCTGTCCTCTTTGGTTCAAGTCTTTCCTATGGCTAGAAAAGAAGCCAGAATCACCAATTTTGTGAGAGGTTTTCTTCGCCGAGCTCCCTGGTCTTTCTGGTCCTTAGTCTTTTCCCAGTGTTTTGACTCTAGACAGTCAATCCTCCTCTGCGTCCTGCTTCCCTCTCCCCCTCTTCCTCCCTCCTTTATCCTCCTGTCTCTCCCCATCCATCTCTTCCTCTTTCTTCCCTTCAGTTTGTGACACTTCATCAACATGATCTTCCTCCCGTCAGCCACAAGCAAAGGCCATGTTCATGCTTCAGGGTGCAGCCTGAAATCCATTCCTTCCAGAGGACTCCTTTATCACATAGCCCCCCATCTTTGTGCTTCCAACCCAGGGCTCTGGGGGGCCTTTCGGCAGTTCATTGAGGAGGTAGTGTATGGCTCTTGCCTGTTGGTCCCTCCTCTCCAAGCAGAGCACTGGCTTCTGAACCCTCTTTGACAGCCTAAGGCAAGCCCTGGGTCAGGTGTCGAAGGCATATCCAAGAATTAATTGGTGAATTGACCAACAGGAAATAACTTAAATTATAGTGTGAGGGATTTAGATTGGACTTAGGGAAGGACTTAGAAAGCAGTCAGCTGTCGTGGGAGGTGGTGGCAGTGCTAAATAGGCCTTGTTTGCGAAAAAGAATTCAGTGTCAGCAGTAGAAGTGTGTCTTCAAAAGGAGACTGGGGGACAGAAAGAGATGGAGCAGGTTTAATGTCCAATGCCCTGGAGCCCTATGCTTATTCTCCAGGTCCCAACCCAGAGAAGGTTGCCCTGCTGCCTGGGCTCCTGTAACTCTTGAGCTCAGGTCTGGGTGTGTTGGGCTGCTCGGCTTACAGGAATGGGCACACCTCATCCCTATGGTGTCTGCCTGTGGGCCAGGAACCTTTAAGGTGGGCCTGAAAAGGTAGAGATGTTGGGGTCTGGGCCAGCTTCTGCCCTGTGTAACCTCCTGTGGAATGCCCAGGAGAGGGACTGGACTCTGTTGCTCAGTGCCTTGGGCGTTGTTCCCAGTGGCATACTTAAGGGTAACCTGGGTACCATGGAGACATAGCTTCATGGTGGTTTCCCCAGAGCTGTCATTTCTGGCCATACTGTGCCCTCTTCTGTCTCCTGGGGTTGGAAGAGAAAGGAACTGAGAATTGGGAAACAAAGTGCCCCTTTGGGTTTCCCGAGCTGCATTGTTCACAGTCACAGCGCTGGCTTCTGTTTTCAGTGGCTAGATTAGGCCATGCAGGTTTTGTTTCACACTGTAGTAGCTCTGGACCATTCCTTTCACGGCGGCTTTGTGGGTCTCGGAACTCCACTCTGTGCTGGAAGACGGAGAGAACTGTCAGGCGGGGTGGTTGTCTCCTGCACACCCCACCCAGAGCTGCGATGGGCTGGGCTGAGGGTGGCAGGACAAAGGCATCCTGTCACACTAGACGTGTTGGAGGTGCTGGTACCTGTCTTGCTTCTGTCATCTCCTGTCACCCCACAAGACCATCTGAGCAATTCTGGGATGAGATTTCCATGACTAGTGGGGGGAGGACGGAGGAGATGGCTCCCTGGATAAAGTGCTTGCAATGAGACAGAGTTTGAATCCTCAGCTCCAAAATAGATGCTGGGTAGATGTTGCAGCTTGCCCTCAATGCTGGCACGCAGAAGGCAGGGACAGGGAATTCTCAGAGCAAGCAAGCTTGTTAGCCAGACAGGCAAGCTCTGGGTTCAAGGGTGGGACCCTGCCTCAGCATACAAGGTAGAGAGGGATCAAGGAAAATATCCAACTGTTGTGGGAATTCGGTCTGACTTGTCAATGGTGTTGGGGTGACTAAGCCTTATGGGCGTGGTCTTCTCTGGGTACGTGACCAGATAAGAACTACGAAGCCAGGGACATGAGCTCTCACTTGGACTGGGACGATGTGGGACTGGCAGAGCTTGGAGTTCCTTTGGCCCTTTGGGAAAGAGATTATGGTGCAGCTGGTTGCCTGGATTCTTCCTTCTGTCTTGTAATCACTGTGCATGGATTTGATTTAATAAAAGGTAAAACAGTTCCCAGATTTCTCGCTTTATCCAACAACCTCTAGCCAGCCCTGTCCACCCCCCACAAAGGTACACAATGCACTCCCCGTCTTGCAAAAGACTAGAGAAGCCTGAGAAGTAGTCTCCAGACTTCTTGAAGGCATCCAAACTTTCTTTCATACAAGCAAGTTCACTTCTCAGAAGCCAGATGCTGGGGGAACTGTAATTATGTGTTGAAAGACTAAAATTGAAGCTGTTCTTTGAGCTGTATATATAGAATAATACAAGTGACCCCCAAAAGAATAAATGTTGCTGCAAAATACTTTTTTTTTTTTATTAGATAGGGAGGGTTTAATTCTGTAACCTAGGCTGACTTGGAACTCATTTTGTAGTCAAGTCTGGTTTCCAACTTGTATAATCCTCCTGGCTCAGCCTCTAAAGTGCTAGGATTATAGGCGTGAGCCACCATACCTGGCTGCAAAATACATCTTTAAAATAAAGGCTTTTGTTTTTCCGTGCTAGAGCCAGAACCCAGGACATCACAGTGGTAAGTGAGTGCCCTACCACTGATTGGCACACTCCCACAGGGAGGTTTTGTGAGCTTAATTTTTTTACTTTAAGCCAGAGATCCTTGTGGGAATCTAAAAATAAAAGATAAATATTTATACTGGTAATATTAACTAATTGTAAGATTTGGGACAGCCGTTGTAGGGCTGGAAAGTCATTATCACTGTGTCTGCAATATAGAAGTCATTCCCACTAAAGTTAGCATCATTGTATTCTTTTTTAATTCGAAACTTTTTGAAATTTAAAATAGTTTCCATTCCTTTCTGCTATGGTACTTTCTACTCCCATGGGCTGAAAAAAAATCATTGTGTTATGGAATTCGAAAGAAACACAATCACACAAATATGAACCACGGAGAAAACTGTCCATTTCTCAAAATAGCCAGAGTTAGCTTTGTTAGCAGACTCATCCCTGGGATCTTTGCTAACCGGGGAGAGTGTGTTGACTATGGAACACAGTTTGGAGACTCTAATTTGGTTGGTAGTAGCAGTCATAGCATAATCACACCTAAAATTTACCAGACATTTGTATGCGCTGACACACATTTGATGTCTTCAGAATAACTGTCCACTCCGGAACTGCTAGTATCGTTGTCTTAACAGATGGGGAAACAGAGGCACATAGTGGGATGTATCCTGACCAAGGCCAGGGGTCTAAGAGCAGGATTTCAGGTCAGGTCTGCTTCAGTTAAAAAAAAAAACCAAAAACAAAAAACCGAAAAACAACAACCCATGTCTTTAACACGTGCATGGCATTTCCTGGCAGCACAAAGCCTTCCCAAGTAGTAACACCTCCACCACTGTGCCTGCTAACAATGGTCCAGATGATGAACAATTAGGGTACTGAGTTAGGCTGACATCCATCCCTGCCCTGTTCCTGGCCCGTGAATGAGGACGATCCCTTTCTTCCCCATGGGAAAGAGAATGGCAGAATTCACTCTGAGGTTTGTTTGTCTGTCACATTGTAGGATCAGCTCATTCTGGAGACAGAGCAATCCCAGTCCAAACGGGGTGGGGTGGGGGAAGGCAGAAGAGGTGGAAGCGTTGGATTCCTGGCAAGTCACTGGTGGGATTCAAGTGCTTAGGTCTGAGAAGGACTCAGAATCGTCATTTCATCCTCTGTTTCTCCTTTGCGCCCCTGCCTCGGAGCTCAGGATCGTATCTGGGGCCTGGTACAGGCTAGGCAAGGGCTGGACCACTGAGCTCCGCCCACAGCTTTCCTTTTCATTTTTGTTTGTTTTTATATTTTCCAGGCTGGTTTCAAACTCAGTATATGACTGAGCTAGTCCTTGAATTCCTGATCCTCCTGCTTCCACCTCCTGTGTGCTGGGATCCCAGAGATACAGCACGCTGTCTGGCATGCTGCCTCGCCTTGTTTGGGGTGGATGGTGAGGATAGGGGAGAATGCTATCGCTAGGGTTATACAAGGATATAACCATATCAGAATAAAAACCTGAAGCTACTGAGCCTCATGTAGTCCAGGACTGGGGACTAGGTCTCTTGGGTCATGCTTTGGTCTCTGATATCATGATGTTATGGAGTCACAAATCTAGGTTTAAATCATGATATCATGATGTTATGGAGTCACAGGTCTAGGTTTAAATCATGATATCATGATGTTATGGAGTCACAGGTCTAGGTTTAAATCATGATATCATGATGTTATGGAGTCACAGGTCTAGGTTTAATTCATGATATCATGATGTTATGGAGTCACAGATCTAGGTTTAAATCATGATATCATGATGTTATGGAGTCACAGATCTAGGTTTAAATCATGATATCATGATGTTATGGAGTCACAGGTCTAGGTTTAAATTAGGACTGCTTTGGTCTTGAGGAATTGCTTGATGTCTCTCAACTTTTCAATCCACAAGATGACATACAAAATATTGCCTTTGTGGGGTTGGAGAGACGTCTCAGTGGCTAAGAGCATGTGTTGTTCTTGCAGAGGATCCGGGTTCGATTCCCAAGACCCACACAGTGGCTCAAAGCCATCTGCAATTTCAGTTCTAGGGAATCCAATGGCCTCTCTGATCTCCACAGACACCAAGTACTCATGTGGCGCACAGATATACACGCAGGCAAAACACTCATGCATAAAATAAAATAAATGCATCTAAAAACGTGCCCTCTTGGGTTGTCAGGATTCATTAAAATCATTTACTTAAAGCCCGCAGCCTTGTGCCTGGCACATGGAAGGCATACAGTAAATGCCCTGAAAATTTATTTCGATTGTGACCTCTTCCTCTCCAGATCCCTCGTAGAATGCTTTGAAATTTTAGCCCTGCAATTAGCTGTTTTATGGTCCAGGTCAGATAAATCTAGTCTCCTTTCTTGAAGCTTCTGTACTGATGTGTGATGTGTGGAGGCTGTTTTCTGGTGGATGCTCAGACCCCCCCCCCCCACACACACGTAGATTTAGGTCTGGCATAGAGAATCTGTCAAAACCCAAACTGTTTCTACTCTGTATAACATCATTAGGCACAGGGGTTATCTTCTATGGAGATAATAATATTTAAAAATTGTTTTTTTGAGGGGTTGGAGAGATGGCTTAGCTGGTAAACTGTCTGCTCTGTGAACTCTAGAACCTGAGTTTGAATGCATAGTACCCAGGTGAAAGGCAGCCATGGGGGTGCAGATCTGTAATCCCAGCACTGGGAAGACAGATGCAGCAGGAGGAGGATTCCTGGGGTTTGATTGACAACTGATCTAGCTAAATTGGTGAGCATCTGATACCAACACACACACATTCCAACCAACACACACACATTCCAACCAACACACACACACACACACACACACACACACACTTGCACTTTTTTCTTCTATTTTCCTTGTAAAAACCAGTTTCTGTCATAGGGTCAAGTGTGCTAGCATACCTTACCTTCACACCATCCTCTTGGGGGCTGGACTGGGAGGCAATCAGCCCTGGATCCTGACAAAGCCTGGATCTGAAATGCTCGGGCAACCCCTGCAGTCTACCCAGTGGCCCTCACATTCTACTTTCAACCGGTTTTCTGGTTTCTCTTTAGATTAGTCTTGACCTGTTCTGTGTGTGATCAGGACTGGAGTCAGAAGGGTCCTTGTGTGCTCAAGAGGAACTTTCGCCAAAGACTCTGCCATGTGTGAGTGTCTGGTTCGTCAATGACCCGAGCTCTTTGCCTGGGACGTGACTCAGTAGCTTAGCCGTACCAAGTAACTAAAGGCATCCACATACACTTGGAACATGGATGCAAGGATTGTGGAGACTCATTGCAGTTCAGGAGGATCGCAAGTGCTCCTCGCTATACTCAGTATCTGGTCTGCAGACTGAGAATGCTAAATATTTGTTAAGTGAATGAACGGGACAAACTGTGAGGCTAGAACGTAAAGCTACCTTGTGAAGTTTGAATTATTCTGCAAGGAAGTACATACAGAGGAACTTTTGCTCCAAGGGCATCTTTAGGACTAGATAGTCCGCTTCTCTTCCACGTCTGGACCCAGTGCTGCTTGTCCACTGAGGTCTCATTTCTAACTACATGATTTTCATGTCTTTCCCATCTCTCCCGCTTCTCTATCCAGCTCCACGTCTAGTGTGATGGCTGATGTGCCCTTGAGGGGCTTCTGGGTGCTCCTGCCAGGCCTTCCCGTTACTCCTTTGGACTGAGAGGCAGAGGCCATGCTAACTGTGGTAGGGTGTTAGTGTTGCTTCTGTAGAAAAGGCCGTGGCAGGTGGACCCAGAGTGACCCAGTGATGCCTGAGACAGCACCCGGGCTCACAGAACTAGTGACATCATATGGGGAAGATTCTGTCTAGCTCTGCACCAGCTTCACGAGAGCTATTGAGTATGATGCCTTAGGGTGAGAAGCTCAAGCAGTTTTCTCAGGACCAACCAAGCCCTCCTTCTCTTCCTACGTCAAGTTTGGAATCCCTGGCTGTGGGTTGGACTTTGGTGATCCGGGAGAGATTGGACTTGGAGGCAACCCATGTTAAAGGCAGCATGGGGCAACCTGCCTGGAGTTTTGTGTTGGTCTCTCCCACTCTCGTCCTTGTACAATAGGCACGTTGTACAAAACTTGGAGACGGCAGAGAAGTGCAAAGACATTATCCAGCCTATGTTTGTTGCATGCTCTGCCCTGACTTTCAACTTTGTAATGTGAACTTGCCCTGGTTAAAATGCTTGAGAATTCCTTTGGAAGCTTCTCGAGAATGTTCAGTACAGAGTCTTTGTGGGTGCTGCCTCTGGTGTCTGAAAGCAACGAAACTCAGACCCTTGAGAGAGGTTGGTCTTGCTTGGTGCCTCCGCAGGCTCCCCTGGGCAGCTTCAGCTCACCCTTGCCTTCTCATCCTCCCGGGACTGCTTGACAGATGGGACCCGCTAAGTGCAAAGCTAATTTCCGTCAGGTTGTCTAATCCCTTGTTTGTGGGCAACTTCGAGTTAATATGCCTAGAAGACATTAAAAAAGGTCTTCGCCAAACACATCCGGGTTTCCATTCTTCAAGGAAAGATGCTGTCTCTGGCCAAGAACTCAAAGGCTTAGGGCATGGGAGACTGGTTCTTACTCTTCAGGAGTGGGTTTGCTTTGATTGCCACAGGTCACCCCCACCCCCACCATTCCTGCCTGTAGAAACGGTCATGGTTTTATTTACTTTTCCTTGGCCCAGTTTGGGTCAACAGGATTTCTATCCTGCTCAGAACAGCCTCACACTTGTGTGAAGTAAGACAAACCCCGGCCCTGGACAGCTGTAATCAATCCTTGTCTGGGGACACAGTGGGGATTTTCAGCCGGCGATGGTCTAACAGCCCCAGGTTTACCGTGGCGCATGGCAGTTTCACATGGGCCAAATGGTTTCTTTTCTTTTGCCTCTTGGTGCCTCTGCAGGCCTTTTGGGTGTGCCCATGTGGATATATACACATGTTCATATGCACACAGGTGCTCCTGCATTGGGTGATCTGAAGCTGGGCTCCAGTACCGCAGGGTTTTAAGAGGGCTGTGGGGATTTCAAGAGAAGGAAGCGAGATTTACACGCGTGCCCCCGGCCGAAAGCCCTGGTAAAGCCAGCAGAGCCCGGGATTTCCTCTTCTGCTCTCTTCCTTCTGCTCTTGCTCAGCGTCATCCCCAGGGCTCCGGGCTGGAAGTGAGAGGATTTCTTTAAGTGTTGTGGATAGAGCATAACCCTCTAGTTAACCCCTTTCCCAGTAAAAATACTCTACAGTGCAGTGGATATGCAGATGAGCCTCTCTGTGTGCCCCATGATCACGCCCTTGTAAAATGTGTGCCAGCGACGACCTCGTGACACTGGATGCGTACCAGCTTCTCCATTCAGTCATGGTAGAACCATGAAACCATTTCCAGGGGTTGAAAAAGTGTGATCCCCCACACCCCGTATTCTCTCACCATTCCGTTTAGGATTTTTGCAGGTCTTTTATTGTGGTGGGCTAGAATGAGGCCGATTGAGACCCCTGTGTCCGTGAGAAGAGTGAGTGGTAGAGAGGGGCCTGTCGTTCAGTTTATGAGCAGACACATACCTTCTCAGTTCAGAAAATGGGCAGCAGCGATACCAAGGGTGCCAAGCGGTGGACTTGAGAAGGCCAAGGCAGGATGGGAAAGGAGTATATGTCAGGGTAAGTGGCCCAGTTGACAGGACGCTGTTGGGCCGTTGCTGTGTTAGGTCTGGCAGTAAGAAGACCATGGGGTGGGGACCCACCTGGCATGGCTGGCCCAGTGAAGAAGGGACCAGTAGTGTCTGTGACTTCTGTGAGTGTCATGAGGGTTCACTAAATATGGTCTCTTTTCACCTCATGTGGGGACCATATTGCAACTTCAAAGAGCTTGCTTCCAAGGGTACAGATCCCCAAAGGACAGGAAGACAAACTTTCATTGCTATTGTTTTGGATGTCCCAAAGGATTTTCCCTGAGTGTTCTGATTATGTGTATGTGTGTATGCATATGTGTGTGTGTGTGTGTGTGTGCTCACACATGCGCACGTGGCCATGTGTTCATAGAATGGCTATTCCTATGCTTCAGTTCATGGACAGGCCCTTTTATTTGAGAGACTGTTAACTCCTAGCTCTTGCAGCCCTCCCCTTCCTTCTCTCTCTGGAGCAACCTCCTTAGCTACCTTTCAGCTGCCTGGTGAGTTACTGGGGCGTTCTCTTTCCTAGTCATCCTGGAAGCATGACAACTATTCCCCATGCAGTTATTTCGGAGAGCATATCTCTGCATTGAAAATGGCTCCGACTTTGTGGATGGCTTGAGTATTTCCTACACAGGGCTCTGGCAAGTTCTTCCTACATTCATGGCTGCCCGTCTGAATCTCATAGCCTGCTAAGTAGACCTGGGCTCCCTTGGCAACTATTCTTCCTGCTGGTATTTTTATCTCTCCGACTTGTGGTTACAACAGAGCGCTACACTGACATTTATTCCAAATTGCAAAGATTTCAAGACTCTCGTTGTTCAAACAGTCCTTTTGTTCCTTACTTTGAGGTGACTTAGACACTTCCACAAACGGGTCACACCTTTCCCCTTCACGCAAGGGACACTCATTGCTGGCTGTACCATCATAAGAATGTGTAGGTTATATGCCGTGGGAACTACTTACCAGTCGCTGCTAAAGCTGTTGATTCAGGTGCCAGAGCGGCCTAGACTTCATGCCGAGGTGGGGACAGGGCTCTACATCATTTCTGTGTCTCTTTGTCACGTAGGCTGAGACAGCTCTGTGGGTGCTCAGAGTCTCTCAATGGGTCTTTAATCTTTTCAACACCCCTTTAGGCTTCCGTACCCCCCACTTTGCTCAGAATCTATTTCAATGTAATAGTGTCTATTGCCCATGTAACCAATACTGTTTGTTTCTAAATTCTCCAAGCTGCAGGGCTCAGTCCCTGCTCAGAACTGAGCTGGATTGGGATCAGCTCTGGTCCTGGTCGTTAGTCCTGACTAAACCTGTCGTCTCCCAGGTGTGAAACACATGTTACGTACCGCTGCGAGTAAAACACAATGGTGGTAGACTAGAGCATGGCGCGACAGGGACAAGCGATGCTGCCCGGTGTTGCCAGCAGTCTGGATGCCCAGTAGCATGGTAGGTATTTCTTACTAATGCTCTAGGGAGTCTTGGAACACATCAATGGGCAGCGCTTGCTGCGGTTCTCAGGATAACCTTGTAAGGAGCCCTATACAAGGTTGAATAAGCTGTTCCTGCCATCTGGAGAGATAGAGCCAATTTAGCAAGCCCTTATTGCCAGGTGTGTGTCATAGGGATCAAGGGCAGAGCACTTAGAACAAAGCAGACCCTCAGGAACACCTTCATTGTCCTCTTGGTCTCTGCCCCCCACAAGGTCAAGTCCTCCCTTGTATCCCCACAATCTCTTGGATGACCCCAAGTACTCGACCGCCCTATGGCTCCCTGCTCATGCTATCAATTTAATCCTAACTTTCTCCTAGTGCTAGTGGTATCATGGGATTAGAAAACCTGGGTCCTGGGTTCTGTCCTCTGTTTATTTGATTTGAAACATGAGTTTTTATTTGTGCTGTTGGAAGAGTGAGTGACGAGGAGGGGGTGGGCACATGGCTTTTTGCAGCTCTTGTTTCTTGAGTTCTGTTGGCTGGTATTTAGTGACTGGGCCTTTTAACTAGGTAGTTAGTGACTGGGGATGGTGATCGGGAAACAAAAACAAATGCTTTGCTTCTTTGACGAAAAGGTTTGATGCCCTTTTGGTGCACAGAGACTGAAACCCAAAGGGAGTTGAGGCTGTGAGACTCTTTTCACCCAGTAAAAGGCAGGCTGATAGCATCCCATCGTTCCCTTCCTGGCCTCATGGAAGTCCCCCAGGGAACATGGAAGCGTTGCCTAGGAGACAGCAGACCCTTCCTCTGTAGATAGCTGCTCAGTTTCTAGAGCTCTTAGGATGACTGGTGGCTTCAGACTCCTCCCGGAGCATTGCTTCTTAGCCTGAGATAACCAGCTCCGAGGGAGAAGGCGGCACATTAGGTTTCAAAAGTCAGACTTGCTGTGGCAAGTCTGAGGCTCTTGGAGGTTGCCTGTGGCTTCAGGTTTGACACTTCATGAGCCCAAGCACACTCCGTTCTTTTCATTTCTACTTTGCCATGGTCAACTTCCTTGTTATTTCTTCCCAGCCCTGCTGGATATTTCTAGAACTCTGGTCTAATCTGGTCCTTTACTTCCCTTCCATGACTGTCAGTTGTTTAAAGGTGAAATAAAAAGAGGGAGCTTTGGGTTTTTAGAGCCCTGTAAAATGAATGCCGTGCTCAACATGGCCTTAGAGTCTTACTTCTTCCCCACAAGGTCATTTCTGAACTGTAACTTGAAATCAACTTGCTCTACCCTTCCTTGTTCCCATTACTTTAGGTTTTTTTGACAATGCTGTCTACTTGTAGAACCCCTTCATGACCCAGGTTTCAAACACCTCTCTAAGAAATCCTCCCAGATCTTCCCAGTTTGAATTCATCACTGGGGACTCTCTAGAACCCAGGCAGCTGCTTTGTCCCCAGAACTCAGTGCAGCCATGGGATGTCACAGACACCTAGCAATTCTTTCCTGACCAGATACCTTCTTTTCCCTTCTCCACTTCCCTCTCCCCCTCTCTTCTCCTTTGGAAGAGTTAGTTGGTGTCTTGGATCTTTGGCATCCCATTTTTACACATCGTGTTGCTTTGTCTGCTTGGGACTGGTCTCTGCCTCCTGGATGCTGGTTTCAAAATTACAGTTCCCATGGAGTTGGCTGCACCCATGTCAGCCTTTGCAAGTAGATTATCAGCTTTTGGGCCCAAAGCCTGCATTCTTGTTTATTTTCATAATCTCCAGTGTACGTAGTGTGATGCCTTGTGATTAAAGAATGTGGATGGAGATGTCTAGAAGCTTCTCTGAGTGCCAGTGGTGGGGGTTCTGAGGGGCCTTTCAAAGCCAACATTCTTAGGAACTATTTTTATTTAGTTTTGTGTTTTATGTTTTTCTTCTTTTTGTTTATTGACGTGTAAGTTACCTGTAGTGCAATCGTTGTTTTTAGGCATGCCCTTCTGTGAATTTTAATAAATCCATAGCTGTATAGCAACCACCACCATCCAAGAGAGAGAGAGAACATTTCCACCCTCCTTCTTTTCCAGGTCCTGGAAATCACTGATCCGATTTCTGTCTGTTTAGTTTGGCCTTTTCCAGAACGTCGTAGAAATAGAGTCATTTGCTCTGTTGATTTTGATTCTGTCTTCTTTCCCTTAGAATAATAATTTATTGGAAATCTGACGACCTAAGTCCTGGCCCACATTACATGTATACTGCCTTTGTGGCTGGCATGGGGTATGGCTTGTGGGGTACAGGATGTGGTAGATATAAGTTGCAACATGGTGTCCTTCCTAGCTGCTTGCTCAAATCTGCTGAGCCCCACATTGTCCTCCCTGGTGAAAGTGTCTTCTCCCTGGCTTTGGCTCCGGATGGTCACAGTGGAGTAGGGAAGCTAGCTGGGAGGGTGAAGCGACCATTAAATTCTTCCCTTGGGGAGGGGGTGGTGGTGGGGTGACAAAGGTCAGGCTTCTCCTGGCTAAAACAACAGAAGTGGTTCCAGCTGCCCCACAGCTGGAGGTGTGTGTGTGTGTGTATGTGTGTGTGTCTGCTTTCCCTCAGCAGTGTGAAAAGCCCTTTAATGGGGGTGTGCTGTTGTCAGGTCGGTGGTGGAGGTGCGCGGAGGAAGAGCAGAGCAGCAGGCTGCCAGGCCTCCCCTTCCCTTTGACCTCTCTTATCGCCATTCCTCCATCTCCAGCAGCCCTACTCTGAAGCTGCCGGCCAGGGCTTCTCCTTTGCACCTGTGTAAATGCAGTGGCCATGGGGTCAGGGAAGGGTGAGCGAGAGCTTGCTGAAGTGGGGGTGTGAGTTTTACCGGGGATGACGAATCTGATAGTGGGTAGGTGAGTGATGCTTTAACGGGAGGCTGCTCTTTGTCTCATTGATGCGGCTCCAGAGGAAGAAGCCAAGGCCTGCCGTTACAGATGGTAGAACAAGGGGCGAGAGGCAACTGGTCCTTTGGCTGGGGGAGAGGAGATGGTAGCTGGACCCCACTTTGAGCATTTTGTACAATGTGTTTTGGTCCCATTTCGTCCTCTCTCAGCTTACAGACCTCAACTCTCAGGCCCATACCATCCCCACTTCTCTACCCACCCAACTTCGTGTTCTCATTTTCCAGAAAAGTCCGGCAGTCCAGTTTGTGCTGCGTATACACTCCCGGATGTGTGGTTTTTCACTGGAGTGTGGCCCACCTACCAGGGCCTACACTCTTAAAAACCAAACCAAACCAAACCAAACCAAACCAAACCAAACCAAACTGAATGTCCTCTCCCAGTAGCTATCAATTACAAATAACTCCTCAACACGAGGTGTAACTATGCCCAAACCATTTCTCCATGGCTGGGGTTGGGTCTGGCTTGAGTTTCACAAATCTTGTACATACTGTCACCACTCTTGGGAGTTTCTATGTATCACCGCCTTACCGCGTCTAGAAAAGTTTCTTTGTTGTCATCTACTGCTTCTGGCTTCTGCCTTCTTTCCATCCCCTCTTCTGCAACGATTTTGCAGCCTTGGGAGGAGAGAGTGTGATTTAGATGCCCCACTTAGGGTTGAGCCTTCTCTGCAGGTTCACTAGCCTCTGTGTTAACCACCATCTACTGCAAATAGAAGCTTCTCTGATGAAGGTTGAGAAATGCATTAGTCTATGGGTACAGTGCCTGTGTCATTAGGCGTTTGCTTAATACTATATACATTTAGCGGGGTAATAGCAGTAGGTTCTTTTCTAGGGCCTATGACCCATCTACATTCTGTTTCTTGGCCCGATAATGCTGTCAGCCATGGCTCTCTTCTTGTGCAGCTGGACTTAAATACAGTTTGAAAGTGTTTGTCTCTCCCATAATCTTCATGCCATCCTTGCACCCGTGGGCACGTCTTACCATCCAGTCATCATTGTCGTTTTGCAGGGTCCCTAGTTGGATAAGACTGATGATTAGTCTTGGCCCCTGGGAGCATGCCTAGGGCCTTTGCACACTATGAAACCTAGCCAGTAGTCGCGAGTGCCAGTTTGATTTCTCCATGTTCTCTGACTCAAGCATGTAATCTCTTCCGCACTAGAATCTTGCTGTCAAGTTCTGGAGGAAAGGCAACAGCAATAGCCTGTAATATTTGGGGGTCTATGGGTCCTTACTTGTCAATAAAAGAGCCTACTCATTCCCAGAATTGGTTGTTTTCTTTGTTAGCCTGTATTGGCTAGTAGGGGCATTGTTGACTTTATAGGGTGTCTTCATTTTAGTGTTCTTTCTATGTATCTCTATGTGTGTTTGTGTGTGTGTATACATATACATACATACACATCTCACATTTATGTATACATATATATGTATGTATCTCTATGTGTGTGTGTATGGATACATGTATGTGTAGTGTATATGTATATCTATGCTTCCATAGTAAGTTTCTCTGACTTAGTGTTTGCCCTTTTGTCCCAGGTATTCACTCCAAGAGGACCATTTTCCTTTTTGATAGCAAATTTACCACCAAGAAATGCTAAAATCTTGAGGTGACCATTGAGGAAAACACTCCTCTTTTAAGGAAGCCCCTTTCCCTTCCAAAGCCCCACCCTCCTCTCTCTGCCAATCAAGAAGTCAGCATGGCTTCTTGCCCCTTGGCTGGCCTCTGCTACTCCTACACTGAGCACTGAGGGTGCCAATGGTGTGAAGTGAAAGAGTCTGGCCGCTAACACCAGACCTAGGGGACTGTGTTACTGACTGACTTAGTTCTCTCGTGCGCGCTCTCCTCCCCATTCATCCGCTCAGTGAATGCTTCTGTAAGGCCTGTTTGGGTAAGCTTCCTGCTGGATAGTGGGCAACCAGTGGCGTGATACCCAGATCGTAGGTTCTACTTGTGGGGAGCTTTCAACCTAGTGTACAAGAAAAGTGCAATTAAATGGGTCACTAAGTCATAGGCCCCAGTGAAGAGGAAGAGGGCAATATGGAGGCTTGCACCCAGGCAGTGGTATTTGTCCTGGGCGAAGAGGAGGACTTGGGAGTCTGTGAGGCAGAGACATGTTTCAGGGAGGGTGCTCAGCATGTGAAGGGTCCTGAGGCAGGAAGGAGCCATCCAGCTGTCCTATAACTGTGATGGGCTCCTCATTTATCCAGCAGGCACATGGTAGGGTTGGTCACCTTCCCTTCCTCCCAGGAAGGTAAAGCGGGCCCTTGCAGACATAGATAATTTCCTGTTATTGTCTGCATCTGTGGAAAAGTGAGTTCTGCGCATCAAAACCCTGACTTAAAAAGGAGTCTCTTTCACCATCTGGCCCTTGTTCTCCACCAAATGCACATGTCCAGCAGCTGTCAGAGAAGCCGGCGTGCTAATGATGCTGGCGGCGCAACTGTCGGCTTCCCACCCTGACATAGACTCATCGCGGGCGCAGTAGCCAGGGCTAGCTCAGGTTCCAGCCCAACTTGAGGGTGAGACGTCTCCCATCCGGGATGGCGCAGAGACTTCTCTCAGGTCTCTCTAAGGAGAGTGAGGCCATGCTCACAGAGCCTGAATCTCATGACCGTCTAGTGACTCCTGCTTTGGGACAGGCACACTTTCTCAGCCTCAATGGCACACACCTTTTCAGTGACTTGGGAGTTTTCTTTTTTCTTAAATTATTGCGGGGTGGGGTGGGGTGACACTGTTTTGGTATGGACTTCCTTCCCTGGTAGATGTTCTGTAAAAGAAAGGAAAGAGCTGTCTGTACATTTGAAAGCTTTAAACTTTAGGTTAGACAAGAAACATCTCTTTTTACAGTAAGTGATGGAAAGGGAGCAACTCCTGCCTTCTTCTTCCTCCTCCTCCTTTCCTTGTCCTCCTCCTCCTCTTCTTTCTTTCCTCTTCCTTTTCTTCCTATTCTAGAGAGTGTTTATTTGAGGTTTATTGTTCCAGAGGATTAGAGTCCATGACCATAGGGGTGGGGAGCATGGTGGCGGGCAGGTATGGCACTGGAGCAGTAGCTGAGAGCTCACATCTGATCCACAAACACGAGATAGAGATAGATAGATAGATAGATAGATAGATAGATAGACGATAGATAGACGTTAGATAGATAGATAGATAGATGATAGCTGAGAGCTTACATCTGATCCACAAACATGAGATAGAGATAGATAGATAGATGATAGATAGACGTTAGATAGATAGATAGATAGATAGATAGATAGATAGATAGATAGATAGATGATAGCTGAGAGCTTACATCTGATCCACAAACACGAGATAGAGAGATAGATAGATAGATAGATGATAGATGATAGGTAGATAGATAGATAGATAGATAGATAGATAGATAGAAAGGCATGTGGGATGGCACAAGTCTTTTGAAATCTCAAAGCCCTCTCTCAGTGACACACCTCCTCCAGAAAGGCCACACATGAAAGGATCTTCTTATCTATGGCATTTTAGGTTGAAGTTTGATATTTATCTGTTTAGTCTTCAGACATGTATTGAGCAATTGCTTTGGGTTAGACATTGTGTTATTCCTTACATATACAAAGAGAAATAAGGCTCAGCCTTTTATAGATATGTAAGCTGATCAATGTTAATGCAGTGTTGAGGGGTTTTGATAAGTAATGATCACAGTGCAGTAAGATCTCCAAGGATGCTAATGTTTAAAATATGAAAGCGTTTGCTATTTAAAATTTTATTTCATTAAAGTCTATTTATTGATATATGTGGGAGGGGGCATGCCTAAGGAGGTCAGAGAACAACCCGTGGAGACCTTCTCTCCTCCCATCACGTGGGTTCCAGAGACTGACAGGTTGTCATGCGTGGCAGCAAGTGCCTACTTAGCTCTCTTACGATTCTGTTTGATGCTTAGATGATAACTTCAGGGGCAGTGTGGAACTGGAACTTAATGGGAAGGGAAGACCGGGGTCCGAGTCAAACAGGTGAGCGGTAAAGGACTAAATGAGTCACGACGGATACGAGAGTCCTAGCCAGCCCTCGGCTATTCCAGACATCCCAGATAAGGCCAGCAAGGGGGAAGCGCAGTGAATGGTCCAGCATCGGCTGAGCTCCTGGTCAAACGCAATCAAGCTCATTACCTCTGCTGCTACTATGTGGAGCAGAAGAACCTCCCAGCTGAGCCCTGCCAGCCTGCAGAGTTATGAGCAACAAATTGTCCAAAGCTATTAAACGCAGGGGTAGTTTGCTTTCTAACAATGGATAAAAAGGAAATGAAAAGGAACTTTGCTATATGTGAATTCATGGGGAAAAAAGCCTCAAATTAGTTTGGATTTAGTTTGTGATATTTGAGTATGCTATTACAAGGAGAAATGTCACTCCTACTCCGTAATGCCGGCTTCATTCTCCCAAACCCACTGACTGGATTGGTTAGTATGGCTTCTGCTACCTCTTTAACAATAAAAAACATCTCTGTTATCAGATAAACACCTGTTTAAAAACCTAGCTGGGGTGTGAGGCTGGAGAGAGCTCAGTGGTTAAGAACGCTTTCTGCTTTTCCCAGAACCACACACCCAGACACACCCACACACGCACGCACGCACGTGCATACACAACACAATGATGATAAAATAATAAAATTACAGGTGGACGTTAAGTCTAGAGAACTGTTTGCGTTAGAAAGCATTGGACATCTCCTCCCAGACCGAGCCTTAGGCTGGCTCTGTTGTTCAGTACATTGTCATGAGGCTTGGCAGCCAGTCAAGTCTGACACAGCTTGCGGTGTTGGGGTGGTCTCTTCAGGCAGAAGCTGCGGCTGAGGTTTTTGACTCTGCTCTGTTGGAGACCAAAGGCAGGGACCAGCATCTGTGCATTTCAGATGGAAGGGATGGTGGGTGCAGCCTTGATTTTTGTCTGCCCTCATTCCTCCCCACGGCAGAGGAAATCTCTGGTGAGCAGCTTTTCTAACAGGAAGGGTGGCTTGTTTATGTGGATGTCAAGTGTTGGTCCCCCTTTGCAAGTGTGAGCCCCATACAAAATGTTTGGAATTATCCAGTCCCCAGGGAGAGCAGGGGAGGGACAGTTCCAGCTGCACAATTGTCCTGGCCCCCTTTGTTGGTGTCTATATTATGCAATCATATTTAACATCATTATTAGTTTGCTTTTCTTGTCTCTTGTTAGGAAAGAGGTTTTTTTTTTTTTTTTTTTTTTTTTTTTTTTTTTCTCATTAGAAATGTAGTTTTCATCCTTAAGGGAAGTGACTAAGTGTTTGGATCATTGGGGGAGAATAATTGACCCTGCTGCCATCACCAAAAAAATCTTGCCAATCAATGACAGTTGCTTCAATTCTTCTGAGTGTGTGCTGCGAGCACTAACCATAAACATGGTTCGATTCACTGATTCTAGCCTGTACCTCCTGCGACCTGCAGGATGGGAGAAAAGCTACCCTCATGACTTTGTTTGGACTATGACAGACAAGTTATTGTCCATTTTCAGAATGCAGAAATTATTGTCAAGATCTTTCTTTGCTTTAGTTCAGTGAGTCTTAGCCTGACTTTAGGAAAAACTCACTTGAGATTGAATATGGTCCTGCACACCAAGGAGGCTGAAGCAGGGAGAATGCAAGGCCAAGGTCAGCCTGGGTGATATTAATGAGACCCTGTCTCAGAAAACACAAACAAAAACTCAGTTTGGGACTATTCCCCACCTCCTAATTTATTTATTCATGGCTGGACTATTGCATATGGTAGCTACAATCCACGCATAGTCATCTGGAGTTAAACACAACTACGTGTTTGGTCCCTTAGTTGCATTTGCTATATATCGTGTGCGTTTTGTGGTCATTGTATTAGATTAGGCATGGACACAGAGCATTTGATAATCAAGAAAAAATTCTTTGGAACTGTGTGCCTTTGTAGTACTGCAAGCTTCTAGGATCATACTTCCTCTTAGCTTCACGGCTCACATGTTGTGTGGTAATTGCCTGCCTGGCGTCTTATTCTAGAGTGGAAGCTCACCATGAGGAGGGGCTGTGTTGAGTGTGTTGCTTCTTCCACTAATGTCCTCCCTCACCCGGCTTCCTGGCTACAGAGTAAATGGGCCGATGGGAGGACCACCTTGTTCTGAGTATTGGAGGATGAAGGGTGCTCTCTTCTGTGAGGGCAGAGGTACCCTGTTAAAGCCCCATTTTATAGAGCTCAGCCTGTGTTTTGAAAGCAGTCACAAATACACACAGTTCCCAAAACACACAAAAACGAGGGTCTACAGTTGATTGAAGATGGTCTTTAGCCACTGCCCTATGCTGTCCCTGAAGATTTTATAGCACCCCTGGGGCCAGTAAATTTGAGACAGAAATCTTGTGGGAGCCCTACTGACACCGAGACCACCTCCGTGGGCCGGGAAGGTGGGGCTCAGAGGTTCTGTAACCTGTCTGTCTGCACACAGAGTGCTCCTCTTGTTGTCAGGCTGGTCTCTGGCACAGCTGCCCGGAGTCTCTTTTGGCTCAGAACAAGCCATTTCCAACCTGAATTTATGACCTGCAGTTCAATGCCACGGTGACGCCTGTAGCTGTCTTCTGTGAGCGGCAGAGCAGACAAGGGAACCTCTGCTGGTTTAAAAAGAAACGTTGTCTCTCCCTTGGTGTGTTCTCTTAAAAGGAAAACCACACTGTTTAAATATCAAAGATGAGCAAAAGCTTACATATGATTTAGGTGCTGTTAGCTAATTTGATCCTCACAGGAACACAAGGCAGATATGTTAGTATCTTCATTGTTGGCAGACGAGAAAACATTGTCGCGGGGCCAGAAAACACAGGCAACTCCCCCAAGACTCAACAGTGTCTGTGTGGGTGCTGGAATCTATGCCCATGGTCTGTCTCCATGCTTCCAACTGCCAGGTCACACTGCTGCTCACACTACAGACCAACACAGCAGGCCGGAATGCCCTCCTTGTTGCAAAAATCTGGCTCCAAGTCAACAACTAAGAGCCTTACATGCGATCATTCTGCCCTCAAGAGCCTTCTGTTCTGAGGTGATATCAAGACAGAGAGCCCTGGTCCACTTCTGCCTGCTGCATTGTCATGGGGAGGTTAGAGGAAAAGACATGGTTAGAGGAAGTCAGGACTCAGAGCCTGGTGTTTGGAACCTGGGACGGGGAAGCTAGGCCCAGTGCTATACAACTCAGTTCTGAGGTAATTCCACGTGTAAAGTACCTCTCATGGCTACACTGGTTCCACAAAGAGTCAGGCAGTCCAGCCTTGCGCTTAGATGCTCAGATGTGTTTACCAGCAAAACAGATTAAATTCTTCTTGTCTTGAAACTCCAAGTTGGGGATCCCATTGTCAATCAAGTCACACAAATAAATTCCTCATCTTAGACCAGACAGGAAGTAGGAGTTGTGAGAGATTGTAATGGGGACTGGGAACATTGAAGAAGCCTCTGAAAAAAGCCCAAAGGCAGAGCAGGGTAAGAGCAGCTAGATGGGGGGGGGGGGCACCTCTGGAGGCCTGGAGGGAAACGGAGCTGGCTAGATGATCAGAGAGGCTCTGTAAGCAGTGGTAAGCAGGGGGCACAGAGGCCAGTACTGAGGCCAGGGAGGGATCTGGGGTTGTATACTGTCAACCTGGAGCATCTCTGATCTGTCCCAGTGGCAGCTGGACCCCTCAAGGGTTTTAAGCAGGGATCCAGGGCGAGGATGGTAGGCAGAGGCCAAGGCTCCCTCCATCCCCATTAAGGTGCACTCAGTGTGGCAACCAAAGGCTTCTGAGATGCCAAACCACATTGTCCCTCCTCACTGTTGCCTTCCTGTGCTGAGAGTCACACCCTTGTACAGGGTCCTGGTGGGACTCTGTAGCTGGGATGTGTTCTGTGGACCAATGGACACCCTGGGGGTCATCAGATGTATGTGGCGGGCAGTTGTTGCTTTTCCTTTTTGTGGTTCTGGGAAAGTGTCTTCAGGCTCTTACTTGCTTGCTTCACACAGTGGGACTACAGTACATCGAGACAGACCTGTACCCACACCTTCCACCATCTGTGCCCCTGGTACAGTTGTTCAGCCGACACCAATAGTACCCATACCCACGTGTGCTCATGACCTTGCCTTCAAGTCCTACTGAGAGAGCTTGTAGCAGTAGCAGCGGTTTTCAACCTGTGGGTCATGACCCCTTTGGGGGCTGCATATTAGATATCCCGTAGATCAGATATTTACATTATGATTCATAACAGTAGCAAAATTACAGTTATGGAGTAGCAAGGAAATAACTTTATAGTTGGGCGTCACCACAACACGAGGAACTGTATTAAAGGGTCACAGCATCAGGAAGGTTGAGAACCATGGGACTACAATGTCGGCCCAGGGCTCTGCTGTGGGTCCCATTCCAGGCCCAGCTGGCCTCATCAGGGGCCACTGGGTGGAAAAGTTCATAGCTTGTACTCGAGCAATCACAGCTGTTAACGGTGGTACACGGACAACCGTCTCTGGTTTGATAAGTCTGGAAGATTCATTGTCAAATGTGCTTCTCAGTCTTGCTACCAATCGCTGTGTGGCGCAACCACAAAGTGTACCAGCTCCAAACAGTGGATTCACAGGGCCAGTTCCAGTCTGTTTCAGGACCAGGCTCAGCTGGGTGATCCTTCTCATTTTCATCTCTGACAACTGCAGTCAATTGACAGCTGGATCTTGCTCATCCCAAGGTCTATCCATGCACACTTCCTGTGCCTGGGATATTTTTTTTTCTTCCTGTGCTTTGCACACGTGCCGATCATAGAGGGAATTCTGCAAGAACCTAGCTCTATGGCTTAGTGGCCTCTCCAAACATCACTCTCTCAGTTTTTAGCTGGTCAGATAAGTAGCTGAGAGCAGTTCAGCTTTAGATTGGATCCTACAGCTCAGTAGGAGGAGCGGTGAACACTTTGTAGTTGCTTTTAGGTCACTGTAGAACTTGGGGAGTAGCCGCATATCGGGTTTATTGAAGGTGACTGAGGATCCGGATCCTAAAGATTTCTGCTTCACTCACTCTTTCCCAGGCTGACTATTATCATTGCCAGTTTTGAAATCAGGAAGTACTTTTCTGCCAGAAATTCACTCAGCTTATATGTACTCCCCTGGAGAGCAATGACAGACGATAGATTTGGGGTTCAATGGTATTTAATATATAAAGTTTTCTGCACAAAAATTGGAGACTGAGATCTGCTTTTAAGGAAAAGCCTAAATAGTGGTTGCGAGAGCCTTTGGGTGGAGAGGATGACTGTCTTCCAGGTCACAACTTTGATTTTATTTTCCACAGATTTAGGCTTGGGCTGAGATCCCACTCTTCAATGCTGCATGACATTGGTCCAGTCACACCTTTCCGGGCTGCTGTTTCCTTATCTACAAAGTCAGGGTAGTTGTGAAGTCTGACAAGATCCTGCATGTGGATCCCTTGGCACAGCCTGTTTATGGGCAGTCAATGGACCTCGCTATCCTTAGGATGTGACAGGAAACCTTCATCAGATAGACTTGGTGTCTGCTTGGTTCCTGCATCTCTGGGATTTTATAGCAAGCTTTATCTGGAATTTACTTACTAAGGACAAGCCAATACTATAAGCCACGGGTTTCTCCCTATTTTTCTTGCAAAAATAACCTCTGTGCCATTTCATTTTTTTTTCTCTTGATGTAGTTTCTCATAAGTGACCGTGATCCTCAATGCAACCTCCACTGCTCCAGGACTCAACCCAAACCCATCTGTGCCTCTGATGGCAGGTCCTATGAGTCCATGTGTGAGTACCAGAGGGCCAAGTGTCGGGACCCAGCCCTGGGCGTGGTCCATCGAGGGAGATGCAAAGGTGAGTGACCGGCACTCAGCCAGCAAAGGATGCCAGCTGGGGCTGCAGCTCCTGCGGTATGATATCCTCATTGGAGCTTGAATGCTTTTGGCTTACTCTTCTGTCCCTCTGTGCCTTCCATCAGTGTGAGGGGAGGAAGGGAGCAGTGCCTGAAGAGATGAACACTTCCCTGCTTCAGACACTGTCACCAGCGAGGAGCGAGGGATTCTCTGGCCAGTGTCTTGTTTGTGGTTTTATTTCAAGATGGAGACCCAGTACATTACTGCTGGCCCTGGCTTAGGGATTCCAAATCATTGGTTCATGGAAATGTTTTGTTTGAACTGCTTTAAAGCATGGAAAGTATTTGAGATAACATTTATAAAATTGGGAGATCAACGACAGCAACAAATCTGGCTTTCTGTTCCTCTCTTCCAAAGTCATCAGGTCTGGTACTACCCGGTTTGTTGGAGCAAAGCAACACATAGCCAGAGCTGAGACACTTGCAGTCCCTAGAGCGGAGCTTGCTTTCTGGTTGGCTACAATCCTCAATCCTCCTTCGGGTTTCTGAGCTCTGCATGTGATCCTTCTCAGACATAATCTGTGTTGCTTTCCCGAGTCCTGTAGATATTTGAGCTTGAGACCCTCGATTGCTTAAAGCTAGCATAGGAAATGCAGAGGCTGTCCCAGACATTTGATTTTTCTCAAGGAAGTGAGTGCTAGCATTGCTGTGTAGCCTTGGCCAGCCTGGCATGCACTATCTAGCCCAGATTGCCTCCAGGCCTTCCATCAGAGCCTTCCTAGTACTGGCATTATAGGTGTGCACCATCGCACTCCTCTTGCAGTTCCTGGATTTATTAACTTTAGAAGAAGCCTGGGAAAATGAGTGGAAATGGAAACCACCCCTCACCTCATGGGCAAAGGGACATTTGAGAGAGAGAGAGAGAGAGAGAGAGAGAGAGAGAGAGAGAGAGAGAATAAAAAAGCAGAGCCTGGGCTAATATGCTTGCTTCTCTTCTACTTTTCTGGTATTGCATTAAGAGGACGGTCAGCTTGAGCAGCCATCTTGGGCACAGGCCCTGTGCTCTCACTGCTGACCACGCTGGTAGCATGCCGCCCCTCCCCACGTTGGAGGGTTTTGCTCAGCGTTCCTGCCATGGGGCAGCCATTTTGGGCCCTGGCTTCTGTGTGGAATCCAAGGGAAACATACGATGTCCTCCTCTCCCCGTTTAGATGCTGGCCAGAGCAAGTGTCGCCTGGAGAGGGCTCAGGCCTTGGAACAGGCCAAGAAGCCTCAGGAGGCTGTGTTTGTCCCAGAGTGTGGTGAGGACGGCTCCTTTACGCAGGTGAGGTCTCAGGAGGGTTTCTTGGGTCGCTTGCTGGACTGAGGCAGAAGGGAGATGTCCAGAGAGCACTAGGGTCATGTGGCACCTTCACTTTCTGGGAAAGGGCTGGGCGAGTGGCTCTTCAGCTCCCTTATGTATTGTCTTTCCCCCTATGGGCCCTCCACGCCGCTCCTCGCGCCAACTGGCAGTGGGCCCTGACAAGATGCATGGGAGTCTGAGCCAGGAAACTGGCATGGCTGGGTCCTCGTCCTCCCTGCTGGCTGTCTTTTCTGAGGGCTAGACCTGCGGGTTTTTTTTTTTTTCTCTTCTGTCAAATGTGGGCTGATTATTTTCTCTCATCCCTGCCAGTTTCTACAGGCAACCCCAGTATTCCCTGCACTATTTATTGCTGCCCCTCCACACGCTCTTGTCATGTACCCCCCCTTGAATGAAACAGCGCCCTCTTTGAGCACGAAGTGTACCGGGGCTCCTGGACTGCGTGTGTGTCCAAGCCTAGGCACTGAGATGCTCTTTCCGTAATCCCAACGTCTCCTGCTTGGTTTCCTGGCTAGTGCTTTGCATAAAAGCGGGGGAGGATACATTTCGTAGCTGGGGCGGTAAGATACTTCTTCAGAGAGCTTCTAGGCTGCTCCTTAGCCCTGCGCGCCCCTGGGAGTAGGGAGAGTCACAGGACACAGTAAACTTAGGTTGCAGATTTGTCCCTGTGCCTGCCCCACCCCTCACCTCAGGGCCCTCTGATCCATTTAGAGGGAATCTACCCTTTCAGAGTTAGAAGTGACAACTTAGGGGTTTTAAAAGCTTCTCTGTAATTCTGGATGGGGGGGGGGTGACCACACAGGGTGGGGATGGTCAAAGAAGCTTCAGATTTCACTTCTTGGTGAGGTCTAGGGCATTACTGATTTCAGACCAATATCCTCTTGGGTAGTAACGTAGAGGGATGATTGGTGGGGCTTGAACTTCGACGTTGTTAATGTTTCTCAGTTGACTGAAACCTCTAACCAGTCTGGAGAGCAAGGCTGGAGAGAGCACAGGGATGGAGTGACCTTGGCCATCTGCCCTGGGTGAGGTGCTTGTTTTGACTTCCTGTTTAAAGCTTTGCACAGCCATGGGAGGTAGCGTCATTATCCCTATTTATGGAAGATGAATGCACCATCATGCCTTGGAGGGGAGAGCTGGGTTCAAGCCCAGAGCACATCCAAAGATGTTCTGCTGCTCTCTGAACTGGCAGACTCAGAGGAGACTCTGAGGACTGCACCAGGAAGATGCAGTCTAGGGCCGTGGTTGGTGCCCTCTGCCTGGTTGGGGCTGAGTGCCTGGGCTGGAGGCCAGCTCCCACAGGCAAGTCACCTAGGTTCTCAGGGTGCTTATCTGAAAAAAACAGAGACGATTATCTGCACGATTGTTATGTTATACATATGTGATACATTATTATGATGTCATGAGCATTATATATTACTCTTATGTTCTGCATGACATATTACTATTATTAGTGGTTATTATTCCACTTCCCTTGTAAGGCTGTGAGGAGGATTAAATGAGCTAACACAAGGGAAATGCTTGGGACATATGGGTGTCATGTAAGCATTTATCGGCGTCCTTGTGATTCCCATCTCTACATGTGGGTCTCCAACTTAGATCTACCCAAGGTGTCATGGCCGGCACTACTTAAGAGTGGGGGAGAGCACCCAAAACCTTTGGGTGAAGCTTCCCAAGCTTGGAGATTCATGAGCCCTCCCCCTCTTTTTTTAAAAATCAATTTTAAAGTTTGCTATTTGTTCTAGTAAAAAGAAGGTGGTGACCTCTGTCTGTATTTGAAAGTGCATCTGAGAAGCCATACCCTCAGAGGGGAAATCATTTTGGGCTGAGACCTGCAGGGAGAAAGGTGATGGGGAGCGGGGGTGGGGGGGGGAGCTGGGTGCAGCTGCTCTCGCGTAGTCCTGAATGTGTTGCTTATGGGAGTGGTTGACCTCTGCCCTCCTGATTCCGAAGTGTTTGCTGTCTCATGACAGACAGCCACTGGCCAGCTTTTGTTCTGGCGAGGCCAGGCCCTACCAGGTGGTGTTTGCTTAAGGAAAGGAACTTGCAGATTAGTCCAGGCTGACTTGCTAAATGAGAGCGCCCTGGAGTGCAGACTGTCCGTTGCTCCTGTGACAGGCTAAGCACTGCCATGTGTCCACAGTTCAGGCTGGCTCACCTTGGCGGACAGCTCGACAGCCAGGCAGTAGATCATCCAGACTCAAGTGATTAAATGGAAGTATCGTCCCCGCCCCCATCAAAGATGCTGCAGTAACTTCACAGAACTGCCATTCTGAGTGCGATTCAGTCACTCGGATGAGCACTGTGAGAGAGGTGCCTGTCTCCTTCCCCATGGCCCGTCACCACTCAACCAGCTCATTTTATCCCCTAAGACCAAAGCCCAGAGACAAGCTCCATTGCTCTAATGTTCCTTAGGATATTGACATGTATGTTTCCTGGAGTTAGTAGCATTCTGTGGTCCTGGGAATTGTTACAGATGTCACTCTCCTGAAGAACAAGGAGAGAATGGTGGGACTCGGTGGGGACTGGCTTTATCTGGCATGAGGCGCAGCTGGAGGCCACATGACTGAGTTAGCGTTAATGAGGCTCATATGGAGACTCTGTGACTTCTTCCTTTGTCTCCCCTTGTCCTCTTTCCTCACTACACCCAACCTCAACTCACACATGGACGGCTCGTCTTTGGTTACAGCAGAGATGTTGCATGTTCATCGCTGTACTTAGGGCAGTCCTAGATCACTAAATCTAACTCTGTGGTTCCCATTCAGACACAGGTATTTTTGCGAGTATGTGTTTATGTGTTTGGGCAGGTACACATGTGCATGGTTATGTATGTGCTTTTTGGGCATGTGTGTGTGTGCAAACACATGTGTGTATGGTTGTACCTGTATGTGTGTGCATGCGTGTGTGCAGGCCAGAGGAAACCTTGGGTGTTGTTCTTATTGGAAACATCCACCTTGGGTTTTGAGGCAGTTTCTCACTGGCCTGGAACTCACCAGTTAGCTTAGGCTGGCCTGTAAGCCCTTGGATCTGCTTATCTCTCTGCCCCTACAGCATTGGGGTCACAAGGGCATGTCACTGTGTCTAGCCTTTTTATGCGGGCCCTGTGGTCAAACTTAGGACCTTGTACTTGCAAGACTGAAGCACTTTAATGAACCCTCTCATCACCACCCCTGCCCCCCGGGGATATGATGTCAGTATATGTTCAAAAATTCAAACCTGTTTTGGAAGTGCTTTGTCTCTCTGGTTTCTGGAATGCATCGTTGAGATGTGGGGTTCAGCTCTTTGGGGACCTGGAGTCAGTTGCTCCAGGCTTTGTCCTTCATGGTGGTGGTGTCTATTTCTTCTCCGGGTACCAGGGACATAATTCCTAGTATCTGTCCCTACCAAGGTCTCTGTCAAGTGTTTGTCCACTGCCCAAGCGGTTTAGCTGAAATCTGTGGTGACCGGGAGTTGAATTGCCACCATCAGGAAGTGCTGGCGGGAGTTTGCCAAGCGTCATTCATCACCGAATGACAGTGATGGTCACTGTTGAGTGTGCTGGTGCCAGCCAGGGTTTTATACTCGCTGATCTTCACAGCAACCTTTTCTCCGTAGTTATTAATGCCTTTGTATAAAGAAGGGCTGGGTTTCGGAGGAGAGAGCATCAGTTTGAGGTCACTGAGCTAGAAGGGGTTTGTACTCAAGCAGATTAACTTCGGGGCTCGGGATGGTTTTGTGCAGAAGCGGCCTTGATGCATTTCATTTTCACCCCCATTGTTAGCCCACAAGTTCCCTCTCTTGTTGCCCAATCAATCAAACACACATTTTTAAAAAGCCCTTTGATTATGGAAATTTTAAAAAAGTACAAAAGAGGAGGCATAATAGTATAATGAGCTCCATGTACCCATCACCACTTTCAACAATGACTGACACATGGCCAATTCTGTTTCATCTTTGCCCCATTTTCATCTCCCATCCCAAACTGAGTTTCTTCAAAGCAAATCTCCAGACACAATATCTTTTTATTCCAGGCAGGCAGGCGTTCTGAGCTCTGTGTTTTGGGCTATGTGCTGGTTGCTATGAGGGATTAAAAAATGTGACCCCTGCCTTATGCAGAAAAGATAGCAAGCCACGCGACAAAGTAACTATGTAAAGATTGTGTGTGTGTAGCTGGAGGTTTATTTTTTAAAGTCCACCTAGGAGTCTATTTACTAGAATTCAGGATGCATTTCGTTAATGAGAAAACAAACACAAATTAAGTTTTTTAAATGTGTAGCCCAGGCTGGCCTCGAACTTGCGATCCTCCCGCCTCTGCCTTCTTCAACAAATCCTACCTGCATGCGCCACCACAACTAGCTACGTTTTTTCTTACAAACACCTTAAGCTGAAAGGAAATGATACACATTAACCTTAATGACAACCAAATACAAGAACTGGTCTTATATAGGTATCACTTGCAATTGGAAAGGAAAAAAACCCTAGTGAAATGTGATCAAGAGATACCAACAGCCTTGGTAAGGCAACAGCCTGTAACCAAGGCTGGGAGGTCACGTGGCGAAGGGCATTTGTTCCATGCATCAGGCCCTGGGTTCAGCCCCTGGTACCACCATAAAAAAAAAGAATGAAAATAGCCAATAAGTGAATATATATGAATGATGTAATCTTCTCTACTCATTAAATTGTATAATTAAAATTATTAATATTAAGTATTAAATTATATCAATCAAATGAGGACAGTGTTGGGGAGATGGCTACGTGAGTAAAGCATTTGCTTTGGAAGCATGAGGACCCAAGTTTGCTTCTAGGAACCCAGATGAAAAGCAGGGCGTGG